>NC_042533.1:15574625-15879000 GCF_900963305.1 Echeneis naucrates
GCTCATGTGTCCAGGAACACTATTTGATTCTTTCTCATTTACTAAAAACTGAGATATGGGGTTTCACTTTCACAAACCCTTGAGAGGTGAGTAAGAGTTATTTCTTTCCCACTGGTTGCCTCTGTAAGGCTGTCAGGCTCAATGGGACCCAAGGGTTTATGTGCTGCAATTTGTTTAGGGGGATGAGTCATCAAGAAAACCAGACACTGGGAGTCTCAGACAGAGAATGACTGTTTCTTACCCTTTGAAGACTAAACACACACAGTTACAGACAAAAACACTGGTGACACACCTGCTGATGACCATGGCGGTGATGACTGGCTCCCATCCCGAGTAGAGTAGGGTTCGGCTTGCTGGGTGCTTGGAGGAGATGACGATCCACATAGGTGTCAGACACATGAAGAAGGCACAAACCAGTGATGACACGTACGGGTAGGAATCTGTCGAAGTGGAACAGAGACATTCATTGTACCTCTGGGTGGTGATTTGAAGCTACTAAAGTCAGCAGAATGAGGAACCAAATGTGTCCTGTTTGAAATCTGTCAGTGGTGGGGGCCAAAACAAATTTTTAAGTATCCAAATGATACTCTTTCAATAATTTAATATTTCTGATATTTCTAACTGGAGATCACTTCAAATCTCTGCACTGTTCATCAGGCTGCAGCTCAGCACATCCAATAATAACCCAGCAAACATTGGATCCACATCTCAGGACAAGACACTCTTTGTTTCCATTCAGTTGTTTGTCGTCACTAAAGAATTTCTTCAATGGCATGACTCAGTTTCCAAGACTTCTACAAAGAAATACTTTGTAAATTTGAAAAGGAAGCAGTTTTTTTCTTTAAGTCGTGGCCTCTGTTGTATCAGGCTCCAGGGAGGCAGAAGCTGGAACTCTGTCATCTTTTCCATTGGAGAATTGGAGCCACATTCGCAACTTTAAATAACAAATAAACCAATGAATAGCTGAGTAAAAACTGGCTAGTGACCACATATGTAGAGAATGAGCTGGTTCTGAGAACATTCATTAAGGGTTCACCGGTCAACCAATCACGTGAAGCTGCGATAAACTACGCAGAAACCTCGGGCAGAACCAGGCTCTGCCTCAACTAGTTAGGTTGAAAGAGAGTGAGATGCAAAGAGAGAGAAAGAGAGAGAGAGAGACACAGGGGGCAAAGTTGGGTAGAGTAGGGGGAGAATGAGAGCAGGAGAAGAGGATATTCAAAACAGGTGTAGGCAGGAACATGATGCTGTATGAAGTTCATAGTAATGATGCTTGATGGAATTCATCAAGATATGGGAGCAGCAAGCATTGCAGGAACATAGGATGGCGATGATTTATCACCTGCAGGATGAGTACGCAGAGAGGAGAGTAACTGGGATGGACAGAGATTTCGGGAAACATGGTTAGTAAATGCAGTACACATGCATGGAACTGGGAGAAACAGGGATTTCGAAGAAGCATGGTTGTTGGTATGTCGGCGCATGCAAGGCGAGGGACTAAGTGAACTTTTCCTTTTTAACTATTTTAACTATAAGTTTTAAGCCTGGTCTTGAAAATTGAAGATCGAATAGAAGAGGAGCCTGATAACTGAAAGTTCTGCCTTCATATTTACTCTTGGAGACTCCAGGAACCACAAGTAAACCTCCATGTCTAAAGAAGTAACGGTCAATGCAAGGTCCCTGTTGCTCTGACATGGTGTCCTCTGATGGGAACCCGTCAGGTCCCGTCTGGTTCGGGCAAAGATCTTCAACTCTACTCTCATTATAGTATAGCAGTAGTATTAAGATTGAGGAGAAAAGAGCTAGATGTTTAGATGCCATTTTAAACTTTTTGCTTCTCACAGGCTTAAACAGTTCACTCTTCCTGCTTCTTCTGGAAACATATTGTGCGTCGTCAAAATCAGCTGTCCTCTAATTTGAAAAATACATTGATCCTATCGAAAAACTTTTAAAACCATGGAACCCCCTACATGCAAAATAAATAAATAAATCGCAACGTATGTGACATTTTTTCCTATCTCTATGTACAGTTCAGTGGCCAATAAAGCAATTAGTGTGTTAATGGCTGTATCAAAATTAGCGCACTACTACTACTACTAAGCGGTTATAATACAAACTGTGTGTTATAATAATATGATGTGATTCACAAAGATGTCTGATACTTCAAGTGTGTCTATTAGGAATTTATTCCTTTATCTACATAGCAGCCATCTCAACCTGTCTGTCATTGTATTGGAGAGGCACACACAGTACATGCTCACTAGCTCTGGCTCTGTTTCTAGGCATTTGTGCTCTATCTCATGCTCTCATTATCCCTGCATTTATTTGATGTTAAGCACTCTCACTGTGGCTCTGTAACAATGCTGTTTATTAAAAGTACTCTAAAAATAAACTCCAGTGGTCTCAGCTCCTGCAGCCACTGTCGCAACTCATGTGCTCCTCTTCGAAATTAGAAGTATGACAAGAATTTAATTCTTAGCACTATAAAAAAATTATCTGATTTAAATTCTGGTTTGTTTCAAGTAAACTAACCATTTATTCCTATTTAGAAGCAGAGTGTCAGTGTAACTAGGCTCAGGAACAACAGAGCCACTGTCTTCATGATATAACTTCACCGCACTGAAAGTACAGCACTGTTCTTTTCACCATGGTGAACATCTGTGTCATGGAGTCAGACCTGACCTGACACCGATGACGTGAAATGCTGGCCACACTGCCTTCTGTTACTTAGTGTTCGTACCCAAAATTAATGGCTCATGTGGAAGGTGGGGCTGGAAGAAAGCGGATGGTCTGTTCTGCAACTGGAGGACAGAACTGCTGCAGTGTGAGCGACCTCTGCTGGCCACTACACAGCACAACAGGAGTCAGACAGCTGGACTCAGAGGGTCACCGAAACGATGTGCCCACCCTCAGAGCCACTTTTAATTTGACTTATATGTTCTATTTACTAATGTATTTCAAGCCCTGTATGATGTTTTATTCTATGTTTATTTTTGCAATTATTATCTTTTCAGTAGCCCTTACCTGGTTATTTATTTAATTTCTACTTTTAATCCTGAGGCCTTTCTGTATACAGTTTGCATGTTCACCTTATTCTCCAGTTTCTTCACACAGTGTAAAGACAGTGTAGACTGGTGACTCTAAACTGCCTGCAGGTGTGAGTGTGAACATTAACAATTGCGTTGCTCTGTATGTAGTCCTGTTGATGGGACATCTGACCTGTCCACTGTGTGCCCCGGCATCACAAAATGTTAGCTAAGATTGCCCCCCTCCTGCCACAGATAATGGATGGATGGTTTATCTCCCTTTTCATTAGATGTTTAATAACCAGTGTGGCATCGCCAGGGGACATGTAGTGGAGGGATACTACATGCCCATACAGGAGCAGTGGCTGCATCACAAGATGGCCACCAGGACACCAACTACATCTCCCACAAGACCTCACCACTCAGACAGGTGAAGGTGCTTAAGTGTGATTAAAGCAGGACAAAGAATCCTGAGGTGGGGCTGAACAGGGAAAAGAGCAGGAAGACAGAGAAGAGGCTGCTGGCAGGAGCTGGATAGTCAGGCCTGGAGGAACCCTCTGAGCAAAAGAAAGGCACATTAGAAAAACACCTCCGTTACAGGAAAGTGGACACTTTATGTTTGACTTTTTGGGACAACTGGGGGGAAATATTAGATTACTCCATTGGGACGTTTTATGTGGGACTTTGGACATTGTTTGGAGTGGAAATATTTACCTGAGTTACTTTTATTAGCTGCTCTGTGAGAAATAAAACAACCCTTTAGGGTTTGCACCTGACTTTTTGCCTGTTTCCAGCTTTATTGCACTGCCTCACCCAAAGACTGCCCTGGTGACCTCATGACATTACAACAGCCATTTTTTCTGGTGCTACTCATTGCAGTACATTTCCAGATTTTATTGCTTTATTTGTCCTGATAGGCTATTCGGCTTCCTGTCTAGCATTCACATTAAAACAGAGAGAGGACAACCACAATCAATCAACCTTGTGACGACATAGTGGCATGTGCAAAATAGTGAAAACACAGGCCACCGTGCATGGTCCAAGCAGCTTTCAGCTGGACTCCCATAATCTTAAGGCAAAGTTTGATAATGTTGCTGAGACTTCTTGTCCTTCACAGAAAGTACATAAAACCAGCAGACAAAAGAAAATGTTAAGACTTTCGGTAAACAAACGTAAATAAAATACACTCTGAACCATTAAAAAAAAAATGCGTTTCCACATCACATAGATTCTTTGCTTTCCTCATTTGACTTTGTGTTTTTATCAAACTTGAAGTTGGAGTCAAAAATAGTTCCTAAGTACTTTCTCAACTCTACAATGTCAAAATTTTTTCCATGTATGATTTTGGCTATTGGATTATAACAATTCCCCCTAAAAAAACAATTAACTCGTCTGTTTTGTCACTTTTAGGTCCAAGTAGGCATCATCACAACATTTCACAAATAAAGATACACCTTATCAAGGCCCCTGAAGGGGTGACAGTTGGGCAGTGTCAGCAGACAATTTGAAAAGGTGGCTGCCCTCTGGAGAAGTCCTGCAGCTGTCGATGCACATAATGAAAACACAGAGCCTTGCTGTTGGACACATGACTATTTACAATAATATGCTAAATGATATGTATGTAAAAGTAATGAAATATGATATAGTAAATTAAAATATGAAGCAGGATGTTTAATAGTATGTTGCCATTTTATCTTTACCACTCTCCAAGTCAACACAGATTTTATGAGATGCCTGATAGCATTTTACCTGTTCCTGTTTTTTTCTTACCTAAAGTGTTTCTTTTTTCATCACTTGTTATTTGGTTTGAATTAGACCCATGAGTAATGTTATACTGTCCGGCTGCGTCAACAATGTTGTTTCTTTTTTCTGGTTGTGTTCACACAGACTCTCTACAGACAACTAAGAGCTGAGGCATGAGGTTAACTACACTGAAGACAGCTCATTGAACTTAATTAGCGATGTCATCTTGCTTCATGATGTAACTTTTATGATACAAAACGACTTAACATTTCCCATAATTTCCACTGCTCATTTCCCTCCAATCTTTCCCAAAGTAATTTTTATCCAATTTACTCGGTGAAAATGACTCAACAGTCTACAAATTCAGTGGAGAGAGGAGCACACTGTTTCCACCATGAAGCAATCTAGGTTTTTAATATTAGCTGCAGCACAAACTGTAGCTCCTCTGTAGCCTAAGCAGCTTCAGAATTATTGAGTGTAATCCACTAATTCCCCAGGCAGTGTGCACACCACAAGGCTTAAATACAGCTATTTGTGTTTAATTTAATCTTTTATTTTTATTTATTTTATCTTTAAAAATATTATAGATTCATTTTGTCATGATTAACATATGAATTTGTGAGTTATAGGCAAAATTGCGTTGGGAAGTCATTGTGACTAATCAGATCATCAAGGAGTCTAAGGGAACAGGTTACACACATTTTGTGAGAGCAAATTATGAGTATATTATGATATGAGCAGGGAGACTATATTCACTTTTTAATACTGACTGTCTTCACTGTAAAATAAAAGAATCCTATAAAGATTGGTATACAGTAAATCCTTTGTATCGATATAGCTATACAACTAACTGTTACAAAGCTTCTTATTGATGCACTCTTTACTCCTTAAAATAAATGTAGGTGTGGCTAACTAGTCTGCAGACTATCTCTGACGTCATGAGTAAAACCACCCCTGAGCCACCTGGGTAGTGTGTGACCACTCTCTGTGGTCATGGTTGTCTCCTCTGTGATTCAGTGTGTGACAGTAGCAATTATTCACTTACCCAGGCACTTGTAGAGGCCCTGACTTATCCAGGCCAAGATGGCCAATGTTATGAGGTCACCAAAACTGGCAGCAATGGGAGTGGCCACGTTGTCTGGGTTGATGCCTGTCTTCTTTGAACCCACAATCACACCCACCATGATGATACCTGAATATGGTGTGAAGAGGGTGGAGTATGGTCAACAAATCACCCGTCACTTTCTGACATTATTATACACCCAGTCTGTGTTTCTGTCATCATAACCTCCAGTGAGTTCAGTGGCCATGACCCAGCTTCTACAGTTTCATTTCAACAGTGCAAGTGTGTCTGTTTACCCTGCAGCAGGGAGGCTATGAAGGCCGTGGCCACACTGCTGGAGCAGAGTAACACAGCATGGCTCATCTGGAATTTCCCCTCTGGGATCCAACCAAGAACCACAGCTGCCACTGCAGCCAAGAAGCCCACCATTGTGGCCTGAACCTGCAGCAGGGAGGGAAGAGGTGGTTACTGTTGTGCTCTTTAAATGATGAACAAAAAGCACATGAAAATGTGTGAGAACACAGGCCAACAGCCACAGGTTTAGCAATAAACTTGCATATACGCAGCTATAAAACACCGAACATCTGATGCTGATGGATGTTGTTGTGCAACATGTCGGATGCACTGCTGTTCAAAACCCCCAGATATTTATTGTGTATATGTGTTTATCTGTGTGTGCCTTGATAATTATTAGAGCCTGTACTCTACACACAAAGATCAATGGCACAGTCTTAGCAAATGCCCACCTGGGTTAAATTAATTACAACACTGTACCACTAGCATTACACAGACCACACACTATGACCTTACAAACAAAAAGCACTGGGTATAACATTTGTGTATATTACACAACTGTATTGATTTGAAACATTAAAGTAGTATTCAGTCAGAAAAAGTATGGACAATTGGAACCAATCATTCATCTTCTACTGCTTATCTGTTTCCATGTAATGGGGGGTGGTGGAGCCAATCCCAATGGGTGAAGGTGGGGTAGACCCTGGATAGGTCACCACTCCATCAAAGGGTAAACACAGAGACAGAAAAACAGCTGCTCACACTTACACCTACAGGCAAATTAGAGTCATCAATTAACCTGAATATGCATGTCTTTCAACGGTGGAAGGAAACCGGAGGACCTGCCACAAACACACGAAGACATGGGGAGAACGTACACACTCCACACAGAAAGGCCTCAGGCCTGGGAATCAAACCAACAAGCTTCTTATTGTGGGGCAACAGTGCCAACCACTGTGCTGCTGTTCTTCCCGACAACTGAACTCAGATAAATTTTCTATGAAAAAGCCTGTATTGGGACTAAACAGTGTTGTGAAAAAGTATTTGCCCCCTTAATGATTTCTTACTTTTTTTGCACCTTTTTCACTCTTAGCCATTTCAGATCAAGCAAACTTAAACATAAGTTTATAAGATAACTCATAAACACAACATGCAGTTTTAAGCGCCAATTTTATTTATTAAGGGAAAAAAAGCCATCTGAAGCTACATGGCCCATGTGAAAAAATAAATGTCCCCTAAACCTAATAACTGGTTGAACCACCCTTAGTGGCAATAACTGCAGTCAAGCGTTTGCAATAGCTGGCACGGAGTCTTTTACATTGCTGTGGAGGAATTTTAGCCCACTCTTGTTGTTTTAAAGCAGCCACATTGGAGGGTTTCTGAACATGAACAGCCTTTTTAAGGTCATGCCACTTAATTGGGTTCAGGTCTGCAGGTTCAGCCACGTCAGCTGAGGACCTCGACGCGGCTGCTCTCGTCGGATATCTCCTGCTCTTTGCGTGGCCAGTTGAGTCGTCTACAAAGTAAGGAGGCGTTTATCTGCTTCCCAAGCGGGTTGTTCTCAGTGGTGCGAGGCATGGATATTCGACAACAGTGAATCAAATTTTAGTTTTAGAGCTCTCCTTCCTCAGATAGACTCCTTGTATTTTTATAAACGATCTGCAATTCATTCGCCCAAATTCTCAATTTAATTATCATCATTATATCATGCCATTCCATTTACATATCCAAGTTCACCTGTTTCGCCTACTTTATGCTTCGATTTACACCTGTATATAATGAGCACATTTTTATTCATCCCTTTTTAATTAATAAAAACCCCCATAAATTAAAGCATTGTTACACTCCTTCTGTCAGTAATTGTTCTTAAGTCAATCCACAGTAAAGAAGATCCCTTCCAGATTGAGACTTGATAAGAGGCAATACTATACACAATCCTAGGCACAACACCACTGTACCATGTTTTCTCCATTTGTGAATAATGGCTCTCACCGTGGTTCACTGGAGTCCCAAAGATGTAGAACCTATGTAACCCTTTCAAGACTGAGACATGCCAATTACTTTTCTTCTTATCTGTCTTGGGTTCAATATGGCCTACTTCACCTTGTCAGACAAGTTTTATTTAAGTGATCTCTTAATTTGAAAGGTCTGGCAGCAATCAGGCCTGGGGTGTGGCTATGAAATTGAACTCAACTTTTACACAATAACATGATTAACCACAGTTACCTCATCATTTAACAAGGGGGGGAAATTACTTTTTCGCCACAGGATCATGTGGATTTGGATTTATTATATAAATAGTATATTTCTCTTAACAAATAAAATCATCACAGAAAAAACTGCATTTTATGTTTACTTGGGTTATCTTTGTTTAATATTTAAATTTGTTTGATAATCTGAAACAGTTGAGTGTGACACACATTTAAAAAAGTAAGAAATCAGGATCAAATATTTTTTCACAGCACTGTATGTGGTGTGTAATTACCTGCTTCAGTGCCAGGTTGCCAATGATCAGGTTCCACTTCTCTATTGGAGAATCCATCTTGCCAACATTTACCTGTGTCAGGAGTGACGACAGAAAAATAAATAGGCAAAAAGGAGAGGAAAATTAAATCTGGTTACCGCCATGATCCAAAATGTCTCAGATCCTGAGTACACACACAACTAGTTTATCAACGAAAAAATAATAAAACAAAAAAATTCAGCTGCTTTCCATACACTGATTTATTTGTGGTAGGTTGCCACAATATCCCCAGGCACTGCCACATATTATTTTATATTTCTTTAAAATTTCAATTGCTAAAATGTTTGCACTGTAAAGCTGTTTGTAGCAACTTCCTCCCTCTTTCCCTTTCTCTGTCCAACCACAATGTTGGACAGTTCGTCAGAGACAGCATCGCCACCTCCTGTGGTGGTTGTTTGGCACCAATAAGTAAATGAACCTTAGCTGTTAAGTCCATTTCAAAGCTACACACATGCTCATAGCAGAGCCAATAAAACCACTTTATTACCTGTGACTGACTATTGTCTTTATAATGGTCTCCAACGCCATATATTGTTCATACCCATACTTTTAGCGCAATTAGTATTCATGCTTTTAGAAAAGAAAATATCATATGTAATCCCAGCACAATGCATGTCTATAACATCTATTTGCAGAGGTTCAGTAAGATTGTAAAATAACAATCACTGACTGGAAAAGTCCTGCCACAATTGTTACACTGCCTGAAGTGAAGCCACAAATGCCTTATCTGACTTTTCTGTTGAATTGGTTGCTTAAGGCCTTCCTCCCTCCCATTACTGGAAACCACCCTAACCCTAACCCTAAAACTCTGCTACATCAGCACATTACTCTACTAAGTCCTAAATCTCAAGGCTGTCAATCCAAAACCCATTCGAAATGCCGCCACATATTTCTATCTTGAAGCTTCTCTAAGAAAATAAAACTCCAACTTAGAAGAGGACAGTGACAGTGGAGAAAGCTGTGCAGATAGCTAAGGTCAGGCTCTCAGTTTTCTTCAGATGAGAGATGTAGTCAAATTTTGTGGCGTGCTGTGGTCAGTGGCTTTACAGCTGTCATGCAAAACATGATGCATCACTTAAGAAGTCCACAGTGAATTCAGTTTTAAACAGACAATATCATTATGTTTATGTTTAAGTTATGTTTTGACTGCCCATACAACAATAATGTATCAACCCTGCTGCGATGAGGATGAGATGTGAAACTGGTGGAAACTTGAAACGTCATTGATATTTAGTCAGAATAAGTCTTTTTGTCTTTATAGAGCAGGAGCCTAAAAACAGCTAAGCAGATAAAGCATGAATATGGAGCCCAGCTCTCCAATCACAACAATAATGATACTTGGCATATACAGCGAGGGAGTAGTCTCATCAAGATTCATCCATCAAGCTTGTTCACACCAGCTGGCCAAAACTATGGAATGACAGCTCCTCAGTCAACAGGAATAATGTTTTGATACATTGCAATATTTACATGAATCCTAAATTAACAAATCCTGTTATATTCAACATAAAAACTATTGTTTTATATTTTATAGTGCATGGCAAACTAGTCTCTGACTCTGTGTGTGTGTCTCACCGCTGTGGACAGCCTGGAGGCCAAAGTCATCTCCAGGTTTCCCTTGAGGCCGAGCAGAGCAGGAACCAGAATGAAGATCTCTGTAATGTACTGGAATGCCTCCCAGTGCTGTGGATAAGACAGACCTGTGAAAATTTTTTCAGTCCAACCTTTGGATTTCTCCACTTTCAGTCAGACTTCCTATGGTATTCACAGTCATAGACGTGCCATTATTTAGAAAAGGCTGATTCCTTATTTGCAGTTTCATCTGTGAATAACCAAGTTAACAGACAGTAGTCCGGAATCCTGGCAGTAATTCAATAAAGCAGTTTAAAATGGTAACAGGTTCTCAGGAGATCATGGATAATTAATTAGATAATTAATCTTCATCACTTTCGCAAGGGAAGAAGAAGGAGGGGGCAGATGTGTTTGGTTTTAGCATTGGGAAGATGGAGGAATGACGTGACAACGAAAAAGGAAACCAATTGTTCATTCAGTGAAATGTTTTATTTCCTCATGTATAATTGCTCTTTAACTAAACAAAAATATGTTTTATCCAAATGCTCGATTAATTGATGGAATTTTCAGTAGAATACTTGATTACTAAAATATTCGACAGCTGCAGCCCTACAGTGAAGCAAGCCATCATTAGGCTGGAGAAAAAAAAAATCCATCAGACAAATAGTAAATACATTAGGTGTGGGTAAATCAAGTAATTGGTACAATCTTAAAAAGAAAGAACACACTGTTGAGCTCAAGAACACCAAAGACATCGAAGACCGCAGAAAACAAGCAAGGTGGATGACAGAAGAATTCTTTCCCTGGTCACGAAAAACAGACACTTCACAACAGTTGGCCAGATCAAATACACTCTCCAGGAGGTAGACGTATCTGTGTCAAAGTCAACAGTTAGGAGACTTCACCAGAGTGAATACAAAGTGTTCACCACAAGGTGCAAATCATTGTTGAACCTCAAAAACAGGATAGCCAGATTAGAGTTTGCCAAAAACCTTCTAAAAGAGCCCGTCTCAGTTCTGGAATCTGGACATCCTTTGGACAGATGAGACAAAGATCAACTTGAACCAGAATTATAGACAGAGCATGGAGATCCAAAGCATACCAACTCATTAGTGAAGCATGGTGGTAATGTAATGGCCTTGGGATGTATGGTTGGCAGTGTAACTGGTTCTCTTACATTTATTCAGAATGCAACTGCTGGCAAAAGCTGCAGGATGAATTCTGATGTGTTTCAAGCTATGTTGCCTATTCATATTCAGCCAATAGGCTCAGAACTCAATGGATGGTGCATCACGGTGAAGATGGACAATGGCCCAGAGCACACTGCAAAAGCTATCAACCAGTTGCTTGCAACTGCAAAAAAGTGGAATGTTTTGCAAAATCCAAGTCAATCACCTGACCTGAATCCAACGAACATGCATTTCACTTGCTGAAGAAAAAACTGAAGGGAAAATTTGGTGATGTCTATGGGCACGAGACTTCAGGCTCTCATTGACTTTAAAGCATCTGTAACCAAGTATTTAAAGTGGCAATTTAATTTATAGAGCAACTGCTGTTTAGTAGCAGCACCAATTATGATAGAAGCATGCGATACAAAGATGTAATATAAACTCTATAACACAAACTATGAAGAGACATATGTAACATAACACAAGCAATCTAAAAAGACTATTCCAAAACATTCCCAGCAGTTACACTGGATAACATCCTATTTTGGTTGAACTACACTGAGATATTAAATTCTGGACATCACCAAGGCCTACCTTGTGGAATTTTAACCACTCATATCCCTGTGTGGCAATGTTTAGTGGCTTCCTGCTTAGTATGTGTTGTGCACAAGAACACACAAACTTTCAAGCTCCACTCCACTCACTAATAGTTGTTGGTTTATGTCAAACATTAATTCATTCATTCATCTGCTACTGCTTATCCGTTTCTGACCCCAACGGATAACCCGAGATTGGTTCCAGCACCCCCTGCTGAGCCAATCCTGGTTCACATTGGGACAGGGTACACCCTTCACAAATTGCCAGTTCATTGCAGGGCCAACACATGCAGACACACAGATCAAAGACCACTCATACTACTGCCTACAGGCAATGTAGAGTCACCAGTCAACCTAAATATGCATGTCTTTGGACTGTGGGAGGAAACCAGAGTACCCAGAGGAAATCTGCACAAGGACAGGGACAACATGAAAACTCCACACAGAAAAGTCTCAGGTCCAGGAATCAAACCCACGAAAGGCGAGGCTGAGTGTTAACCACTATGCTACCGTGCTGCCCCTTGTGTCAAACAAAAAAAAAGTAGGAAGATCCTGGAAAAATTAAGACTGCAAGCAAACAAACATCTTTCTTAAAAATCCAGTATGGAAATGAATATATTCAATATATTCAGTCTGTTTTCTTTTGTGACAATCAAAAAGATCTCCCTAACTTTAGTGCGGTGCCTTTGGTGTGAAAGCAACCGAAACAAATTGGATCAAAACGGTCTAGTTTTAATGCATTGTGGGTATTGGGGATACTGAGCTGTGGGTAAAATTGTTCATTTTATTTCCTGTTGATCCCATGGTTGACCCATTTGTTTATTAAACGGCGGCTCAAAATGAAAAAAGCCCAAATACCATGGTGTCCAATGCATCATGACGTTGTTTTCAAGTTGTAGCCGCGACTCATGTTCGAAATGAATTGTTTGCAGAAAATTACCGACACATACAATGTAATAGGCGAGGATCAGCCAAAGGAGCACAACACAAAACTGTCACTCCTTGCAAAATTATCGAAAATGCCATGTTTCTCTGTGAGGAAGGTGTCTTTGCGGTCTAATTTGGTTTGTTTAGAAATATGCACATGTGCAACCGAACCATGCCAACGTCTGCTTGCTACATTGTAACATTTTTCTGCCTGGTGTGGACCAAAGCAATCGAACAATACTATAGGTCTGAAAGCACCTGAAGAAAACTACTGAGGCCATATCCAACACCCTCAATGTTTGTATACTCAAGAGCTGGTGGTTACCTATTCTCATTGGTCTAAGTATTACAAAACAGTGCTGGAGCATCCTAGGGACTTCACGATGCTGATCATGCCATGTCTCTTTTCTGACCTCAAACTTGAGTTGAGAGATGAACTTCATGCAGCATCATGTTCCTGCCTACACCTGTTTTGAATATCCCCCTCTCCTGCTCTCATTCTCACCCTCCACTACACCACCCCCATGCCTCCGCCTCTCTCTCTCTACCATTCTCAACCCAACTAGTCGAGGCAGATGGCTGCCCCCCCGAGCCTGGTTCTGCCCGAGGTTTTTGCCGCTTGAAGGAAGTTTTTCCTTGCCACTGTCGCCAAGTGCTTGCTCATCAGGGATCTGTTGGGTCTCTTAAATAATTTTATTAAGAGTTTGGTCTAGACCTGCTCTAAATGTAAATTATGTTGATGTAACTTTGTTATGATTTGGCGCTATACAAATAAATCTGATTTGATTTGATTTAGCCATAGTTTGGAAATATTGCCGTAAATTAAGAACATAACTCTAACAACCATCACACATTACAACACCACGAAAATCCCATACTGTGTGACTGCAAAGGTCTTCATTCACAGCTCTCGTTATAGGAGACATTCATTATTGCTCACCAAGACCTGTTTATGTATTTATATTCTATACAACAGCATTCAGTGGTGGCACATTCAGTGGTGGCCTGATGGCCTGATGGCAAGATTCTGGGCTAAAACCTGTGTGGATTCCAAAGACACACATTAGAATAATTAATTACTCCAAATATATAAATATATTAAAAAAAAAAAAAAAAAAAAAAAATATATATATATATATATATATATATATATATATATATATATATATATATATATATATATATATATATATATATATATTTAAAAAAAAATTTTTAGTATAATAATACACGTGTAATGACAGTTCTAGACTGTCAAATCTGACAAATCTTAACTAATACAATCTAAGCCTTAGCCTTGAATGCCATCCAGGGTTGAAGCTCAGGCAGGATTGTCTTGCAACAATAGCTGTATTGTAAGTCGGCTTACCTGTACAATATCCAGCACCATTCCAGCTGATACAGTTCCAAATCCAGCAAGAAGAAAAGGCACCAGAATCTGCAGTGCCATAGCTAGAGCAGACTCTTTGGGCATATTTTGTACATCAGATCCCTGGCCTTCTCCCTCATTCTCCTCTTCCTCTTCATTTGCCTCCTCATTGGAGAACCTCCTCTCAGCCAGCATGGGCTCTGTTTCAGAGTAGCCTCCATCTCCACAGTCAGAAAGAGTCACAGAGGACCGAGAGGCCCGGTCCAGGTGCCGTCGGCTCTCTGCATAAGATGCCTCTTGTCTGTAGCCATTCTGGAGAGGGCCAGCTTCGGGTTTACCTCCAAGGTCCACCATGGCAAGCCGCTCCTCCTGCAACTTGGTATAACCAGTGGGGACCATGCTCTGGAACAGAGAGGTGATCCGTCCAGAGGCAACAGGCTTAAGGGAGAGAGAGTTCCACCCACCACCTGCTCCACTCATACGTACCGTCAGGCTAGAGCCCAGGGAGTCCCCTAAAGCTCCTCCCAGACTTTTGATACTCATCATGTGGTCTAGGGCTGCAGTGTCTCATCTCCTGTCATCCAGTCTGATGGTGATGCCAAGTAATGCACAGTAAAGATGGTTAGGACTGGCTATGGTGCATCTTCCATGTTGAAAACAGGCTCTGGAGAAAAAATACAAGACCACAGAGGAGAGTAGCTACAAGAGGAGGAAAACATGGCTGGAAAATAATATGACACATGTGTAACAACTGAGTCACTTCTCTTTCAGAACTAAAGTCTTCATACCTCAAACCAGATAACTTTGCCTCCAATTCTTAGCCAGCTATTTTCTAAAGAATTACAAATAGGCTTTGATGAAATCTATGCGAGATGAGTAACTGGAGTTTGACCCAGAAAGACCCACATTACACCACATTCAGGATTTTAAGGTGGTTGTTGGTCCTCTGCCACTTGGCCTCTAATTCGTGTTTACATTCAGTTATAGATTATTAGTTGTTGCCATTAGCCCGCAAAGACACCACACAAGTCTCTGTCTCTCACAGTGCTGTTGGCCAGATACATTCCTCTGGCAGCTGAGACATGTCGATCAGATGCTATTAATCACAAAATGTGAAGACAGGGAAATTAGCATTTCCTTAGTGTTCATTTGTTTTAAGTGCAAAGTGAAAATAAGATATCAATGTTGGAATCATACATCAGCATTAGTAGCACCTGCACAGGACACGTCAGAACAGGAGAGTGGGTGATGTTAGAAATCCGTACGTTTACGCCGGCCTTACATGTCTTCTGTTGGTAAAGAGAAACCACATGCTACAGTTTCTACTCCGCAGCACATTATCATCATTAGCGCCTCCACAATACCTTCCTCTCTCTGACTCAGTTTCTCTAACTTCTGTTTCGTGGCACCGAGCTGGGTCAACGCATTCTAAAAGCACAGGCTAGCCATTACCAACACGAAAATACAGGCTAGCTGTGAATATTTGTTTATAGTGCTTGACACAGCAATGTTAGCCAGCTGGGCAGACAACGAATCCGCAAGAAGCTCAGCGAGGAGAACACAGTGGCCAAAGTAAGCCAACAAATGGTCCTTCAAATCATCAATGGCATTTTGTGTGTTTTCCCGCAGTTACCTTTCTGATGCGGTGATTGTTAACCCAGAGGAGCTGCGAGCTTTCTTGACAGACAGCGACAGAGCCGCGTCACAGCAAACAGCGCCACAAAAGATCGTCTATGTCAGATCAGGTGAGCTACTCCTTTCGTAAAGACTGGATCTAAGACCCACATTCGTCACATAGTCCTTTCATGGTTTCAAAAAGATGGTTGTTGTGAATGTAACAAAAGCTAAAGGATTGGCAAATCCCCCCCTCAGATACTATTCAGTCCTCATCATTCTAGATTTTATTCACTTCATATTTTGTGAGGGGTATAAAATCATTACGAAACATCCAGTTTGTCCATTACAGTGTAAAAATCTAAGTTTTTATTAAAATTCGACAGAGAAAGACAAACTAACGATGAAAATGTGAAAACATGACCGAGGAGTTTTGTGGTAGCAAAATTAAGGAGGAGTGAGACCTTCTGTTTTAAATACGGGCTTGACTGAGAACAAAAAGCGCCACACAGATCATTTGTAGTGCGCAGCAGTGATGGGGTAACTCGATTCCTTTCACTGACTCGAGTTTATATCAATCCCTCACCAAAGGTAATCGCTCATTTGAGTCACTGAGTCAGTGAGCACAGAAGTTCCAATCAGTCCCACTCCGCACTGATTTTATAAAGTTAAAACCACCGATTTGAACATTTCTTAAATCAACTTTAAGGGCATTTTTTAAACCAAGCGCACTGATTACCTTTACAAAACAAACATAATGTCCTCTTATAATATGAGTGTCTTTGTGTGAATGGATCTGTGTGTGCTTGCGTTTGTGTGTGTGTGTGTGTGTGTGTGTGTGTGTGTGTGTGTGTGTGTGCGTGTGTGTGTGTGTGTGTGTGTGTGTGTGTGTGGATGGATGGTGATGTGGCCAGAGGAGTGTACTACGAAGCGAGATTAGTGCCCTGGCGAGCTATGTTGAGCCTGAAGCCAACCCTTCCCGTGTCACGAAGGCGGCTCTCTTTTAAGCTGTCTATATCACCGGGGTAGCCTATGCTGCTAACATAGCCTGGTCTTTTATGCTTCTTACTTGCTTTCATATTCTTTGTTGATTATATTGTTTGAACTTAATGAACTGCTCATGATGAATTAAAGAGTGACAGTTACATGAATAAAGAAAGTAACAACTGCGCAATGTAATGAATGGACAGACATGAATGAAAAAATATTTTATAAAATATCCATATACGGTATATGATGCAACTGTGACATTCTACTAATTGCTGACCGAATGCTGAAGATACACTGGGGTTGTGGGAGTTGTAGTTTGTCTGTTCTTTTTGCACAGAAACCAGGGACCATCAACAGCCGCTACGGGCTGATCACGAGAATGGAGTCAGATAACACGAGGAGGAAGTGTGCAACCCGAAGAAGTCACACCCACATACCTCATTTCCTTTGTGTAACCATAACATAAACTGGACCAGGGAAAGATAGAGCATCAGACTTCGTGAACTGACGCTGAAGTTGTATGCTGGTCAGGGAAATATAGTTTGGTCCAGAGCTCTGTAAACAATCTCTTTTTCTATAGTCTATTTTGCTTTTAGATGTGATAATAAAATATGTGAAACTGATTTGGACATCTCCTGCATCCTTCATCAAACAAATACGTGAGTTCACTTTTGGAACTCAAAAGTATACAATGTCAGTCATGCTTAAAACATTTTAAAGTACCATTTACTGCATTACCCTTTTCCTCTTACTCCAGTTCTTGATCTCAAGTTTTAGTTTCTTGATTTCCATCTTTTTTTCTGATTATCCAACTCTAGATTCCTTTTATAGAGGACCCTCACATTGTCTGCTCCACCCTGTATTAGTAGGTCATTGAGTTGTTCATGTAAGAGTACATGACAACTTTAACAGTTATCTCTGTGTGGGGGCAAGCAAGGGTGTGTGCTGGCGGCTTGAGCAACACTAATGTGTCTCCTTCAACTGTAAAATAGACTTTTTTCATCTGAGAAATGATAAATATGCATTTAGTATTTTACCATTAAAGCACTTATACATAACCTGGATGAAAACTTGCTGCTGGGAGCTGCCAGTACCAGGATCTAATTGAATATCCCCTTGTATCCCCTTCATGATCTGCTGCCCTTCATTTTTTGCAAGGGTCAGCTCTTCTGAGGCCATGTAATCTGCTGGAGCAGGCCCTTCTAGTCTTTCTCCTCTAATTTTTCTTCTTGTTTGCTTAAAATAATATTAACACTTAATATGTTACGCAGTGTATCATCCACATTCCAGATTCCAGATTTGCACTGCTGACACTACAACTATTAGAACATAATTTATTCATCACAAATTAGACATATCAAATTTTATTTCACCTTGATTTGGCCCCAATCTAAGTGATTTCCATGTATTCTTCATGCTTTATTAATTTACGCACTATATTAACTTGCACGTTGTGATTTTTTTTATTTTATTTTTTTTTTTTTGGTCAGGCTTCCTCTCTTGCCTTGTTTGTAGAAACAGTGTTGCTCTTAGCTGTTCTTATCGGTCTGAACTCTTTATAGCTCTCCAATATCATAATCTGCTCCTCTTGGCTGAAATATGCGGCACGTAATCGGACATTTTTTCTGCAGAAATGGCGTCGAGCCAGCTCACCTAAAGAAAGCCCAGCTCTGTTGAGCTTCCTTCGTAGTATACCCCTCAGGTTGAGGAATAATAACCTTGTTGATTTTTGTTGTTTAAAATGTGAAGCTCTTTGCGCAACAGTGTTCTTGTATAATGTTCTTTGTATAAAGTTTGATTGATTGATATAGTGAAAGCAAACTTTAAATGAATCACGAATTTGACTCCAAACGAGTTACCGGCGAGAGGAGTCATAAATGACAAAGTCGACAAGTGTGACTCTGTAACCCAGCTGTTGTTTACTTTATTTTATTGTATTACTATTTTTCGTGTGATTTGAGTGTGGTTCCCTTTATGGGTTTGTTGAGTTTCCAAAGTGAACTCGCGCATTCGTTTGATGAAGGATGCATGAGACGTCCAAATCAGTTTCACATGTTTTATTATTCATCTAACAGCAAAGTAGACTATAGAAAAAGAGATCGTTTACAGAGCTCTGAACCAGACGATGTCTCCCTGACCAGCATATAACGCCAGCGTCAGTCCACGAAGTCTGATACTCAGTCTTTTCTTAGTGAAGCTTATGTTATGATTACACAAAGGAAATTAGGTATGTGGGTGTCGTCCTCTTTGGAGTGCACACTTCCGCCTCGTGATATCTGGCTCCACTCTCGCGATCAGCTCCTGGCGGCCGTTGATAGTCCCTGTTTTTGTGTAAAGAAAAGAAGAACCGACACAAACTACAACCCCCAAAACCCCAGTGTATCTTCAGCATTCAGTCAGTAATTAGTAGAAGGTCTCGGTTGCATTATATACTGTATATGGATATTTTATAAAAACACAGACCGAAGGTGCTGCTTCTCCAGCAGGGCTACTACACTGATTAACTTCAGTCCCTGCAGTCATAGTCGCACAATATTGACACGTTGCCTGGTCTCCTCTTTGCGGTTAGCTAAGGTTAGTAGCAGGGATGAGTCACTGAACGAGTTAACGGAGATGGTGAATGATAATTCATGAGTCCTAAGATGACTTTAGAGTTTTGAACGATTCGTTCAGGAATCGCACATCACTTGTACACAGGCGCAGAGTGCACTTGGCCGGCACCTCCTACAGCTAGCCAGTTTGGGATTAACCAAATAAGATGCGGCCTATTTAGCGTTCATATTTCAGTGGTGCGTCATGTTTTGCCGCTGAACCTAACAAGTCGCCCCAAAATAGAGGACGGCGCCGTCTCTTTTCCCATCTGTCGTTTTTATCACGTTGTACCCGGAAGTTGCTGTGGCTGCTAACACGTGGATAAGCACAGGAATGGAGTTCACGTCGGAGAAAACGAGCTCTCGGGCTCTCCTGTCATGCGGCACCGGTTCAGGTCTGTTCGGTCTGCTACTGTTGCTGTCGGAATAACAGAAGGGATAAGCAATCGGACTTTGGTTGTTGTTGTTGTTGTTGTAATCCTTGGGTTTCAGTCTCACAAAAGTGTTTTACTTTCTATCGGGGTACATTGTCATGGTAATTTACGGGGCGCGTTTAAACTGCCCCAGAGCAGATTAATTTCAGGATAAGAGTTCACCAGGTATATAAAACAGCCTACTGACCCATCAATTGGGAAAATGGCTTGCCCATTCTCAGACGAGCTAAGGGGACTTTCTCCCAAGTCCTCTTTGCTCCCCTGGGGTTTGAACTGAAATAATGACGATAAAATTGTTAAGCAATAAAAATAAAAAGTCGGAAGCACAAATTTATTCGACACTCACAGTAAATCTCGCCGATTTTTTAGTTTTTTAATATAATCATTACGGTAATATGCACATTTCCAGGGACTTTTTTCCCATCATTCTTTGCGGCTTCTGGCAACTGTGTCAGATTTTGCTTGCATTGTCGATTGATAGAATTGATATTTTATTAATATTATAGTTGCTCCTTCATTGTGAAATATGCAGGTCCTTGCATCTTCTCCGTGGTCCGATTAAGTGATGTGCGATTCCTGAACGAGTCGTTCAAAACCCTAAAGTCATCATAGGACTCATACATCATTCATCATCTCTATTTATACATCCGTGCTACCTTTAGCTGACTGCAAACCACAGACCAGATAACTAGTCACTATTGTGCGACTGTGACTGCAGGGACTGAAGTTAATCACTATATTTCCCCTGCGGGAAAGGCAGCATCTCTGGTTTGTTGCTACCCTCTGCCCTATGAGCTGTCACTCACCCGTACACAGAAGCCCACTCCCTCCTCTTGCAGTAACCTGTTCAGATTCAAACTCATGAGTTCAGCAGTACTGCATTCACACACTCAGCACTACGAGAGCCCCTTACCTACCTGAATTGAAAGTCTGCTCAGGTGGAACTCTGATAGAGGGAAATGAGTCATTGTATCAATCATTCCAATCAAACTTTATTTATATAGCAAGTTTTAAACAACAACAACAATGCTACACAAAGTGCTTTACACATTAAAAAAATAAGAAGAAATACAACAAGATCCCCCACCCTGGCCACATCACCGTCCATGCGCACATCCACTTACACACTGAAACACAGATTAAAACACAACACTATGTTTGTTTTGCAAAGATAAGTAGTATGCTAAATAAGAAATGTCCTTGAAGTTGATAATTTTCCAGTTTCAAATCAGTGGTTCAAACAGTATAAAATGAGTGGGAACTGGCACTGGATGGAGCTTGTGTGCGCACTGACTCAGTGACTCAAATAACCCAAGTGAGCGATTCATTTTGGTGAGTGATTCATATAAACTCCAATTAGTGAAAGGAAGCAGGGGTCACATCTCTAAATTCGCTTGGTGATAGGCTCAAACCCTGCCCCTTTTATGTGAATGTGCACTGATCGAGATGGAAAAACCACGATTCAGTTAGCAGGTCGATAACCAGCTTTGTGAGACAGTTTATCAGGATTATGGATGTCACATAACTTTCTTCACTACAGGATGAAAGTTCCTTGTGGGTCTTGAAACATTAAACATCATAAATCACAATTACTTTTTAACTTTGTGCTCCTGTTGTTGCTTCATGTCCATCACACAGGAGGAACATGAAATTAATTGTGATGCGATGAGGTGTAATGACCTTGTTTCTTGTATCTCCAGGTCTCAATGAGAAGCTTCTCCTCAAGCCCAGTGCTGGCAGACCCCAGACAGAGAGAGTCCCAAGGAGCAGTGGTGAGACTGAACATTACTTCCCCGCTGAAGATTTTGTCATGAACTAACCCTTTACATCATTGGCTTTCAGGAAAAAAACTGATAAACTAAACTGAATGATGTGTGTTTTTTGCTGTCTATCAGTGCTAGAGAGGCTGCAGGACTTCCTGCCTCAGCTGGCTGAAGCCAATGAGAAGCTGAAGCAGCAGATGGAGGAGGCTCCTGCCAGACACTTTGACATAGAGAATGTGGAGGAGGCACAGGAGGTCATTGAGATGGTGAGTCTCAGTAAACTGTAAGTAAACATGGATGTTGACACTGGGGCTGAAAAGTGAAGCCAAGCACTGCTTCCACTAAGACATATTAGCAACCAAAATATTCATGACTGTTACTGTGCAAATGGGACTCGGGAGGAGAAATTATCTTTCATAGGAATAATACTGTTGAATTGCTCAGGTGTTACACAGGATTCCTCTAGTTGTTCCTCAAAGCTATAGGCAACCCATCTCAAAGCTGAATATCAGCTAAGCAAGGAAACGTCAGGGTTAACCCTGGTGTGAAGGGCAGCCTTTAAAATGTTGAGTGAGGAGATTGATACCATAACTTGTCCTTGGAGACTGGTGAGTTCCAGGTAAGACTGATATTAGCTGTGTGTTAGTGGTGCCCCATTTACCATCAAACAATAGACAGTAGACACTGCTGTTTGTAGTATTTGCCCCACGGCTGATTCATGTTTCATACTCTGTGTAGGACAGATTTTTCCATAGCTGCCAAGAACTGCAAGCTGAAGAACCCTCCTGTGTTGCATAAGCACAAACATTAATACACACAGCATGATGTTAACCATGTGAGATGGAGCCATCTTCATCACAGCTTGATTTTCAGTGTTATGAAGGTAGTCTACTTTCTGTTGGGGTTTGTTGCCAAGATAACTTACTTAACTGTCCCTGGGGCAGGGTAAGTTGGGGTTTAGGGCTCAGCAGGTATATCAAACCACCTACTGGCCAATCTATCTCTTGGAAAATACCTTGCCCAGTCACAGAAGAGCCCATAGAGGTGGGCAATCTAACTGTGAGAGGAGCTCTATAGAGAGAGACTTGGTCCCAATTCTGCTGTGCTCCACTGACATTGGAGCTGAAATAATGAGGTAAAAATTGTCAAGGGGGGGGGGGGAATCAGAAACATAAATTTATGGGACACATTCATTCATTCATATTCTACCACTTATCTGGTTCTACGTTGTGGGGGGTTTAATGGGACACACTCAGTAAATCCCGCCAATGTGGCAGAGATTTGATACTATAATCCTGGTAATTTATACATCGACCAAATGCGTAAATTAATTTTTCATTTCCCAGCATTCTTTGCAGCTTCTGGCAGCTTCAAATGTGTTACTTTTTGCTTGAAATATTGATTTATAGTATAGCTAGTTCACCCACATAAATTTATGCAACACAGTAAATCTTGCTGATGTGGTGGGGATTTAATATTATTGATCCTGTAATTTACACATTTACAGAGAATTCTTTCCCAGCATTCCTTGTGGTTTTTGGCAGCTGCAACTGTTACATTTTGCTTGAAATATTGAATGATAGAATTAATATTTTCTCAATATAATAGCTTGCTCCTCCATGGTGAGACATGCATCTTTGTGTCTTTCCAATGGTCCGATTTGTCGGTTGCAACAAACCCCGCCCCTTTTCTGTGAACACGCACTGAGCTGGATGGGAAAACCCTAGGTTCAATTAGCAAGGTTACTACTGGCTTTGTGAGACAGCGTATCTAGACTCCGGATGCCTGGGTAAGGGAAGCCAGATAATGCGAAGAGATCCCAGGCATGATAAGCTGGCTTCGTGATTGAGGATTCAGTGATTGAGGACACTGGCCAGCGCCTTCAAAATCACGAACATCTTTTAAATTTATGCTCCAAAAAGCATATTAATACAGTCATTACATAGGTTTAATAGTTACTTGATTATTTCTTAAAAAAAAAAAAAAAAAAAAATTGTGATTTTTAAAAATTAAAAAAGGAAAGAAAAAAATCATCAACAAAAACACACACTCCAATATATGCAATCCCATTGATAAATCTTTCATCATTAAATGTTATTTCTGGTGATGTTATTGGTTGAATCATTTCATGAGTTGTGATTTCTTCTTCTTTTCAGGATGTAGCTCTGGGGGAACTTGGTGAGGCAGACAGCACATCAGAAGATGATTCGTCCAGCTCTGAGGAGGAATCAGACTCTGATGACAATGAGATCACAGAGCAGACCATTAAATTACCTGGAGTCAAAGGCAAGAGGACAAAAGCAAACATCCAGGTCCTTGGCCAGCAGGGGGAGTAGACGAATCGGCCGCACAGACGGAGCTTGACTTTGATTTTACCCCATTGAAAGACAGAACCTCTGCTTCACTTGACAAAGGATTTTATCCTGACATCAGACACGGTCAAGAAACAGAAAGCTTCTGCATGGAGGCAAGCTTTATTTTGTTCGTGTTATTGTGCACGTAGTCAGTAGCCACTTTAGTAGGTCAACATTTCTGATACTGGCTATGAACACCCTCGGTTTGCCATGGACCAAACATGATGCTGGAAAAGTTGATGTAGGATTATGAGTTATTTGTGTTCAGCAACAGTGCATTTAATGCTGGTAGTAGGCAGCAGAAGGTGGTTGACTACAGAGGGATGCACATGGTCTGCAGCAATCCTCAGGTTGGCTGCAGCATGTACATTACTATCAGTTCAGAGACTAATATGTGCCAAAAAGATATTCCCCACCTTAATGCACCACAAGCAGCAACAGCATTAGGGATTTGGTCTGCATATGACAGCAGAAATCCAGATTGATCAAACGATGATTGGTTGGTCTTTTACTGTCTCTACTCTGTCCAACTCATGGCTACATATGTTGTACATTGCAAGATGTTTTTTTTTTTCACAGAAAACTCTTTTAACGCTTTGTCTGAGTGTGTCCATCTCATCTGACCTGTATTTAAAGGGGACTTTGCTTGGCTACATGATGAGCCTAGCAATATTTAAAATATAGATGTCTGTGTTTTGGCACAGATTGGAAAACTGAGCTGTTATTAATAGCTCAGTTTACATAACTGTTTTGTAGAAATAAACTGTTTACTTTAAACCAAGAAGAAAAGGTCTTGAAATGTTCTTGGCTGCCAACATTAAAATTGGTGTTGCTATTCATCTATCCATCCATTTTTTTGCACCACATTTGCAGGGTTGTGCATTTCAGCCATGCCACAGAAGGACCAGCTGATATAATTTCTGTGATTCTCATGTTAACACAGGTAAGTGTGTTGACAAGGTTGGAGATCACTCTAATGCTGGTTGAGTTAAAATAATAGACTGGAAGCTCTAAAAAGGAGGATGGTGTTTGAGATCATTGTTCTGCTTCTGTTAATCATGGTTTCTTGCAAGGAAACTTGTCCAGTCATCATTGCACAAAAAGTTTTCGTAGGCAAGGATACTGCTGCTAGTATGATTGCAGCTAAATCAAGAGATCATCAGGAACTTCAAAGAAAGAGGTTCAATTGTAGTGGAAAAAGGCTGCTGGACCAAATGCTTACAATATGTATTCCCAAAACATCCAGAACACTAATATACATATGACACCACAAATACATACTTAAAATACAAACAAGGTACACACACAATACACACCTAGACAACACACTAAGACAACAATAGGACATTGACACAATCTTCTACTTTGAATCCTTGAACGGTATTGGACTGGAGTCAATTTTTTTAATCTGATGAATCCCCTTTCCCTTTGATTAGGACATCTGGGAAAATGCTTGTAAGAAGAAGGTGAGCGTTACCATCAGTACTGTGTCATGCCAACAGTAAATCATCCTGAGACCATTCAAGTAGAGTGGGGAGAGGGCTCCCTCACAATTTTGCCTAAAAACAACCATGAATAAAGGATGGTACCAAAATATCCTCCAACATTCCAACAACAGCTTGGTGCAAACAATGCCTTTTCCAGCATGATGGGGCACCTTGCCGCAAGGCAAAAGTGACAACTATGTGGTTCAGGGAAACAAAACATTGACATTTTGCGTCCATGGAAACTCTCCAGACCTTAATCCCAATTTTGGTGAATCCTCAAGAGACGAAGTGGACTAACAAAGACGAAGTCTTACCAATTATGCAAAAATGAGCTGCAATCAGTCAGGATGTGGTTGGGAAGTTGACAGCATGCCAGAGCGAATTGCAAAGGTCCTGAAAAGGGGTCATCACTACATCACTACAGACAACACAATTTGTTGTCTTTGAACTTTGTGATCACCAATACTTTCAAAAGATCTTCATTTCAGGCCCATTTGTGACATTACTTTGTTGCTGGCTGCCCTGTCTACAAGTGTCAATCCATCATGGCATATTTGCCTTTGTGATTTGGTTGTCAGCCATATATATATAATTGAAATGAAGAGGACTTGAAACTAGAGTCTGACTACATAAAAACCATTGGGAAAATGTTTACTGACTTCTTTCTACAACCACTCACCAGTTACCTCCTGATAATTATTAGGTAGAATGCAGATTTGATTATCTGGAATGGAGCTCCCTACCTGTTGGGTATGAAGGTAATTACCAGTGTGCTGGCAAATTTGCAAAACAGTAAATTGTACATTGTACATTCATTGATGTTGTTTGCTATATTTTTCATTTAACAGCAAGATTACACAGTAAAATTCAAACCAAACTTTATTGAAGGGACAGAGGTGTAAGAAGGAAAACTTGATTTTGTAGTCCTTGCTGCC
Organism: Echeneis naucrates; assembly: GCF_900963305.1. Classification (NCBI taxonomy): domain Eukaryota; kingdom Metazoa; phylum Chordata; class Actinopteri; order Carangiformes; family Echeneidae; genus Echeneis; species Echeneis naucrates. Next base: position 15,601,077 of record NC_042533.1, read on the forward strand.
TTCGCTGGCAATGGCGGACAAATAGAAAACCTATTCCACAACTTCACAGTAGTGATAAAAACATCTAGCTGGTCTTTTGAGAAAGTAACAGTGTTATAACAGAGTCTTCTTCTGTCTGACAAATACAATGTCAAAAATATATCTGATAGCCTTTTCCAACATTTGCTAAAAAAAAATGTACAAAAAAGTTTCATTCGAAGATAGGAGGAGAGAATGTGTAAAGGAGGAGACAGCTCAAGGAAGCGATGTGAACAACCAAAGTGTAATGATGAAGTTGATACACTGCTAGCTTACCATGATTATGTAGTGACTAAATACTTTGAGTTCTTAATAACGGTGCAGATGTGTTTATAAAGATTGAGCATTTTCTACTGAAATGTAAAATCTGTCTTTTTTCTCCTCCAATATTTTAACTTCCTCCCACGCTACAGTGATCCTGACACGTTCTCCCAGATGGGTCAACAGAATGCGACTTCACAATGGCAGGTGAGCTTAGAGGTGTATTAAAGCGCTTCTCAAGCTGGTGTTAAGTTACTTTAAGCCCCAGATCCACTTCTTATTTTTTCTCCAATGTTTGAAACATTGACCTGGTGATGGAGTTGAACAAGGACAGTAATTGGATCTTGAGCTCAGACTCTGGAAACATTTAAATCTTTTCAGCTGATGGTGAAACTGTGTTGGGACTGATTAGCATGTGACAGAGGAGGTTCTTCATCGCATTCCATCAGACTAGGTGTCTTTTAATGTTCCCCAGGATGGATTTGTGTACACTGCTAAAATAATGTAGTTGCATCTGGTTAGATCACAAAAGCTTCCTCAATGAATCTTAGGTTCACACACCATTTTAAAACTAGTTCTGAACGAGTCCTTTGCTAACAGTCCACACCATTCATGTGGAATATGAATTCAGCTGTAACCTAAAGCATGTTTTGCTAAAATGAAAATTAATATCTGTCCAATCCAGTAGCTCACTATCTTAGTGGGCACTTGATACTCCTGACCATAACCCAACAGACCATTGCCATCAAGACATTCACATAGAGATCAGTCTGTGGGAACTCAACTCTTTTCTGCCTGAAAAGAAACCAGAGGAATGGTGAAAGCAGCATCAGAGGAGGAAGTTGCGCTGAATTGTCAATTTTTATAAGGACCTTTTTTACATGTATGAATACTGTCGGATATGTGATTGTGTTGTAATAAAAACACACTTTGATTAGGCCAAAACTTTGACAAGACTTCGAAGCTCTGGTCAGGTGAAGCACTGTTCAGCTCAGATGGGTAAAAGCCGCATATCCCTTGTCCAGGATGCGAGTTTCATCACTCAAACAGGCACATTGTCCAAACAGTGGCCCACAGACAAACACACTCTACTATCATTCATACAATATATTTACACACACACACACACACACACACACACACACACACACACACACACACACACACACACACACACACACACACACACACACACACACACACACACACACACACACACACACACACACACACACACACACACACACACACACACACACACACACACACACACAGTCCAGAAGCAATGCTGTAAGAAGCTGGATGTCTTAGTGAAGAACATAGATGAGCCCCTTTCTGTTCAGGTGTAGGTCAAAGTTCAGGTCTCAGTACTCCACAGTCACTGCTTTGGTCTTGAGGTATTCCATAAGAGCGTCCTCTCCTGAGGATGAGACAGAGCACAGACCTATGTCAGTGATAACGCTCGAAACTTGTTGCTGTGGTGACATAACAGTCATCTGCCACCATGTCAATACTCACCGAGATCTTTGCCGAAGCCCGACTGCTTGAAGCCTCCAAAAGGTGAAGCCACGTCAGTCTTGTTGTAGGTGTTGACGAATACTGTTCCAGCCTCCAGCTGCTCACTCACATACATGGCTTTGTTGATGTCACGGGTGAAAACACCAGAGGCTAAGCCATACTCTGTGTCATTGGCTCTCTGCAGCACACCATCCACATCACTATTTGGACAACACAGAGAATAGGGCCTGTGAGTGTATGATGGCTAGATGATGCTTTGCCCATTTTAATGACTTACCCATCTTTGAATTTGGACACCACCATGACGGGGCCAAAAGACTCCTCTTTGGCGATGAACATGTGGTCCTCCACATCAGTAAACACAGTGGGCTCCATGAAAAAACCTGAGGGAAGGTGACCATGACAAGCTGGCGTGAACAATGATACTATATTAACCATAACAATATATGTACAGTGCTCAAATAATTTTAGTCTGGGTGGAATGAAAAAGCTGTAAATTATTAATATAGAATCGAGATCTGTTTATTTATAAGCAAAACAGAATATATATATATATATATATATATATATATATATATATATACATACACACACACACACACACACATATACGCATATACACATACATATACATACACAATAGAAACAAAACATAATTTGTAAGACACTGCTGAATAAATAAAGACACGCATGATGGTATGGAAATAAGACTGGTCTTAAATGTAGTGATGCAGTACTCCAGTACTCTGTGTGGACACCCCTCTGTTTTACCTGGGCGGTCAACCTGTCGGCCTCCGTACACCAATGTGGCCCCCTCCTTCACACCAACGTCGCAGTACTCCAGCAGCTTGTCCAGGTGGGCTCTATGATTCTGTGGGCCGTGGTCTGTGGAGCGATCCAGAGGATCTCCAATCTTCATCTTCTTGATCTCCTCCACCTTGGAGAAAGAGGGTGGTGAAAGCTCTTCATGTTTGTTATGGGAATCGTACTATAGGAGCCAGTGTTTTTGGAGTTGGAACCTGACTACAGACAAAGCTTTAGAATATTTTGGCCTCTGTGTGTCTGATGAGTACCCCTGCTGTATGTTATAACACACTCAGATTCACAGTGTTTGCACCAGAGGAGGACAAGTTTCACTCACCACACGGCTAATGAATTCATCATGAATCGACTCCTCCACAAACAGGCGACCAGCAGCAATGCAATTCTCACCTTTGTTGAAATACACAGAGCTCATACCCTGTGGGACACACACACGCGCACACACACACACACACACACACACACACGCGCACACACACACACACACACACACACACACACACACACACACACACACACACAGAGTTAGCAGCAGTGGTATTTAAACTTTTTGCTGACAAACCTTGTGTTCATGTCATGTTCATATTACATGTGTGTCAGTGTACTGCAGACTGTATCCCCCACCCTCCAGTATATTTCCCCCCATCTCTTTGTGAGTATAGTTTACCATTCGAACAGCCTTGTCCATGTCACAGTCACTGAAAATTATGAGTGGCGACTTCCCTCCCAGCTCCAGAGAAACCTTCTTCAGGTTACTGAGGGCACAGCTGCAGAGGAAGAGCATGAAATACAACGGGAGGGTCATCTAACCCAATGAGCAGTTAGTTTGTTTGACTGTACCTCTTCATGATCTGTTTCCCAATCGGTGTGGACCCTGTGAAGCCCAGCTTGCGGATATCGGGGTGGTCGGACAGACGCTGCCCCACCATGCCACCTGTGGGGTGGGGATGGGGGGGGTTGGTTTGGGACAACAAAAAAACTATAAGAGCTCTCCCGAAAGTGAAGACCTCTACCAGGGCCAGTATCAAATTGCATATGCCAGAGTTCACTGGGAAAATTTTTGATTCATATTAAATGGATCTTGGAGGATCTTGTGTGTATTTTGATGGCCGTGAAAGAAAATGTGAACTAGTGATATGATGTGATGCACTGATGTATTTTATTCATTTCTGAGACAGTGGCGCTCTAAAGAATCAGACTGTGATATACATGATTAACTTATTGAGTGTTTTTTATCATGTCATACGATAATAAACATCTAAAATGAGAGAACCTAAAATGCACACCATACAAAAGCCTGGGGAGATTTCTTCAAAATAAATTAATGTACAACAGAATTTTGACATTTTTCTAAACTTTTTCTTTCATAGCATTGCATTCCTGTGGGCCTGATCCACTGATGATTCAAATCAAGCAGCGTGAAGACGAAAAAATTATTTTTTTCTGACTGAAATCAGAAATGTTTTACTTAAGGTTCTAACATTTGGGGCAAAATAACAAGTGAGAAGGACAAGGATTTATAATATGAAGTTGCTGTATTTGTGTTAATTAATTAATTACCTGATCCTGGCAAAATGTTGATGACTCCTTTGGGAATACCAGCATTTACTGAGAGCTCAGCAAACTTCAGTGCTGTCAATGGAGTGACCTGTAAATATTAGAAAAGGTATGTAAAACTAGGCTTGGCCAGCCTCTATTCATTTGGATAAAACTAAACCATAGGGTGAAGAGAGAGGCGTAATGTAGCGACTTGCCTGTCCTCCAAAGTCGCTGTAAGAGTGTGCGGTCCTGTATGTTTGTATGACGTGCTGTTGCTTACATAAGCATGCTGAGTCCAGTTAGAGTTTTGCACTATTTAATGAAACAATACAGCTCCTCAGACGGCTTTTAGTTACAAATGCAATAAAGATGTAAATGTGCGCACTTTCTGCAAAATGTAACAAAGCAATAAAGTGATCAACGCAAACGAAAAGCGATGAAAACAGTGAAAGCAGTCAACAAAAAATTACGGCTACCATGCACACCTCTCTCCTCCCAGTGTGTGCCGGTGACTGAGCCTCCTATATCACCTATGGCATTCATACCCAGAGCCCACGTGACCCAAACACCATGAATCACCGTGGCAACCACAGGCTAAACAAATCAAAAGACGAGTAATCCACCTGTGACATAATACGGCTATGACACGGAATGTGAAACAAACCAACAAATTTTTAATTTAATCCTTCCACTATTCGAAGTGTTGGAGGTCATAATTTTACTTCTTCAGTGTTTTATCTTAATTGTCCATAATTAAATTAAATTATGGACATATAAAATTAAATTAAACGTCCATAAGAAAAAATATTTGCGGTTTTAAGAATCACAAACTACCTCAATGTAGCTGAGAAAACGCTTCTCTCTGGACCTCTACTCACAATAGGTCAAATAGCTAATCAGAAGGGAGACTCTGATCTGCAGATTTCAGAGAAACCAACTCCTGCAAAGTTGGATAGCAGGTCCAGCTGGGCTTTTGGTTGTGGAAGTTCTTATGTTCCAGAAATCCTGAGAGCTAGTTTTAAGGCTCAACTTCAAAATAGAGACTGAGCGATTTTCTGTGGACTAAGATTCTTTCACTTCATTAATATCGAACCTAGACCTGATTTATAATCAAAAACCACATTGAAGTCTATATTTAGACTGTATGGGATCTTCACCATTTACCATTAAACACTGGCTCCTTCTACAGCTACACAAACACAGCATGTTCATTGCATACACTGGTTGTCCGTGTACTGCATATTATTAGCTCACCTGTGCAGGCTTAAGCACAAGTGTGTTTCCAGCTGCGAGGCAGGCAGCACTCTTCCATGCCAACATCATAAGAGGGTAGTTCCATGGGATGACAATAGCACACACACTGTTGGAGAAAAAACACACAACTCTGCACTCAGTAAATACACACAACCTACTGACTATAAATACATGGTGTGGTACCATGTGTACAATGTGGTGCTGGAGTTACCCCAGAGGTTCTTTCTTGGTAAAGGTCAGATTGCGGTTGGGCCTGGCCTGGTTGATGGGAATTGTCTTACCCTGAAACCAAAAGAATTTGCAGAATTAAAACCAGCATGGGATTTAATTCAGTCCAACTTTATAACTACCCTTTATAAAGTGTGTGTAAAGTTAGTGTGCTAGCTAAAGGCTGTTTGGGGTTCAAGGTTGATTTATCGTCATTTGCATGTTTGCACATGAAATGAAATATTTATTCAGATCAGGAAGCATACAATACAATAAGTCAAAAAACAACCAACAACCTATTAGTCCCATTGATCATGAACCCACCTGGACCTTGTCACACCAGCCAGCAAAGTAGCGGAAGGTCTGGATGGACATGCCTACATGGGTCTTGAGGGCCAGTGTATACACGGCCCCTGAATCAATGGACTCGATGGTGGCTAGCTCCTCCTGGTGTTCCTCCATCAGGTCTGCAAGCCTATACAGAGGAGGTCACAGTGTGACTTTGAAAAGAAACACCAGGAAGTAATAATCAGCATGGATTGACCTAGTTACACCTTGAACTGTAATTGAGCTTCTTTTAATCTTGTTTTTATTTTACATTAAATGAAACTGTCTTGTTAAAACTGCCAAATCAGTGGCAACCAGGTCCTGGTCATGGTGTTTAATGATGCGTGGACAACTGTCACTGAGTCACTGTGATATTAACAGAAACCTAAAAACATGGCAGCATAAGGGCACAGCAGTTACTGCTGTTGCCTCATAGTTCAAAGGTCCTTGGGCCGACCCCGCCTCATATATATATATATGTACAGATTTTTATCAGAAAGGTTTTTTATTAGAAATAATGACAAACTGAAACATAAAATATGTGTTATCTGGTTTAAGTAAGAGTCCACTTTTTTACTGAGGTGATTTACTGAGTGTTTTTAGACTGAATTGATGCCTTCTCTTCATACAGTATCTCTAGCCTTGGTGATCATGTGAGCTCATTGCAGTCCTCTAGGTTGAGCTACTTACTTGTAAAGCAAACTTCCTCTGTCTCTTGGGTTCATCTTGCCCCAGGGGCCAATTTCATAAGCTTCTTTGGCAGCTGCTACCGCCCGGTCCACATCCCCGACTGAGGCATAGGACACTTTACATATCACCTGGGTAAAAGAGGTCATGATGATGCATAGTAAATTATCAAATTAATCTTTTGAGGTTCTTGGATGTTTGCGTACTCACAGATCCGTCAGTGGGGTTAATAGTGTCATAAGTTTTCCCGCTCTCTGCATCTTCAAACTTGCCATTGATGAAACACTGGTAAGGCATTTTTACTGTCATGCTGTTCACTTCTTTGGTTGCCTGGAAGCAATAAACAATATGAAGTAATTACTGTAATTTCCGGACTATAGAGCACACCTGAATATAAGACACACCCACTAAATTTAAAGAGAAAAACAGTTTTGTACATACATAGGTTGCACTTGTTTATAAGCCGCAGGTGTCAGAAATATGTGAGGAAATGACATATGGCAGGAATTATGTTACACAAAGATTTCGCCTTTTCGCCAGATCGATCGACTTTAACTTGAAAGCTGCATCATATGCATTACTTTGTGTGTTTTCCATGATAAGGGTATGTGAATGTGTGTGAATGAAGCGCAAAATAAATGACTGATCTGAAGAATTTAGTGTGGATGCGTTTAATTTCATTCCAACAATTTCATCAGTCCACTGTGACCTGTTTTGTAATTTCATTGGTCTGATGTGATGCTAAATGTATTGGTGGCATGAAGCTTGTTACCCATAAAAATCCATAAATTAGCTGCATAGTTGTTTAAACCGCAGGGTTCAAAGCGTATGAAAAAAGTAGTGGCTTATAATCTGGAAAATACAGTACATGATTCTGTTCAATTGAAACAAGGACCATATATGGAGAAAGTTGCTGTCTCTTTCTGCCGAAGGCTAAATGAGGTGAATTTGAAGGACACACTGACTCTAACTCACATAGTCAATAACCAGCTCCTCCTTCTGGTCATCTCCTCTCAGCTTGCGGACAAACATCTGGATGAAATCCTGAAAGGTGGTATACATGTACACATCCTCGTTCTGCAGTTGCATACCCGCACATTTCTGCTTCACCTCTTCCACCAGCCTAGACAAACACGAACACACACACACACACACACACAGATATTTAATCAACTCAGTACTCAGTGTTTTTTTCCCCGTAAGTTCTTACTGGTTTTATCATTTATGTTTTTATTAGGACTGTCAAAATTAATGCGGTAATCCAGAATGATGAATTTGCACAATTCATTTGATTAAAATTTTTAACACAATTAAGCATGTCAAAATGCTGAAAAAAATGTCTCTGGTAATGCATATAGGTGACGCTAATGAAGTTTGCTCAAGCAGAGTTGCCATAAATTGCTGTCCAAGATGGCGGTTGCAGAACAGAGCAAAGCCGAGTATTAGTTAACAGGGCTGTCCCTTGCAGTTGGTCAATAGTGATGGGTGATCACTAGTGATCAGCTCATTCAGGATCCCATGAAAAGCTGATATTGCTGGCTTGCAAATATCTCGCCACTCCAGGTAAAACTGTACATAAGAAGCTGTCAGTTCTCCTCTCTGATAAACAAGTAGTCAAGTGAGTCCGTCTCAGCAGCTGGCTAAAAGATGAATAAAAGTGCCACATTAATTTTTTTGTTTGCCAAATATGATAAATAAATATGATCTGGCTGGTATGTTTTATTTATTTATTTATTTATATATTGCAATCTGGACACCGCATCTACTCTATAGTTTCAGCAATCATCTTAAGTATTTACATATTGCCTTCTTTCATAAATTTTTTAGCCCCCCACAAAATGAAACACAATTAATAATAAATGAATATTAATGAAGTTTAGTCTAAATTTATCCACAGCAGCCATGAGATTAATCTAATTAAAAATTTCAATCATTTGACAGCCTTAGTTTTTATTTTACTTTGTCTTGAATGGACACTATTTTTATCTCTTATGTGGTTTTATTACAGTATTTTATTTTTGGCACCTGTGAAGCACTTTGTACTCTATTTGAAAAGTATTATATAAAAATAAATAAAGTTTATGAACATTATTATAAAATTTGACCTCCATGCAATCTTTGATTCATCAATGCAGTGTAAGTATCAAAGGTCTCAGTCCACAGAGAAATGTTCACATCTTGCATTCAGAGTGTTTTGTTATGTGCTATTAGCTCATAAACGGCAATAAACATCAATGCCTGGGGGCTATAAACACACTGGTGAACACCAGGTCTCATGAAAAAAAGCTGAGAAATGCTTTTCGGATTGTCTTAAAAAAAAAAAAAAACTACCATTGGAGTTATATGTAAGGTATAAGGTAAAACGGCATGAATGTAGATTACACTGAGTGATGGTGACACTGGCACTTTGTTGAAAAGTATAGAAGTAAGCAGATTCTGTCTTGTAGAGAAGCCTCTCCCACCTGACCACATCCATGGAGGCAGCGCCGGACTTGAAGAAGTCTGTGTTGTCATTGATGGTTGGGACATTGCTGAGAATGCCCTTCCAGATGTTCTGTGAGGAGAGAGGATTGTTATTTAAATAATTTACAGTGAAAGTCAAACACTAGCTTAGAAAGAATCAGCTGACAGCGGTTCACTTGCCCTGATCTCCTCTGCCACCCTCTTCTCATTGTCTGTTAGCTCCACACTGGCGCCCTCTCCAGAGGAGAAGTATTTGGAAGCAGGGATCATCTTACCATCCTCAAACTGCAAGCTCTTGACCAGGAGCTGTGGACCAAACAGAGGGAGAAGTATAGTTAACGTAACAAGAGGAGGCAGGCTGGCATATACCGAATAATCAAGAAGCACTGAGACCTGCAACCTACAGAGACACTGCCAAACACTTGTTTGTTCTGAATATTTTTTCTGTAGTACAAGAACATGCAGAGATACTCACAGCTTTCCCATCAGTTCCATGCAGGACAAGTCCCTTCTTGGTGACCAGGCCAGGTCGGGATGCCCCTTCTATCTCCAGGGTCTGACCATCAGGAGCTTTCCCCCCTAACATGGATGAGCCATAGAGTGTGACAGACTGAGGAAGAACACAGAGACATTAGGCCCTGATGCCAAAATTTTTGTCTCTACTTTCATTATTCTGAAATAAAGTCTTAACAGCTACTCTCTATAAAAGGACTTCTATTATATCCTTGAAAATAAGCAGTTATTAGATGTCTACAGAAAGGATTTTCAGATCATTTAGGAATTTTCCAGGAGTATCAGCCTCAATCCAAAAATACCACCGCCATGTGACCTTTGAGCAGTGTGCCCATTTTCTTTGTTTATGAGTTACAGGAAACACACCTGACCATCAATAACAGTCCAGGCACCAGGAACTTTATCGTGGCCACGAATCCAGTTATGGATGGCCTCAGCTGGCTGGGCCAGGTCAACCTGGGGGAGGGACAAAAGCTGGAGTCAACATGTTAATAACTACACAGATTTTTCAGAGAAGCTTGCCTATCTTTCTGAGAAGGAGAGCATAACCCAACAGCTGGCTGTGACACATGGAAAGTAATCCTGTGCACTAAGAATAGCACATTTGGACACTTACAGCAACGTGGCTGCAAGTGACAAACCAGAGAGCGGCTAAGATCGGCCACACCTCTTCTGTTATATAAACTCCAGCCACCTGCCAACAGTAACTTTCCATGCTGTTTGTGAATGAACGTGGTGTAAGACTGAGCTGCTTCAGGTTGCAGAAAACTGGCAGATATGAGAACGATTCACAGACTGAGACCAGGATCACATGACAGGACCTCAGAACATGTAGCCTTCTAGAAAACCACAGCCTTTCTCAAAGAGCACAGCTCTCTAACCCTCCTGCTTCTTCCTTTTCTTTTGCTTCTCTTGTGTTTGTGTGGTCCGTCGTTCCACCAGGTCTTGATGGTGGAGAGGCAGATGTGTGGCCCAGGTGTGTTTTGCTGCACCTTGACTTTACTTCCAAGGCCCTCACAGTTTCATCTCACTCAATCAGTCAAAGCAGCCTAAAACCTAAACTAGCCACACCAGATCACATCACCCGCTCCAGTATCTAACTCAGTCTCGCCTTGGCGTTGGACTTTTTCTGAATGCCTTCGTAGCTGGCTCCTTCCTCTGCCTGGGGAATTTGGGGTGCCTTTCCATCAGCTATGAGCTGGACTGACTCCACCTGCACCAGAGGACACAGTGAGAGCCGAGCATGTTAGACAGGTGGTACAGCAGCTGGAATTTATCAAAACCTAATGACTGGGAACTGAGCAACTGTAGGAAAGTACATCAACAACTGGTTAGAGATTAATTCATTTAACATATATATTATTTTGTGCTGTGCCAATCCCTTGGCTTGAATCCTTGTGTGATCACGACTCTGGATGTTACCATGGCATTGATGCCCTCTGGGAAGAGGAAACGGTTGTAGAGTGTGTCCACTGTGTCATTGGGTTGCACAGCACACTCCCTCTGCAGAAGGATTGGCCCGGTGTCCAAGCCATCGTCTGCCCAAAACACTGTGAAGCCAGCTTTCTTATCACCGTGGATCAGGGTCCTGATGAGAAACACATGCACTGCCATAACAAATAAACTCCTGGAGCTGTGCCATAACACACTTATGTTTATATCAGATAGAGGAAGTAAAGGATCAGATAAGTCTTTCATAATACATCCACATTTGGATCATTGGCTGTGTTTGCCTCCCTACAGTTGTGTGTCTGTGATCGCATGGCTTTAAGAGAAGCCATGGGTGCTTGCTACTGTTCAGATATAAGAAAATGTTACAGTTAGCACACAGACCAGAGAGCGCTCATTCAAGACAAAAGTAGTGTATGTCTCCAAGTCAAGCTACATTCCCTTAAGCTAAGGCTAGAAGCTAGTAGCTTTAGCCCCCTGTGTCAACCAGGCTTACAGTGAGATCAGGAGCAGGCACTACAGCTACTGTTGGAAACAAACAGAATCTTTTCTTTTCAGAGATAGAGACAGGGCGGAGAACAGAAACAAACAGTGGAGGCTGATAAGATGACCAGTTTGTGAGAGATCAAACTGTAACGACACTTGCCATATATGGAATGTTAAATCACATGGTAGTCATGCTCTAGTACAGCCATACTCCGTTATTAAATGAGACCATCAGTGAAAAAAATCATTTTGTGTTACAACTGAGACAATAAAGCCTTTTGGGAAATGTTTACTAAACTAATAAATCAAATAAGAAGTAGGGATGTTTTACATTTACATTTTTTCTTTTTTCAAACCAGTGGAGGTGTTGGTTATTTGATAGAATGATGGCTCAAGACACTTAAGCATTGGCTTGCATGGAACCTATGTCTGCTTTGATAGGCAGTCTATGTTCTAAGTAAAAATGCTAATGAACTGCATTATGGGAAATGTAGCACCCAAGAGTTTGATCCCTGTTTGAATCAAGAGATTCTAAACTCTAAATTGGAATTTAGAGGTGTTCACAAGTTTATTTTTGTAAGTCCAAGTCAAGTCTCAAGTATATAAGTTTCATGTCTGTTCTGGTTGTAATAAGGGTTCTATCATCCAGTGTAATGGTAACCTGATAAACCTGTAACATTAACGTTACGTGGCCAGCAATCAACATGTAACCTGCCTGTAAGCCGACAGTATAAATGTGTATTTTTCTGTTTAACGTTAGCCAGTAAATGGTGGCAGCCGAACGTAATGTTACCCGTCCATTTTACATCATGCCAACGCCACTCAATGCAGACAAGTGTGACAAGCGAACTAAGTTAACGTTATATAGCTGATGCTAAGCTAAACATGCTAACCGTCCATATGCGCTAATATGACTTAACGTAAGTTACCGATCAGGGTGAGTTTTCAGGTGCGATCCAGCGTCCTTAATTTTGGTATCACAGATTTTGCAGTCTGCGTTTCTTTTGTTGATGTCATCTTTGTCGACGTTTTTATAACAAAACGTAATTTCAAAGGGTAACATGAGCAGCCATGGTTACCGTCATCTGAGGTACGAGTGCGTGAGGCGCGCACTTGATGCCTCATATGGTTATTACCATGACAAAAAGGTAGTGATATTAAGCTCGTCAGACGTTTCAAAGTCTCTTAAGTGTGCGACTTAAGTGCGACTCGAGTCCCCATCTCGGACCTTATTTAATTCTAAAATTAAAGACAACTCAATTCATTCATGATTCACCCAATGAAAGACCTTTTATATTTAATCGATGTTTTTAGCATAATGTTATGCATTGCAAATGCAGTCTCCTGCTCCTGGGGTGTATGAATATTACTTTAGAGTGGAATGGCCTTGTATTGTCAGATCCCTAGCCATCACTTAAACTTATTTTTAATCCACTCTTGCACTAAGCACCTCCCTCCCCTTATGCTCACCAGTTGATGGCTGAGGCTCCTCTGTGCAGGGGCAGGATGGAGGGGTGGTAGATGATGGAGCCATGCTTGGGGTTGTTGATAATGTTCATGGGAATAAACTGGGAGCAGAAGGGCATAACGTTGAGCTCAGCACCAACTGCCTTGTAGGCCTCCACCACCTCAGGGATCGGCTTCCCCTTGACCCGCCACCGTGGAAACTTAAAAACTGGTGTCCCATCTTTCTCTGCCGCAACCGCTGATAGAAAAACAGAGTTTAGGCAGCTTAAACAATTTATCATTTACCTGGTACCTACAAATGAGGTTCTTTCTTTATTTAACAAGCTTAAGAAACTGGTGGTTTCAGTCTAATCGTCTTCCCTGTGATCACATAGAATATTTAAATACAAACAAATTTTGAATAGATCTTGTTTGTATTGACATTGTCAATCTTTTGTCATGACAACTGAAGAAATGACTAAAACGCTGTCCTTTAAGAAAACATTTTAATAAGCCTGGATAAAGGCTGAGTGTGTTCTTGTCTGGGTTGAGCACTTTTATGCTTTCACAGTATCAATGCTGATCCTAGATCTGATTTATGATATAACACCACATGGAGGTTTAAATGTTGACTGCATGGATGTAAAAAATTGTAATGTATTAGTCTTTGTGCTGAAAATATCTGCTTCACTATGTATGAAGGTCTTCTAAGATATGACACTTGCAGGTTCCAAAAAATTCCAACCACATGTAATGCCAGTTCTCCCTTTCTCCTCTAAACATCAGAGTTTGTGGACTTCCTTTGTTCGATTGTAGTGTTTTTAAATACAGCAAACAAGGAAAGAAAATGACAAGATGGACAAACACACAGGTCATAAAATGTCTTCTCTGTCACTTCCAAGTGAGTCAGATAAGCTTTTACTCCAGTTAGAACTAGTGCCTTGCAGTATCTCCAAACACACACAAACCAGTTACCTCTAGATCGGTCCTACAGCCAGTATGCCTCTGAGGTCACAAGGTAATGACAGCAGCCTACATTAACCTGCAGGTACATTTAAACTACACCATGTAAACAAGACATCTCCATATTTTAAAGGCAGTGGTATTATATAAAAGTAAAGGATGAAAAGTTCTTATCGTGATCAGTTTCATGTCCAGCTGTGGAGGTTATATAGGAAACATGAGGATGCACTCAAGTTTGCATTTAAATCTTCACTGAAAATGGGAATAGTTGACAAAAGGAGCTAAAAGAAATTAGTCAGGAGATAAATGTTGATGGCTAGAAACACTGATGATTCCTGGAAAAATTGCATAATACCAGACTTTTCACCTAAGAGCTGCATCCTGAGGTCACACAGAGCTTCTCCGTGCATATACAATGGAACCACTATCCCACTGCTAATAGAGAATCAAGGCCAGTCTTTGTCCAGGAGCACACACAGTCAACACACATTTAGCTCAGCCATGGCACAGGCCTCCGAAGACCTGTCATCATCAGAGGCCACTTAATCTGAAATCCATCCATCTTCTATCGCTTTTTCCATTTCCGTGTCGCAGGGCTGCTAGAGCCAATCCCAGCTCACATCGAGGGGGGGGCTCACCCTGGACAGGTTGCCAGTCCATCAAAGGGCCAACACACAGAGATAGACAGAGACGAAGAATGACTCATGCTCACACTCACACCTACGGTCAATTTAGAGTCACCAGTTAACCTAGACATGCATGTCTTTGGACAGTGGAAGGAAACCGCAGTACCTGGAGGAATCCTACGCAAGAATGGGGAGAACATGCAAACTCCATACAAAGGACCTAGGCCTGGGAACCGAACCAACAACCTTCTTGTTGTGGGGTAACAGTGCTGCCCTGTAAAAGTTTTTATTTATTGCATTTTTATGCTATTCTGCAATGTCCACTTACAAGAAAATAAGGTCAAACGCCTGAGATGCTTTTGTCAAGTTTTTGACAAGCAAATTTACTATAGGTTGTCTGAGAGACACAAAAAAAATTGCAGATACAGCTGAAGCTATGGTTGTAAAGCTTTCATCAGATTTTTAGGGGAGATGATTGTTGAGCAGTCTCTGGCCTGTTGGAGTGTTGTGGAAATGGTTTTTGGTTGGTCTCTGGAGAGTTGGGGATCAGTTATAGAGGTGGTCGGGTTGTGGGACAGTTCTTGAATGGCTGCTGGACAGCTATGAGATGGCTGTTTAAAGATCACTGGACAGTTGTGGGGAAGTTGTTGAATGGTTGTTAGACAGTTGTAGGGTTGTTCTGACATGGTCATTTGACAGTTGTGGGGTGTTCTTCGAGGGTTGTTGAACAGTGGTGGTCATTAGACAGTTGACATATGTCATTGGGTGGTCATTGGATAGTTGTTGGGTGGTAGTTGGAAAGTAGCTACCATTATCACAACACTCAGTGGTGATTGGAGGGTTGTGCAACAGTTGTGGGACAGTAGTTGTATGTTTTTTGCACAATTTGTGGTGTCAAGTAAAGAGTCTGATATCATGAACAGTTGATTTGATAGTTCTAAGATACTGAATTTTAGTAAGAGTCAAGTGTCTTTGCTAACAAACTAGAGCTGAGGTTGCTAATAGGCAAACCTGGCGTTGTTCTATCCTGCCTCAAAGCGATAGCTAATAAATATTTAACTTCACATCCTGCTACAGATGTTGCAAACCTTCGATCATCATTGTCTTTTCAAATTTTTAGACACCATTACTGCATAGCATTACATCTATAGTATCTGTATTGCATTATAATATATTCAATTTAAATAACATCATACTTTATATCCTGGTCTGTAAACATCAGCCATTAGTTCTTAAGTGTCTTCACAAAGAATTATTGCTTGAGGTTATTTGCATTGGGTAGAAAAGATGTGCTTTCTTTTGAGATTAAGTCCAAGCTGTGAGTCGTGATGAAACTCTGCTTTCAAATCATTTTTCTGCCGCAGACTTAGTTACTCTCTGGATGTGGGACTTTGAGGACTTTGAGGTGTGCATGGACAGAAAGTACAACTTGTTTTGCTTTCCTCTCTGAACATGAGGAACTGTTGTCTGTGAATAAGTAGCAAGTGGCAAAAAGTGGATTAAATTGAAATAGACGCTCCGGAGACCGATATAACCAGTCCACAGGCTCATCAGTATGAAGGAAGGCAGTAATGGGTGCAGAAAGTCTCAGTCTGTCAGGCAGAGGAACAAGGTAAACAAAGAAGTAAGAGGAGTTCACTCACCTAAGGGGTCAGCCTTGCCATCTTTGTCAGGGACAGTGAACACACCAACCACTCTGTGTCCCTGTTTTCTCAGATTGCTGTACACCTCCTGGCCAAACAGGCTCTGGCCAATTATAGCTAGTTTGAGTTTATTCTGGTAATGATGCTGCAACAAGAGTGACCAACATGTTAGTTTCAGCCATACCCAATGTCACCATACACACAATGTACACATTCATCTGAACAGAGACTGTTCACATGTCACCATCATGTTCACAGGTTCCTGCTGAACAGGAAGAGATTGGCCTCTGTAGGCCCTCCTCTGAAGATGTTATGTAACCATAGCAGAGGTGGCCTTCTCAGCCAGGTGACTGTCTTAAAAACCCAGAGCTCGAAGAGCCCATAAAACACTACTCTTAAAGGGCCACTCCACAAGCTCCAGTGTAAAAAACAGTGATTGAAGTTAAAGCAGCAGATATTCAAATTTTCAGTCCCAAGCTCCTAAAATCACCGAGAAGGGTGTTCACCACTTACCAGGCAAAAGTTAGGATCTATGAACGTTTTGGTGGCACAGGTGGTGAATTCACAATTGACATATATATATATATATATATATATATATATATATATATATATATATATAATGCATACAGACATACAGAGGTGCATGCCTATGTTGTTGTTTTTCAAATCAAATCTTAATGAAATATAGACTGAAAGCTAATTAGTAAAATTAATTAATCATCTGGTGAGAAACCCTTTTTAAAAAAAAAAACAAAACAAAAACAAAAACTATAATGGTCTCTCAACCAACTTTCTCTGTTTCTCCAGCAGGGTAAGGTAACCAGGGGTGGGGTTAGTGGTCACAGTCTCCGAGGAATCCACTGGCCACCTTCACAGAGTGACAGGCTCAAGTGCATTTCAGCTTTCCAGTGTGCACACGTACACTCTCGAGTTATCATCTCTGACTCTCTGACACAGTTTGCAACGTGCGTCATGATGCACTGAAAAACATTCCTTAAAAGCGTTCACCTGCTGTAAGACAGCTCTGACAGCTGCGGCGAGACTACGGGTGCTGCAGTCCTGGTATAGCTCTGCAGTATCCTCACTAAGCCGCTGCAGTGCGGGGCTTCTGTGCTGATGCAATTCCTCCACGGCGTGTACATTAAAGGCCGGGTGTGGGGTGGGGGTACGTGGCAAACTAGCACTGACCCTGCTGGCTGCTCCATCGCCTTCTGGTATGGTTAGCAGTAACTCTTGGAAACACTGTGAATCGCTGGCCCACAGACATATCGACTGCTACTGGATGTTACTGGCCGATATCAATACAGTCAGAGCTTCTGTGTAGCAGCGAAGCAAGAAACGCTGCATTACTCACGGGAGAGGTGGAGAATCTCCGTAAGACCTGACTCGCTGTCCACATCATGATGGCGATGCTCGGGTTCACTCGGAAGACCACACTGGACGCTGCGTCCTGGATCAGTCGGCGCTGCTGCTCACAGTCACCTGGCCTTGCGTGTGTGTCAGTGTGAGCGTGAGTGGACTCGGACTCTGCCACAGAGCTATGCCCCGGATTCGCCCAACCACAGCCAGTTTACACCCGACGGTCGCACACACGCCGAGCTGCTCTGACACTGTACGTGCGCGTTCGCGCGGCCCCCACTACCACCTCGACCGCGCGGCCATGCGTGGGAATTCATTCAAGGCAGAAGGCCAAACTGACAGTGGCACCACTCAACAGCTCGACCAGAATTGACCGTTGTCTTATTGACTCATTCACCGGTACGATTCATGTTTTAACATACAATTCTAATATATTTAAACTTGAAAGGGTTTACATGATTTTCAGCTAAATCAGTTATTAAAAATATAGCCGCCCATTAAACGGAACACAAATATAAACACTACACTTCTGTTTATACTCCCATTTGCGTGAGTTCCATTAAAAGAGGGATTATTTTGTTCCCCCGGACAGATGTGTCTCATCCAGCTGCTGAATTTACAGCATGGGTCTGGGGCACATTGTTGCACCTAACGGGCTGAATAGACACCACAGCTGCTGTCATTGGGTTAGAGTTAGGGCCCACGAATGTTTTTCTTTTTTTTTTTTTTGACTGTTGGTGTGACATCCAAGGAGCCTCAGTTGCATCTACAACAGCATGAGCCCGATAAGCTGTTATCCTTAATGAGGTGGTGGCCACACCAGATACTGGCATACATATTTCCATGTAGCCTGGAAGGAAAATGCAAGAGGTGTGTATGACACAGTTTAGAGCTGACAATCCCAAACTTGTAAATATTCTTTGCCCACAGGATAAGTAGGGCTATTCATAAATTTTGTTATAATGCTCTTGTGCAATTGCAACACTGCATATGTCACTCACTGCTCCAGATCAGTTCTTAATTTTTACAGCATGTACAAGAGATGTGGCCACAATGTATAATTGATCATGGCTGAAGCCAAAGTGCTGTGTGAAATGTTCCCTCCACATGCCAAGGTATTCTATCACTTGAGTCAGTATCTAAATAGCAATTCAACTCCATGGCGGCAGATTCAGAACTAATACCTGTGTTCAGAAATCACAAGAGACACTGGGAGCAACTGTGATTTATTTGTATCACTTTTCAACATCAAAAAGATGGGGGTGTCAGAGAGATGGGCATCAACTCGCCATTCTTTACATGGGGTGTTTGAGTGATTCTCGTTGACACAAGGTATGTTTCCTTCCCCTTTTCACAGCTGTGCAGATCATTTATGGTGCTATTTTTTTCTTCGTTCATTTCCTCCTCTCTGCCGCTGCTGCAACAATGTGTGCTACCCTTTAAACATAATCACAAAGCCTTGAGGGAGGCTGGGAGTGTGGCCTGTGTCAATTGAATAAAACCAAAAACAAAGCCATAATCCAGCAGATCATAGATAAAATGGTGAAGATGGACCTTGATAGAGGTGTAAAGAAATAATTTATCTGGTTACTTTCTACTCACACATATGTGAAAAGGTTTACTTGTTGGTAGGCCCAGCACTGGCAATTTGTCCTTTAAAAAAAAAAGAAATCACAGAAGGAGAACCCAGGTGAAGTGGGACGGGAGGTTCAGGCACATTTTCCATTCTAGTGTTATGGATTCTACAACAAGTTTAAGGTGTCAAACAACACAACGTTCCCCATGTTCACCACAGAGCATCCACCCAGTGGGGTCACGAGACTACAGGAAGCGGATCCCAGCTCCAAACTGGATGCCATCACATATCCTGGGACAAGAGGAAATAGAGGTCAGGGGATCTTGTGCACTGACTCTTGGGAGCTCAAATGTTCTCTAAGGCAGGTGAACATGTAAAGGTGTGTTAATTACTACACCACTATTAATTACACGGGTGCAGTTACATTTAAAAAAAAAAAAATATATATATATATATTTCTTACAGTTGCAAGGGTGTTGCCACCTATTTGTATGCAGCCATTTCAGTATAAGTCACATAATGGAAGTCCCATTGTGTGTTTCCCTACAGATTTTCTGGTTTTGGTCTGAGGTTTTCAGAAGTGTGTAGTCATGTGATGCGTAGACGTTGTGTCCAAAAGTCTTTACATATCTGGCCCTTTGTCGTTTTAATTGTTGCAGTCTGAACTACATCTACTACATCTACAGCTGCTTAGATAGTTCAATGTGGCTCAGTGTTGGCCCAATGTTGGTATGTAACACTCTTGTACAGTGCACCTACCTGTCTCCACTCTGCACACCCATGGGTACGCAGTAATTGAGCTCTAGTCTAGCAATGTTTCCAAGCCGGAGCACTATACCCACTCCATAGGACCAGCGGATACACTCAGCTAGCTTCTGAAGATGTGCCCGGGGACCCTCACCTGTATTTGCAGAATGTTGCCGTTTCAGTCCCCATATAAACAGAGCAGGAATGGTACAGAGATACACCCACCGTAATGGAGGTTACAGAGGTTCCCAGCATTGAGAAAGAAATGTGTCCTGAAAAGGTCTCCAAATCCGCCCTTGCCTGGTCTGAAGGGAAGAGGGGTGTAGAGGTGCAGGCCACCTGCCCAGTATGCCTCTCCGCCAAGGTAATCACCTGACGCACAGGGGAGAAGCACCTAATAAGAACTACTCTTTTCTGAATTCTTGCCCTTTCAATCAAATCAGAAGACTCAAATGTTCTGCTTTTTGTCACGATTTGATCCTGTAACCCAGCATGTAACCTTTAGCTGACTTTTGACAAAGTGCCATTTCTTCTGCATTGTGTTGATGCATCTGTTTCTATCCTGTGTATACACTAATCAACCATAAAATTAGGACTACCTGCCTAACATGGATTTATTCCTCAAACCATTCTTGAACTATTGTTGCAGTGTGCGAGCGTTATCCTGCAGAGACCCTGCCATTAAGGAAAACTGTTTCCATGAAGGACTGCATTTGGTCTGAACCAGGTTGAGTGTGGTGCTACAAGTTGAACTAACATGAATAAAGGAACAAAGGTTTACAAGGCAGAACATTATCCAAACATCATGTATCCCCACCAGCCATTAGACAGTAATTGTCTTGCTGTGCAACACATCCCACCCGCTGACAGGCGCCATGATAAGGGGATAGTTAATGCTATTAATTTCAGTGGTCATACTGTTATGGCTTATTGCTGTATATCAATGGGAATTTCCGAAAAGGCTTTTTTTTTACCTTCACTTTGGGGCCCAATACTGTACATGCCAAACCCCCGTACACTGGTGGGACCCCCAAGGTAGAACCTGGATAAAACACACGAGTATATCTGAAACTTGTGCTGAGATCAAAGCAGTGTCTCAACAGAAAACATCTGCTGATTGAAATCTGTGAAAGATCCAACAGCTCATGGATGGATCAGACTGACCTGTCAGCTATGCAGGACACTTTCTCACCAATGGGATAAAGGATTCCTCCCCATAGTGAAGCAGACAATACCTGAGAGAAATTGAATATATCTTTAAACGCACAAACTTCACACAAGGCAAACTAATCCAAGCAACACAAATCTGTGCAAATCCAAATTTACAGTCTCTCTCTGCTTTTCTGCCCTCTGGTGGTTCATACATCAGCACATCTGACTCCACCATCATTGAAGGCCACCAGTCCATAGGGCTTATTTACATACTGAACCTACCTGAACAAAAACAACGCAGCAAAGCCACTGAAATCTTTTTAAAGAAAAATAAACTCAAAGATTAGAAATGTAGTCTTACTGAGTCCCAGAAGAACCGTCTGTTGAGCTGCAGCTCAAAATCCTCTTTTAAGAAACTGGCGTCTCCTCCTGTATACCCGGCCAGCTCCTGCAGGGCAGATGTACAAGTCAGTGTCATAGCTCTGTTGACACTCTGCTGACAATGATGAGTGAAAGGTTTCTGGCATTCCGCCTCTTAAAGGAAGTATTTCCTTGCCACTGTCACCAAGTGCTTGCTCTTTGAGGGATTTTTTGGGTCTCTAATAACTCCATGAGTTTGGTCTAGACCTGCTTTATATGTAAAGTGCCTTGATTTAACTCTGTAATGATTTGACATTATATAAATAAATTACATTTGCTTTGAACAACACAAGACAATTCCACTTGTTACAGATACAGCAGTGTGTTGCTGTGGCTGCTATTTTTTTCCACACTTATGAGTCTGCATATGAGTTGTCATGGCAAAATATGTTACTTTGTATTGCAGGAATTGAGAGATATTTTGGTCAGTGGACAGGTACAGCACTTTTTGAAAGGCGTGTTGGTGTGTGTAATACTGTCTTTATGGTCAAGGAACAACTATCCCAAGTTATGTAATAATATAGTAGTGATGAAATAAATCATTGTGCACTTTAGTAATAATGTCATGTGCTTTTTCTACTCCTCTTGTTTGAGGTGGAGTCTGAATAGAAATATATAGTGGAAGTGAACCCATAGGGTTTAACAGTGGGGAGTCAGGAGAGGGCATGTGCATCAATAAGGACAGAGGTGCGGAAGTGTACCTGGTTGACCCGGACTAAGGCACCTCTGCTAGGGAAAATGGCTGAATTCCTTGAATCAATTGACACAGTGTGCTGCAAGCAAAAAAAAAAACCAAAACAAAACAAAAAAAAAACAACACTGGTTTAATGGTCTGTGGAAACATGTCTTCAAAACTATTGATATCAAAAGAAAATGAAAAGAAACAATTAGCAAAGTAAAGTTTCCAGACCGAAAGAGCAGATTTCAGTGAGTGTCCACTTTCCTCCCGCACGGCGAAGGAAGCACTGCGGGCCAGGCAGCCGAGCTCCCTCCATACACCCTCCCACTTCAGTGTGTGGTTAGCTATTCCCAGGGGAAACTAGTCAAACAGAGATAGCAGAGATGTTTTGGGGAGTATTTGCATATACTATACTGCACTCTAACTTCTTTTAACTTTTGTATCTGTGCTCTCACTGTTTGTCATTTCTCTCTGATATCTGGATGGATGGTGTTCACACTGAAATGTGCACACACACCCACACACACAAGTTCTCTTACATTTAGTTCTGCAGACAGGCCTCTGTCAGTCTCTTTTAAGGAGCTCCATGGGAACTGCCCAGTGACTTTGTACATGTTGAGAGTGAGGCTGAAACAGAAGACACCAATTTGAAGAAAAAGATTGTGTTCTCTCCTAAGAGCCAATAATAGAGTCCTTCACACAGAACAGTAACTACAACACACCATCTATCGGGTTTGTTCTCTACTCCTAGCACCAGGAGAATCAATGTGGTGCAAAGATCTAAATATGCTTTGTGAAGTCTAAATATGCTTTGTGAAGTCTTAAAGAAGTGATCACAGGTTTTATTAATTTATGAAGAAGCAAAACAAACAGGGCGACTATATGGCTGTTTTTATATACGTTCTTGTTATTTTATTTCAACATTGCATATGTTAGACATGAATATTAAGGCATCATAAAACAAAGCCGGTGTGTAATTTTGCCTCAGAACATCTCGGGCTATTACATTTTGAAATAAGCATTCTGCAGTTCTCAGGAACTTGTGCTGCATACATACTTGCGTTCAAAGTGTCCTGGCTGGGGCTTGAAGAAGGACAAGCCATATGATGTCTCCTTTGTCCCATAGGAGAACTGGAAGGTGAGTTTCTCAGCTCGGCCAAACATGTTGGGCAGCTTCAAACCCAGTACCTGAAAAACAGGACAGAGGGTTAACATTGACAGCATCTCTGTGGTTTGGTAGGACAAAATCCAGTGTAGTGTAGTTGACATGATTTGATGATTGCAAATACTGCTATGTTGGCTGATTACCATGTTGTTCCTAGAGACCATGAGAGGAGATGCAAAACTACATTGTGGGAGATTTAGATTCTTAAAACCCCAAATATATCTTATTAAGGATATCAACAAACAACACGTAAATTCTGGTATAAATACTACGTAGAACTTTCTCATTTGGTTTTGCGGTAAAAAGTAAATGACCATTCAATAGAAGACATATTGGTTACATGACTTGTAGCCAAGTTGGCTGTTGGTTTGTCTCACCATGCTTCCTTCATTGTTGCCAACCATGGTGTTGTAGCTTCCTGTCAGTCTCTTGATCTCTGTGACCTCAAAAGTGACATCTAGACCATTGGGCAGAGCATCAGTACCTGATGGAGAAACAGTCAGGCTAATGAAGGTCTATAACTCATATACATGGGAGCTGAGGGTGCAGATAGTGTCACATAGAAAACCAACTTCAAAAGCAAGAAATGGCACACATTTCCATCACAGCTGCAATTAATAACCACTGACAGAAGAGAATTCCTTCAATTAGTCAGTTACCTTCAGATGTATCAATAAGGACCTCCACCTCATTGAAGATTCCCAGGCGGAGCAGCTTCTGTCTGGCAACATGAGCTTTTTTCATCACCTGTAGAAAACAAACACACATTCTTAACCCCCACTTCGCAAAGTATGTTTGTTCTCCATATGTCTGGAAACATAAGAACTGAGCACCAGTCCTCATACAGTGTTGTGCTATTATGAATGTTTCAGAAATACATACATCAATGAGGTTTTTCGCCTGGAAAACATCAGAGATTTCATAACCAAGCAGATCTTCTTTGGTCCGTCCAAGACCTTCGATGTTTACATGCTGGACAACCACCTACAGAAATATTTTACTTGGATTACTTTCATACCACCATTGCATGTGGATGACAACACCTTTAACATATATTTAACAGTTTTTTTTCCAAATGTCTGCTTGTTGTCCCAGTGCAAGCATTTGCTTCATTGTACACATGTCTAGATTGTGAAGATATGCAACAGTCTTTTTCCAGTTATGTGCAATATAGCAATATAAATAGAGATGCAAAATATTTTTCATTATAATGTCACCACAACAGTATAAGAGCTGCTGTGACGATACTCACATCTTTATTTTCAAGGATCTCTTGCTTCGCCTCATGTTCTGGTTCTGAAGTCTCCACCAAATCATCAGGGTTGACACCCAGGTCCCGGCCATGCATAGGGACAGGATCCAGAGTCTGCATCAGTCAGAAGGACACAGATGTAAAAGACACTGTCTGGTCTATCTAATGCAAAGAAACGCACCAGTGCATTCATAAACCCCACTTTGTCTTTGAGACTGTGGCCACATTGGAGCTGAATCAAGTTCAGTCACGATCTTGCTTTGTATCCATTTGTGTTACAAGCTGAGATGAAGACATAACAGTTAAACCTAATAACTTGGTCCAATTCACGACAACAAGCTATGTATGGGTCATTAAAAGTGCAGCTGTCATGGAAAGCAAAGGGCTGTAAAGTCGATATGTGGGGCAGGCGTCTGACGTCAGCCATACTAGAATATGTTAGGAGTTTGGAGAAAAAAACCATTGATATGATTTATCATCACTTTGTCTCACTGTCTAATTAGATGCATTTTCGTCTTTTTATCGTGAATATCACGGAATGTGACCATCATAGTTTAATGTTGTATTGTAGAATAGTGCCCACTTGTATGTCAACGGGAGGAAGGTAAAACGTTTCTCCACCAGAATTTCTCGAGTTTACCATCGATTTACTGGAGTCACCGGGGGGTGAGACAGAAACCCCGGGACAGATGCTGGAGACACCATAGCCTTCAGCACACACAGCAGGCAGGCAGGGAGGTCATGAACAAAACACTCCCACAGAGCCTCGGTGTCAGAAAGAAATAACATTTACCTTAGCATGGACAGTCCCCATGGTGAGTACCCGCTCCAATGAGCCTCTCCAGGCGGGTGTAACCACTCGACCCGATGAAGTAAATGTGAAATTACAGCAACTACTTTCTCCAATAACAATCCGCCTCCAAGGGGATCGCCATGACAGTTAGAAAGGTAACGTGCTGCGTTTGTTGAGTCCTCCCACAGTCAAACACCTCCCTACTTCGTCTCTTAATGTATCGACTGACAATTAATATCGATGATTTTTGCGTGGGAAACGTTGCCAAGTAACATTGAGAGCAAAAAAAAAAAGAAGATGTTGGCAATAAATTATTACAAGTGTATTGTGACCTACTCGTATTTTCTCAGAAGTCAAATAACACACAATAGAATGAAGATATCTCAATAAAGTTCACCAACCCTGTTTCAGCCCTGCAGTAAACAGCCTTCCACTCCACTAGCATAATGTCATTGTGGAAACGTTAGCGCACGTACCGTGGGAGATGGATGACACCACGTTTCGGAGGGTAAAGATATGGAGATTTTATTGTACACACACAGATTTCTGGCTCCTGAAGTTATCATACTCTATCCTCTCTGTGATTGGACAGAAATAAAGATACTTGAAAGTGGGTGGGGCCGAAGTGGGTGCTAAATGTTGACTCTGTCTGTCCGGTAGATGGCGACCTTCAAATTCACAAGAGGCGCAACAGAACCCGTTTCAAGTAGCAACTCTTTGGAATTGGCGGACTCTGAGAAAGACTGTCCATGTATACCAAGATCAGCTGGGTTTCATTCTTGTGCTCCTTAAAAGGTGTTAAAATATTACCATAGACATAACTCTAATAATTATGAAGACAACAATAATACACTTTATTGATACAACTACTTTCTTAAAAAAGTACTTTACATAATTGAGTCATCCCCAGAACGCAAGTCTAATCTTCACTTCTTCTATGGTGTTTGGTTTGAAGTTATGATTTCAATAAAATTACTGTTCAATATCCTTGGCTGAGCAGCGGTCCTTAAACATTTAGGGCTGTTTGGTTAAGTATTTTGTGGTTGAACTTTTACCCGTTTTAGAATGACTTGCTCTGTGGATAACCACATTTTGTTTATGTATTTTTACTTCTTCTTCTTTTGGTGACCCTTGACATCGCTTGATATGAATGTGGCTGGCTCGATTGTTCTCTGAAACACATTCGCCAAACCCAATATGCCCCAAGTACATGAAACCAGCCTGTGCTCATGTTCTGGGATCCTGCCCCGCCCCAGGTTTTCTATGTGACAATATCATTACTTAAGTAACGTGGGATCCTGACCCAACAATTGAAAAAGAAAAACCTCATATTAATGATAGTTAAAATGGTTTTCTCATCATGACCCCCCCCCAAAATCTTTATATGTGGGCACCTTGACCTCCCGACAACTTCACGACCCCAGTTTGAGAGCGCACAACTCTTATCTATAACGGACTATTTGAAGAATTTCAAGATAATTATATGTCACATTCGATAATGTTGTTAGATAATGTAGATAATGTAACAAACATTTCTCGTAGTCACATATCATGTAGCTACGTATGCTTTCTCTCTCTCTGTGTGTGTGTGTGTGTGTGTGTGTGTGTGTGTGTACTGGCACAAACAAGCCAATCAGAAGGCTGAGATTGCCTCTCCTGTCTCTCCTGCTCTCCGCCGCTGCCAGTCCACCAAAAGCGGTTCTATTCCTCTCGTATTTGAGACACACACATATACACATACACACACAGTCCAAACCCCCAGAAAAGCCCCGCTGAATCCTCACACCGTATGTCAGCATGGGGAACGCTTGTTTTTTCCGGGACCTTTGTTTGTTTATCCTCCTCATAAATACTTGCAGGGTGATAGGGAATGTCGGACTCGCAGGTAAGAGCTCCCCTTTCCTAATTGTCTTGCTTTATTGTCAACCGTTCCGTGCACCTTTAGCCTGACCAGCTCACGGGGGAAGGATGGACCGTGACTGATTTAACTGCTGTGGATGTTCTTAATGTGATCACTGGAGATTTCAAACATCATTAAACACAATTAGGACACTTTTACAATTTACAGAACGGAATTATTTTTACACACTTTATATGTGTATTTGCTGTGGTATTAAAAAAAACCCCGGTGACTCTGGAAACTGTATTCGACTTGTTTATTATCATACATCAGAGATCTTAAAAGTGAAATTCGGCCATTTCGTCAATCAGACTTGATTAATTCTTGGTCAAAGTTTTGGTAGAAACTCGGGTTTTATTCAGATTTTTCTGCAAGACATTTATGATGCGTAAATGGATTTCGAGTTCACTGGAACTTTTGTTTCGCAAACATCAATTTGAATGGAAAACCGCAGTTTGAGGATTCCTCCTTTGATCCGGCTTGAGAGGGCAGACTGTTTTCCCCTCTCACCCTTTGGAAATGGAGCCAAACTGATTTAGCTAAGGTGCTTTCAGCGGCGGGGTGACACATATCACAGACATGAACCGGGAAAAGAGCATCTTTTCCCGGCTGTCTGGAGCTGGAGGAGGGAGCGGGGAGTTGGTGTTTGTGTGTAAAAGTGGGTTTAGAAAAGGTGGTGGTGGTGGGGGGTGTCCCCAGGAGGCACAGGCCGGCAGCATGGGCACAATATCGACCATGCAGCAGCAGCAGCACATTGTTCAGCCTCCCACCATTGTGAATGGGCCAAGAGTCAATATTGAGACAGTGAGACACCAAGCAGGCAGCGCTTTGTCAAAAACGAGGGGTGGGGGGGGTCATAGCCCAGGGCCATGCAGCACACCGTAGAAGCAGCAGAGAGGGGATGCAAGTCAGAAGAAGTCAAAGTCAAAAGAAGTTGCTACTTTTGCTTGAACACTTCATTGTAAATCTGATCACAATGCGTCTTTATTGCCTTCATCATGTTGAAGTGGGCGGAGAGAGGGAGTTATTTTCAGCCTAAAGCACACGCTGCCTATTCATAATGTAAAGCAACCACAGGGCGACCAGAGAAGCACTGTGCTGACGTAAAGGTCTGCTGAACGACAGGACTAACCAAAGTACCTCAATCTGTATCTGCCCGCCCCCGCGCTCTCTCTCTCTCACACCTTGTGTACTTATGCGTGTGTGTGCACGCGCGCGCGTGAACAAGCGTGGGTATGAATAATTGAGTTGGCCCCCTGCTCTGGGATTCAGGCCCTGATGTGACCAATTCCTCTATCAATAACTTGATCAATTGGGGCGTTGTTAAACTGTACTCTTTGCATGTGTGTCCAAGGGTCTATCTCGTTGCCATACAAGTGTGATGCTCGCTTGCACTTTGGCTCAGGGTATCTATCCATCCATCTTCTACCGCTTTTCCGTTTACGGGTTGCTAGGGGGAGCCAATCCTAGCCAATGTTCCGGGCTTGGGTTCATTGATGTGAAAATGAAAATAATCGCTTTCATGAAGCTAAAGGAATAAACTTTACACATTGGTGTCTGAGAGCTGTATTGATCACAAACTTAAAACCTAAGCTCCGACATGTGAATTTGTTGTTTAGGGTACTGGTCCATCAAGGGTTTGGTTCATGTGGGACACATAGCGGTCATGACAGGGATAAAAATGTCATATTTATAATACATTTAATTCAGAAACCTGAGTACAGCACCACTGTTTCAAGAACGAGAGGAAATGGATCTATGACAGGAAAGGCCCAGGCCCAGTTAGTGGTGATGCTAGAAAGCTTCTTCAGAGGCTATAACTATCTTCTTTGAATAAGTAGTGTTCAACCTGTATGTTGAATGGAGTAGGCACAGAGTAAGACATATTTAGAAATAGAGATGTAGTTAAACGTTGTGGCAACATGGGTTGCAAAAAACTGGTCCTCTTATCCTAGCTTTCCTGAGTGGAGAAAATTCTTCTTCTTCTTCTACCTCAACCAGTTGAACTGTAGAGATTGATCTTCTCTCTTTGTATTTTGTATTATTTGTACATTTCTGTTGAATTAACTGGTGTGGGGGGCGTAGCCCCACCCCTGCCAAATTGCAGTGTGATGCTGCATCGCACAAGTAGCCTAGAAATTCTCACACTGCTGTACGGCATTTGTGAATGCTCTGCACCAATTTTGCGCAACACTAAAAATCAGGCTCACAGAGCTGAAGTCTCATGAGATGCTCTTGTTCAATGTCTCTGCAGATTCAGATGAATGCGCAGAGGGTTCAGACGATTGCCATATTGATGCCCTTTGCCAGAACACACCAAAGTCCTACAACTGCATCTGCAAACCAGGCTATAAGGGAGATGGCAAGCAGTGTGAGGGTGAGTAATGATCCTAATTTTCAACCCTCTTGCCTTTCATCTCCTGTCCCCAATTCTCTTTCCTTAGCATTCTTCTCACTTTTAGACTTTCCCCTCCATCATGAGTTTACACACGATTCCGTTGCATATCCATGTAATCAGAATGTCTACATACAAGTGTTGTGAATCCTGCAATCGGACACCCTTTGTTTAAAGCATACTGGCCATTTTAACTCCATTTGTACAATTTCACACCTCAAGGCTAAAAACATGTGAGACAGGGATGTTGTGGAATGACTGGTGAGGAGTTTGATGCTGACAAGAAAAAGCTCTGACAGCAGGGGTTTTCTCTGCAACTTTCAGTGTGCTTTGAACATGTTTAGCCGAAAGCATTCTGGAACAACAGCATAGTTTGAGTGTAGCATACTGAGACCTCCATGAACTTCTTAAACATCAATTAAAACTTGTTGTAATAGGTGCAAGGTTAAGCATGACTCAAGGGTTCATTGCCTAATATTATTTTCAGTGCAATTACCATATTCAGTGTGATTGCAGAAAGCCATGTGTTTTAATTCAGTGAGACAGAAAATAAGCCTTGATTTGATGTGACGGTCCATTGATGCTGTGGTACTGAAGTTATGTCTTAGTGATGGTATGGTTTCCTTAAGCTCAATTAAGCCATAAAAAGACTAAGGATGCACAATTATTCGAAACAGCAACATGGCAGAGAGTATCCAAATCTTATGATCTGTATTTCACATTTTTTGAAGTGTTGTGGTGTCATAGATTGCTCTGGTCCATAAATCGTATTCTTCAGATGTTGGAACATGTACAAGACCCTCAAAATAATTTTTGTGTGTATTTTTTTCATGAAATGTAAGAAGGACTGTTCCAATGAAAAAGACATATTCTATTTGCAATATCTATGAAAATCATGTTGTTTTTTTGCATATTGTATAGCCATAAGATAAGTTATTCTCATAAATAGCTAATTGAAGAAGGGTATTAAGTTGTTTATTCAAACAGCTCAAGGAAATGAAGTTTAATAGCATACCACTGTTGTTTTTATTGTTGTTAGATGCATATTTAAGAAAAATGCTTGAATTGGACTCAGTTACACCAAATATGGACTCAGAGTGTGCTTTCACACCTCCACTTACTTCAACCTCACAGCACACCACAGCTGCAGCCTGCGCACTGGACACATAGGTGTCTTCACACACACAAACACACAGTGTAATCCTCTAATCTTTTCTCATGTAATGTATGCTCTACTGCACAAAACATGATAGATTCCATATATATATATATAATATTTATATATGATGCTACAGTGGTTTTGATTGCTTTTGGTTTTGATTAAAGGATCATTTTGCCTTAGAACAACCAGGGTCTTATTTTGGTTTTAGCTATCTTTTCCCATTAGCATTGATAGTAATGCGCTCAACAAGGTCATTTGTGAGAGCTAGGAACACGTGTATGACTCCAACTGAGCGAAAAACATGGTGCCTTTTGATACCTTTAATCCAGGATACTTTCCTTGTTTGTCTATGGCTGAATGTACACACACACATACTAATGCACACAAAATAACATAAGCGCTATGTGTGTTTGAATTCCATAGAGATCATCTCCACTGTAAATAAAGTTTCCACTAGTTTAGAAACAACAACAAAAAAAATTGCTGTTCCCCTGCTCTCTGAGTTCATTACTGACTCATATTAAACTATATTGTTGGAGAGCTTTTCATGGACATTTTCAGTCACTCCTTGATAGATACCTGTCAGTAATCTAGCAACATGACAGTTGGAATTCCTGTGGGAAATGATAGCCATAATGAAATAGGGATGGAATGGGAGCGGGCTTATTAACATGAGGTTGTTGTTGACCTCTGCAAAATGTCAAGTTAATGCTGGTGAAATAACTAGCCTGACCTATGACCAATGAGACCAACAGCAGGTTACAATGCCCTAAGGTGAGGTCTTTATGGTAGGGTACATTCAGTGGTCATAGTTAATATGACAGGAGTGAAGCGCCAGGATATGATTTATAGAGCACACATCAGAATGAGTTTTTGGTGGGTGGATGAATCAAAAAAATACAGGAATATGACACAGGAGAGTGGTGTTTGACTCCCATGTCAAAGTATGCTATTTGGTTTTTTTTGTTTTTTGTTTTTTTTATAAAAAAGGTATCTCAAATTAAGCGTTATGATTGGTTGAGAGGTGTTATATAAAGAGTACTATGTACAGCTGTGACGTCAAATGACTTTACAGACACATATCACTCTGCGACTGACAAGTTGCAGAAAAACAACTGGGCTAGCTAGCAGTTATTTAACAACAATATAAACTTAAGCTATTGATGAAAAGTCTTGATAGTCTTACTTGACATCCATTTCAAACCCTTTTTGCCATATTTCATCACCATTTTATGAACGCAATCGCTCACTGCCAACCAATGCCAACCAAATAGGTCACGATAAGGGGTTTGTAACATTGCCCCTTATATATCATATAATATGACTGTTCCATATGGAGTCAGAACAGTCTCATCATGAATTAACTCTCACGGGGCTTTTCAGGAATGGTCATGCTTTGTTTCATAGCTGTATTTCAGACTACAAAAGTAATTTTGAGGCATACTTGTAATATAAATTCACGGAGCATACAAATTGCTGAATGTGCATTTACGAAATCTGTACTTTGAATTTTGAGACTGACCTTATGTCGTAGGTCAACCAATGTTACCATTGGCTGATAAAGTTGTCAATCAAATGGATTTTTCTGATTGACGGATTCATCAGCCAATCAGATTTGCTTGCTTTCAGCTAATCATATGACTTCTTACATTTCTATACATATAAGAATGCATATAAGAATAAGCATATAAAAATGCTACTTCAAGAGACATTGCTATCTGAGGGTTACTGGTTGCTTGAGGTTGACTACAGAGACACACAAAGATGAATAACCACTCACACATACAGGTAATTTAGTGTCACCAGTTAACCTAGACATACATGTGTATGGACCGTTGGAGGAACTCTGAGCATCTGGAGGAAGCACAGGGAGAACATGCAAACTTCACACAGAAAGGCCCCAGGCCTGTGAAATGAACCCACAATCTTGAAGCACTGAGGTGAGGAGAACAGGCAGAATTAGACAGGAGTGAAATAATTGAGCAAGACGCTGGTTCTTTAGAAGACAGGTATTTGTTCTCAAATAGGTGGCTCTTGGAATCTTCAAGATTAACAACAGGTGTGCATTCAAACTGGCAGGAGACTGAAAGCAGGTTATATATACCCAGCCAGAGATACACACACAGACGGAGTTCAGAAAAGTCAGGGATATCACTGATATAATGAATGATTTAATGAATCAGGAGGCCGAGGACAGAAAAAATCCAAAACAATAAAGACAAGAAAACTTTCAAAATTTTATGAAAAATTTAACAGTTTCTTTTTTCCAGCAAGAGCCTGGCTAAGAATCAAGCAGCTTAATTAGAATGCTAAGTTGACCCTTATACAGTCCAAAGAAGATTGATCAGGAATGGTCTTTTTGGCAATCTTTAAAAAAAATTAATAAATCAGCGTTTAATTTCAGTTATCCATTCTAAATGATGTGTTACCAAGTATTTAGTTAATTCAGGGTACCAATAATTGTGTCCAGCCCATTTTTGGAGTTTTGTGTGTTTGTGTGTTTCCCATACTTTCTTGTTACACTTCAATGTAAACAAAATAAATTAATGTGTGAATACCAAAGCCTTTGTAATTGCAAAGATTTCCTGGATGATGTGGTCTATTATCTGATAGAGGTGGAAGGATGCTAATATTTTTGGCAGTTGTCTGATTTCTTTGGCCGCTTGGTAGTATTAAACAGATTCAGTCATGTTTGTGTGGCCATAAAAACTCTCAGGCCACTGTTGCCTCTCTTTTAGCTCCGTGTTTGGTCTTCTCCAGATCCTGAGGGAAACATTTTAGCAGCTGAATGCTCCACTATGCTTACCACCTGCTCTGAGTGAGTCTGTCTGCTGTTTGCAGCTCCAGATAGATTTTTCAGAGCTAGTGAATGTAGCAGCTACTGTGGCCAAAACTGATGCTGTGAGGGAGATGAGAGTGAACCAGAACAGTAAAAAGATACTGAAACTCACCACAAAGTTGCCAAAAGCTGTTAACTTGAGCTCAAATGTGTAATGAAGCTGCAACTTAATTGTTTTATCTTCACCACCACAGGTGATCAATTTTACACTTGTTCTGATAAGAAGTAATTGTGTAAGACAAATGACGTTATATAATGATTGCTGTAGACAGTAAACCATTTTTTTAACAGAACTTGGTGGAACAGAAGTTGTCCTGGATTGGACATCATGACTTTAGCTCCCTGCAGAACATTTTCCACATTTTTTGTTACCATTTGTGTACACTAGTGATAGCACAGCGATGTCATTATATTTGAACTGACCCTTTAGAAGGATTTTTGATTGTTTAAACTAAAATCCCAAATATATTAACTGCACAGCCCTGTTATCTTTTTTGTTTTCCATATATTATGTGATTTATTACAGTTTATGCAAACACACAGACACACACACTGTAAAGAACAACTGTTCAACTGTCCTCTGAGAGAACACGACAGAAGGATCAGGCTTTTCAGGAATATGATATGATCACTTCACCTAGACCAGCATCTGAATTGATGGGTGTAGGTGTATGTCTAAGAGTTTGTTGAAGCTGTACTTTTTTAGATGTATATGTGTGTGGGTGGGTCTATGTATTGTTCTTGTTGTAGGGACCTGACTCTGTTCCCACAGTCACATTATAGGGACTTGTCTTTGTTATGGGGACATAGCAATTCCCCCCCCAGTGTAACTCATGGGTGGCGAAAAGTTATCTTTCGGGAAATAGTAGTTGGAGATACTGCTGTGTGTGTGCGGGTGTGTGTGTGTATGTTTGTGCCAAACATGTCTCACAGTACAGACTCTGCCTGGTGTCTCCTGACTGTAAACTGATTTCTTTCAAACCCCCTCTGGTGGTAAGACAACAGCTCATGACAGGGATGCCAAATGAAGACCAATGGTGGATAGCAGTTGACCCCCGACCCTGCTGATTAGATATTGGTGCTGTAATTGGCCAGCTGTGTTTTCCATCCGCAGGCATTTAGCTCAACTTTGCTGGCCAGTGCCATTAGCAGCTCTGCTATTCCTGGAAGCATCTGGAAGCAGCAGAGCCTTAGTACTTGCTCTAGCTATCTGCAACCTACAGGTTGTCTCTGCTCTCCTGTTATCACCATCACTCAACAGATACAAAGAATCACAGTTAAATAAAACGGCAGTGGATTCAGACAAGGCTCAAAAGTCTTTATCAATTGTTAAGACTGGCCCTGAACTGCATGATCAATCATAACCATTGTGTCCAATTTGTCATCTTATCAGCACTTGTTCATGCAGAGATGAGCAGATGCTCCCCAAGCTCCATACTTACTAGATCTTAAAGTGCTATTTTGAATCTTGTAATGTGGTAAACCCTGATCAAGTCAATGCTGGTTGGTATGAAGAGTAAGGCCACTATAGGAAGTGTGAAGTCTGAGCAATGAGTTGCTGTTGATTGGGTCTGATGACAGGAAAGTTAAGTTAGAGGTGAAATTAAAAAAGGGTTAACCTTACCAGATGTCTACAGACTACCTTCTCCAGGTTATTTTTTCACTGACCAGTCAAGTTTAATTTTGGGTAGTACTGAAAGCAGGTTCTCAATGGTTATATAGGAGAACTAAACAGTTAATTAAGGAAACTTTTGTTGAGTTGAGTTTTAACATGAACAGCAAACTGAAGTTGTGGTGACAGACACTCTTAGCATGAGTGAATCAGAGAAAAATTCACTGACCAGTCAAGTTTAATTTTGGGTAGTACTGAAAGCAGGTTCTCAATGGTTATATAGGAGAACTAAACAGTTAATTAAGGAAACTTTTGTTGAGTTGAGTTTTAACATGAACAGCAAACTGAAGTTGTGGTGACAGACAGTCTTAGCATGAGTGAATCAGAGAAAAATAACCAATATCAATGTATCCTACCTATGGGCAGAGTCACCAATTAACCTAAACATGCATGTCTTTAGATGGTGGGAGCAAACCAGAGTACCCGAAGAAAACCGATGCAAGCATCGGGAGAACTCTATGCCACCTTGCTGCCTACCATGGAAATTATGAATGATTATTTTTTTATATAAATAAAAAAAGACATTTTCCATGTTAGTATAGTGGACAGTATCTCCACCTGTCACCCTGAAGAATGGGGTTAGATTCCTTGACTGGGAACCTAGCCACAAGGTGCCCAGAAAACAGTGGTATTTTTGTGCCGATCCCAAGTCTGAATAAATGGGAGGGTTGTGTCAGGAAGAGCTTTACATGTAAAAAAATGTAGCCAAATGAAATTATGAAAGTCACAAGAAGCTGACTTGCTGTGGCAACCCCAAAATAGGGAAATGCCA
Source organism: Echeneis naucrates (assembly GCF_900963305.1). Classification (NCBI taxonomy): domain Eukaryota; kingdom Metazoa; phylum Chordata; class Actinopteri; order Carangiformes; family Echeneidae; genus Echeneis; species Echeneis naucrates. The sequence continues at coordinate 15,637,185 of NC_042533.1, forward strand.
GAAGAAGAAGAAGATATTCTAAAAAAAAAAAAAAAAGACGTTTGAAAGTATTGATTTACCGAATCTTAAATTATATCAGCATATTTGTTTCCGAAAAATTTATCACTTTAAGTTGATGGATATGAGGAAAATTTTCACAAAATGTGCATATATTCAACTTAGTTGCATCAGTGCAAACATAATGTTTGACCCACTTCCAGCAATGTAAGATAAAATAACTCCTTTTCACTGGGGACCCTTAGGAACTCCCTCAAGTACCAGTGGGCCCTACTTTTTGAACCACTGCAATAAATGATGTGATACCTGTTCATTCTGTGATGAATCGCTCTTTTGTGGCAGCAGAAGGTTACTGGCTGACCAGACTGCTGATTTCCAAACAAAGAAGAGGACAGAAGAATCGTATAGACAAATTTGTGTTGAACAGTGTTTAACATGTATAAAGAAGGCAATAGAAAGCAAATAAGCAACTCTTACTGATTTATCATCTCTGTGTGACATTGCAGTAAATTTGAGATATTTGAGACAGAATTCTTCCATCACTCTTCAGCAGGTGTTTAACTATGCTGAAATTTAATGGCTGTGAAGGTCACTACACGTTATAGTCCTTCGCCCATTCAGACCTGCGTACTGTTGGGGTGGGGGTAAGCTACGACTGTGCAGCTATAGTGGCAGGTACTCAACATAAAAATATCTGGACCTGGATCATAGGTTACAGCTTTGTTTGGGACAGTTAGAGAGGGGCCTTCTGTCCAATTTTTCAGCTTCTGAAAAACAAATATAGGAAAACATACACATTTCACAGATATATGCCAGGAAAATGCTTTACTTGATACGCAAGTGCTGAAAAGGAGCACAAGAAAACAACAATATTCAAAACATAGGCACAAAGCAAAGGTACAGTCATGGCAAAAATCATTTGCATCTTTTTCACGATCAGAACAGGCTATATGGTCAAATATTCACTAAAATACAGGGAATTAGCGAACACTTTATTTGTTTCCCCCCCCTAAAGGAAGCAACACAAACAAGGATTATGCTGATGATTATTTTATTAACGTGAAGACAACAGCTCTGGAGCTGCTGTTATCCTAGTGGTCAAGGGAGAGGACTTATGCTCTTGTCTTCTGCTACATTTCCGCACTGAAAATTAGCAGCTTGCAGGCCACATTGTTTGGCCAGTAGTTGAGTGGGACACAGTGGAATCACAACCCAGCCACAGAGAGACCACACCCAGAGCTTCACTCACACTGACCATGGGGGTTTTCACTGTTGATACTGAGCTTCTGAGTGCTTCCATCTGCACCGTGTCCCAAGAAGAGTCATTTTCTTAAGTGAATGTGCTTCTCTGAGAGCCACTCTCCTCTGACATCTGATCTGGCCTCCACGAATGCTGCCCTCTGTGTAGACTTTTCCACAAGCTGACACTGCCGGCTCGTTATGGAAAAATGTGAACTTTTATTCCTGTGCTGTCAAATAAACAGCATGTGGGAGGAGCAAACTTGCTTTGCTTCATATTTGCTTGTGTGTGTGTGTTTGTGCGTGTGCACGCGCAGAACAGTGTCTGACTTGTCTCTCTGTCTATAGAGAGACATATGTAGAAAAGCACAAACTAGCTGTTGATCATGATTGGATAATTCACTATGAACCCTTTTAAGTTCCAGATGGTGTCTCTGCTGCAGAAAGCCAACTTAACAACAATATTAAATGCCTTCTATTTTATTCTTATTATTTATTATCTATTTATATAAAATGAACCATATGTGCCATGAGATAGTGAGTTTACTCTGAGGTACTGAAAGTGAATCTAATCCAGAATGTCTGGAGTTTTCATGTTCTCCCTGTAGCATTGGAGGTTCCCTCTATGTTCTCCAGCTTCCTCCCATAGTCCAGACACCTGCAGGTTAGATTACTGACTCTAAATTGCCCCTGGGCATGAATGTAAGTGTGAGCAGTTTGTGTCAAAGTCTGTCTCTTGCTATAGAATGACAACTGGTCATGAGTGGACCCCACCCTCTCCCAGTGTTGGCTGGGATTGGCTTGAGCCTTCCTGTGACTCTGCATAGATAAGTGGTATAAATAATGGATTGGTGGATACACGTTACCTTGCTTGCATTACTTACTTTTGTTGAGTCTTTTTTTATATTTTCTTCCTCTATGCTTACCAAAACATGTACAAAAAACCTACTTGGCAATGAACCTGATTCAAATTCTTTTTAAAAATGTCTAAATTAATCTTTAGTTAATGCTAATCTAACTAATACTAATATACTAGCTGTTACTGTCATTGGCCTGAGAGCCACTCCACCACCACCTGCCCCCATGCTTACTCACATTTGTCACTTACAGACGAATTGATTATACCCATTGCTCTGATTGGAAGGCTCTTCTTCCCCCATTTACTACCTAAACCTCTGCCATCTCACAAACTACCATATTTCAGTATTTTTTTCCCAGTATCATTTCAAGACTTCATCTGTCTGCCAGAAAGGAATGAAATATGAACCAGCAAGAGGAAAATGTCATGAGCAGAAATAACTGTTTTTTAAAAACAGTCTTTGCAAGCAAGTTAACCATCAAGGCAAATTGTGACATCACAGCTATAAAAGCTGTCATACACTAGGGGAGAGTGAGGTGAGTTGTGCCAGTTTTTACTTGAGGTGTCTTTAAAGTGAGGGCATAACAGTAATGTCTCCAACTTGAATATGTACATATATTTCAGGATGTTGTGCATCACTGTGAACAATAACTTTGGCGTTTAAATAAATGAAAAAAAAAATAAATAAATAAATGAAAATAAATGAAAAATATGGCTTTTCAAAAAAAAGTGGTCTCTTGGCACAACTTGTCCGGGTGCAGGTTAAGTGCCCTTGGAGAAATTACATAGGGGTAAATTGTGCCAATGATTATTGAAGTCAAACAGAACATTTTCATCTCATGTACTGTATCAAAGCAAGAAAAAATCAACACGAAATTACTTATAAAATGTTTATTTAAAGACAGCAGCACTTAAAACAGAGAAGGCCTCTTTTTTTAAGAGTGAACACCAATTCACCTGCATTATAGAAGTTGTAAATGAATAAAATTCAACTGTGGGCTAATTATAACAGAGCCAGGCTACTACTCAAGATCCCACTTGCTGCAATCTTCTTCAATAAGGTCTATTTACATTTTTTAGAACAAAATGAGGACTTAATCAACTGCAACTCTCCTCACTGACCCAGCATACTACTCGACATCCCACTTGTCAATGCTGCAGGGAAATATGAACTTCTGCTCCCCTCAGGCTGTACCACCAAGTTTTTGTGGTGTTGGAAGTTTCTTGAGCACATCACTTCTTGGGATGAGTCCTTCATAATTTTCTTTGAATGTGAGGATGGGCATTCTATCCAAAGAAGACTTCGCCTGAGAAACTTTGCACTTATGTCAGCGCCCTCAACCTTCTCCACCAATTCAATGCAGTTATAGGATTTGGTTTTAGCTGCAAAGTGCACAATGACAAAGTCACCAGCACACAAATCCTTGTCACCATTGTCATCATTCTGTACATCTTCTTAACTATCATAGTCAGAGATGTTGTTAAGCAGAATGGTTATGTCACTTTCTTCTGAGCTATTGTAGACAACCACTTTCTTCTTGGTTTTGGTTTGTTTTGATCCTTTCAGACCTTTCAGAGCTTGTTTTTTATCTTTTTAATTCTTTTTCTTCTCCTTTTCAGCCTTTCTCTTTCCTTTCTCATTGTGTGCCTTCCCAGCTCCAGCTTTTCTAGTGTGTTGGTCAGGATTTTGGTTTTCACTTTCTTTCTTTTCATTCTTAGTTTGCTTGCTGTCACTTTAGGGAAGGGAAGTATGTCTTTTGGAGATACATACTCTGAATGGGCAGGAGAACCAGTGTCATCAATTAAGGATGAGTGTTCAGGATTCAGTTTAGGCAGCGTGGCAGGTGGCTTCCCTGGGACTGGAACTGCTAATGGACATTAAGGACTTGTGGCATGGGTTGATGGCTCCTCATCAAAGTGTGAAGATCCACACAGATCAGCACTGGTTTGGCCTATCTGTGACCATGGATTAGGCGTAATCTTCGTCCGGGAAAATATCCCTGTTGAAGGGGTATATGCTTGTCACTCTGAATCCAGAGATTATGATCTTCTCCATATATTTTTTCAAGGTCATCCTGCAGATCTTCCTCTCCCTTGCAACCTGACTTATAGTCTTCCCCTGTTGGACTTCTCTCACTGCTCTGTCCAAATCCACAAGAGCAGTTGAACCCTTGTTTGTCTTTTCTTAATAAATGCGTGGCATGATGGCATTAGATAGAAAATTAAAAAGGTCACATCATTTTGTACAATGTACAATTGTGGTAAAATAATATGTGAATAATAATCATAAGTCAGGGTGAGTTGTGCCACTGGCACAACTTAACCCAGGCCTTTTGTAACAAATCACGTTTTAGAGCTAACATCATGCTAACAGTATAGCCTCATATTACATCTTACTAAAGCACTAACACGTGTGAAATATTTCAAGCTTGTCTATAATAGTTCAGAAATAACAATCAATAAACCTCAATCATAAAAATTTCACTTTGAAAGACAAAAAACAGTTATTTGAACTTTATTGTGCTTACCGCTTGTCCCATGTGCTTCCCCTCTTCACAGGGTGAGTAAAATGGATGTCTCTTTAAAATGGGGTGGTCACATGACCAATTTCTTCTACGGTTTTCTAGAAAACAGGGCTGGCACAACTTCACCCCTGGCACAACTCACCCCACTCTCCCCTAATGTAGAGCAACAGGTCACCGTTGCTTTTTTTTTTTTTTAGTCTATTGAGCTATAATAGCTTCTAAATTATTCAGAAAGTATTAACAATGTCCTTTGTAATTTGATCAGACCTGATGTATGACTGTACCATACTTTTATTCTTTGTAAGACTACAGGATAAGACATTGCAATTTGAAGATTAGGTTCTTCTCTAAGCTCATGCCTCACATAGCTACACAGTGATGAACACCTGACCTGCTTTACAGAGAGAGGGAGAGTGGGCACCTCTGGTGGTGCAGGTGGGAGGGCAAGCGGGAGAACCGGCAGGCAATCACTAGGCCATTGTCTGTCTGGTGTCTGCTTCTTCATCATCGATCAGCCACTCTCCTCAATGGCTAGCGACAGACACACACATACAAGCACACACACAAACACACACATGTTAACCAGTCCACTCACTACACTGCCCCTACTTCTCTTGTGCCTTTCTGCTCCTCCCATGCTTAGACTCAGTGGAGCAGGCCGGATTCATTGAGGCTCAGATTTTATATATGGACAGTATGGGTGTGTGTGTGAGTGTCTGTCCGCGTCCATAAAGAGACCTTTAAATAATAACACACACATTGACACTATCTTGTGTAAAGTGTAGCTTGAACAGCCAGACTCTTACCTTGGCTAATAGACTGTGACACACTATGGTTTAGAAAAATACAAATATTTAGATTAGTTCTGGGTTTGCCTTGTCATCCAATCTCATGAATAAGCACACATGAATGTTATTCTAGGACATGACTGTGTGGAAATAGTTGGTGAAGATTTATGTTCTCTGCTTTTTGGCTGATTTGTTTGAGTGTGGTTGTCAGTCGGAAATTAATAACTGATTCTTCAGGTTTTCATTTCGAAAACTGCAATCCCTCCTGAAGTCTTTTTAGACACAATAAAATACTACATTTGTTTAGTTTGACATAGATTTTGAACCTTTCTTACATCATCACTGAAAAAACACATTTTGAGTTGTGAGATCAAAACTTAAATATGCTGCACTCGATAAAGAGATTCTCAGCATTTTCGATGGAACAGATTCAATTGTGGCATCGTATTGCTCAATATTGTCAAGAGTTGTGTAACTTTACATGTTACAAATTATTTGTATCTATTAATTTGTGTCTGTGCTTTCAGAGCTAATAATGCTATAGAGGTCGTCGCTCCTCTACACTTTTTAGTTGGTGGTGCTGTGAACTGGCATGGGTAAAGGGCTGTATCAGGAGCATATAAATTAAACCCAATTAATCCCATTAATAATGGATCCATTATTAATCTTGTGAATTACACCAATTTTGTTCATGACGGCTTGTTGATTTTAGCTAAGATGTCAGTGAGCTAATGAACTGAATTTAACATTTAATCCTGAAGTATTCAACTTTGGTATGTGCCCCAGTCTGCAGTGCTCAGAACCCTCCAATGTTGGCTCACTGATCATCATGGGCCATGAGAACTGAGCTGTCAAACAAAATAGCTACAGAAAAAGTGAATGCTAGTTCTCATGGAATGGAGGGAACACACAGAACATCACAGTTTGTTGTGTATGGAGATGTGCACTTGACCCCTAACTACCACCAAAAGCTCCAAAACAACCATTTGCTTAGCAGTTCCTGCCATCCTCTCCACTTCGTTTGGGCTCTGCTCCTCCTCTGCCTGTCAGTGTGTCTATCTGGTCAGGAGGTGCTTGGCTTTCAGTGAACGTGCCTAATTCACTTGATGAGATGTGGAGCATAAACATTTCTCTGGTAATTATAAAATGTGACCATGTGAGCGGAAGCAGCTGCTAGTCTGAAGCTGTTGGGGCACCACTGTCAGATGTCATCAACAGCTCAGGGGTGGGAAGTGGCACCGTTTGGGGCCAAAGAGACCATACGAGGCACCTTCCCTCCCCAATTCCCTCTTAATCTTTGTCTCACCCTCACACACACACACACATCTATGCATAAAACCTGTTCCACATTTTCTTCATCACCTCAACATTCACTACCTAACACTTTATTCTCCATTAGTCTGTGTTATTCTCAATCAATGCAGATCATAGTTCTTGGAGGGAGTTGAATCTAGGCCAAGTGGACGCTTCACCTCCCACTGAACAGGCTTCATCAGTTCTGAGTAACTGCTGGGGAAACCCTGTTATTCTCCCCTAGTTTATTTATTTTTCAGTTGACTCACTGAATCAAAAAAGCTAAATCGATATGAACTTGTGTTAAATGTGGTGTCAGTGCTTCTTATGTACTAAATCTTACTGATTGCCAGATTCTGCAAGAGAAATTAAGACATCATAGTATGATGAAGGCTTCACATTTATTTGAAATTATAGCATTTTTTAAAAAAGACTCCTTGCAGGAAGTGCTCGGTGTGGCCAAGGGTCATCGGGGAAGTGGCAGCACCTGAGCTCAGTGACCTTGTTGAAGCGCTGGCTGCTCACTGCTCTTCCTCTTTTTCTTCCTGAGACAGCATTTGGTTTAGGGTTGTTTTGTCTTAGTTTCTACACCTTACAACATCACACACACATACATTGCTTCACTCATGCCTACACCACTGATTTTACTGATTATACACGCCATATTTAGTTAGGTTCTTTTACCTGTGGTTATTCTTTACTAAATAAAATCCTTTAATTCAGTAGTCCCCAACCTTTTTTGCGCCGGTTTAATATCAGACAATATTTCCACTGACCGGCCTTTAAAGTGTGGCGGATAAATGCAACAAAATAAAATGATAAAAACTGCTATTTTCTAAATTTCATAATAAACGCGAATCCACTGTGCACTCGTATGCAACTTTATTAGCATAACCTCGTAACATCGCACCAACAACATGACATGAGTAACATCCTCTCTACCCCATAACCCCGAAACTAAATTCAGCTTTCTTTTTCATGGAAGTAGCAGGCTCTTCTTCTGTCTCCTCACTGGGCCTTTGAACAAAGAAACTTTGCAAAGACCTTCCTTTTTTAATCATTTCGCTAGCTTGTGGTTTTAATTTTAGCAGTAACGTATCACGTGACCAAACATCTTGACATGCGTCAAGAGTGAGTCATAGATGGATGTAACAGAGAGAATCTGGTCATTTTTCAAAATAAAACATAGTTCAGATTCAGATAATAAATAAAACATAAATAATGTAAGTTATTTTTTTTTTTCTGTGCGGCCCAGTTCAAAAGACCCACGGAACGGTCCGCAGCATGGGGGTTGGGGATCGCTGCTTTAATTGGCTTTCCTTATGTATAGATCTTCTTTGTCATGACAGTGTGGCCTGGTTTGCGACAAGTGGGGGCTTGTCTATTCAAGTTTGATTGGTTTTGAGGCCATTGTTTGGTGCCCTTATTGATTTAGGGTTTTGTTTGCCAGTGCATGGGGTTGGCTTAGGCATAGGCTATGGTAATAGTGATCTCCAGCATACGCTTGGTTTGGGAGATGCATTTTGGAAAGGAACGTTCATTTTGTTCTTGGGTCTGGTTGCTGTTTCAAGTAGAGGAATTGGGTCCTGTCCTCAGTGTGACTAAGATGGCAAGTGTGGGCTGTAAGTAGCAAGTGCAGGGTCCTCTAGTGTATTGAGTGTGGATTTTGCGGAGTTTCCCTTGATATGTATAGCAACGTGGTCATTTTGGGCTTGTTGATTTTTTTTTTTTTTTTTTTGTGGTGTGTGGGTAAAGCAGTTGTCTCAAGGACACATCTGTAGCTTTTGGGTTGGGGTGGGGGCTTTGCCAGGCTACTGTTTTCAAGTGTGTAAAGATCCCACAACTAATCTACCTGGAGATTAGTGTTCAGTGAGAATAGGTTAATTTGTGATAGGCATTCTAGGTTGAGGGAAACTTCCACATTAACTTGGGGAATACTGGTAGTGTCTCTTTTTGCATTAGTTGACCTGGGCAGCACTGTCTGGTTGCTCTGTTGTTCTGTTTTCCTTTGCTGGGCTTAAGACAATGTTTACTTTGTGATGGCAGGGATAGAGGAATTTCTTGCCCTGTGAATTTTGAATATGAGGTTATCAAATTGATTTGAGTAATAAATGTACAGACAGAACGAAGGCTATTCTTAAGCTGCAGTTAGTTGAGAAAGGGGTACTGGGTGCAAAGAAAGAGGGACTTGGTCAGGCACTAGCAGTACAATCATTTTTAGTTTCAGTGGGAACTTTGACCTTTGAGCAAAAAGAGTTGCTTTTGTTGCAGTTGTCTCATGAGAAGGAGAGGCAAAAGGCTGAGAGGGAAAGGCATAAGCTGGAGGTTGAGAAGTAGTTTGCAGTGGCTGTGGTGTGAGACTAAGCAGGCAAAGATAACACTGCAAACAGGTTGGGGTTGGTCAGAAGTTGTAAGCATTCTGGGGATATCTTGCAAGGGGATGAAGGTTCATTTTCACTCTCTGGGTCTACTGATGTTGTGAGGAATTGGTGGCTTTTGCCAAAATTCAATGAGAAGAAGGGTCTAGATGTTTTTCTCTCTGTTTGATCGGATTGCAGAGGCAGTGTATAGGCCAGACTCTGAGCAAATTGTGCTGTTGCAGTGTGTGTTGTCAGAGAAGACACAGGCAGAGCTGAGTTAGACCCACCCACCAACCTTATTGGTTGTGTAAATGGCTTTAAGCACCGGCTATATTCTTCAGGGGAGTTAGTAAAACAAATGCTAGCTGTTTGACAAGCTAAAATGAAAAAGTAGTATGATTGTTGGGCTGAGGTTGATGAGTTTAGTAGTGGTGATTGTGTTTTGGCTCTTTGACTGCTGGCCAGTTCTCCCTTCAAAGCCAAGTTTTCTGTTCCATATATGTTGGGTGAACCTGTGTGAAACCTTTGAAACCTGTGAAACAGATCCATGAGAATTTGCTGGAACCCTATTATGCTGGCCATCCGGTGGTATGCAGCAGGAGTCAATGACAGGGATTCCTGTCCTGGCAGTTGGCATAGTGGAGAGGTTTTGTGTTTGGGTGAGACTGTTTTTGGGCCTGATGAGGGGTTGTGGTCTGGTTGGCTGAAAAATTCCCGGAAGACCCTCAAGAACTTAAAGGGCTATTTAGCCATTTACTAGCAGCACAGGCTGTGGAGTTTGAAGAGCTTATTTGGAAGTATCCTGCTCTGTTTGGTAACGTGCCCTCTGGTACTGATATTGATGTAGGTGATGCACAGCATATCTTTCAGCATTTGTCCTGAGAAGTGTAAATATTTAGATGCTGAGGTGAAGGAAATGGTTGATAATGACATTGTAGCGCCTTTTTCATCGAGCTGGGCTCCTCCGTGTTTGTTGCTGCCTAAGAGTGACAATATGCTTAGGTTTTGTTTGGATTTCCATTAGGTTAACAATGTGATGAAGCCTGATTTTTTTTTTCCTGTTGCCTCGCATGGAGGACTGTGTAGACCAAGTGGGTGCTGCTAGGCATGTAAGTAAGTTTGATCTGCTGAAGGTTTACTGTCAGATGCACTTGTCCTTACAGTGTTAGCAGTTGAGCTTTTTCTCGCCTACCAGTAATTAGGAACTCATGAGATTTGTTGGGATGGTGGGATTTTACAGTTGTTTTTGTAAGAATTTTTCTACTGTCGTGGCACTGTTGACTGACTTGCTGAAGACCAGGACTCAGTTTGTGTGTTCACCTGAGTGCTAGGAAGCTTTTGGTAATGTGAAGTCTCTTCTGTCTGCAGCACCAATGCTGGCTGCAACCCGTTTTGACCAACATTTGTGTTGCAGGTATGGAGCCATGTAGCCATGCAGGGGCTATGCTGATGAGGCAGATGAGCAAGGAGTTGAAAGGGCAGTCAGTTTCTTTTCAAAAAAGTTTAATCGACATCAGTTGAATTACTCAGTGGCTGAAATGGAAGCCTTTGCTTTGATCTGGGCCTGCAGCATTTTGTAATCTATGCAGGGTCTAGAATGACACCAGCGGTGGTCTATACAGATCACAATCCACTGACCTTTATACACACCCTGCGATCCCTTACCCAAGGCTGATTAGGTGGTCACTGTTCCGTCAGTCTTGTACTCATTACATACGGCATGTTTATTTAGGTTCTTTTTCTTATGATTATTCTTTAGTAAATAAAACCCTTTAATTGACTTTCCTTGTGTATGCGTCTCCCTCTTTGTCATGGCCATTCAGCACAGTTCGTGAAAATACAGGAGATTTTAGGTAAACACTTAGAGAGTAAGTAAAGATGCATGGTTCAATGGCAGGTCCCAGGGCAGGAAGCAAATTTTCTAAGCTGCAGTTAATTAGTTGCAGAAAATACTAAGAAGGAACAGTAAAGACAGCTGAAGCAGTACCACTTGTTTTAATTTCATTATAGTGTCTGCATTATTGTCTCTCCTTTGGGAGTATGATATTGCTGAGATAACTTGGATGCCAGACAGCATAATATGGCACAAGAAATGTTTGGTAATGAGGACTGTAGCCTGAGTCATTTTATTCCAGGACAGGTGTGTGTTCCTCTAGCATGCTGCTGCACTTTACCTCAGTTGGTGTCAGAATCATACATGTCAAAATGACTTGCACACCTGAGTACTCAGCTGTGACCCTCTTCTCTTTGGCAAAAGAAATTTTATTTCACAGTAATCTTCGTCTAGTCTGGAGGTGCCTTGTTAGCTTGTCTATAGTTATAGCTAAAACTATTCAGTAGTTAAGGTGCATAAAAACATTAATGGCCTTCCTGGTCTTTATTTTTGCCTCAGTTATCAAATTATTGCAAAAAAACAACAACAAACCACCTAAAAACACCAGTTCAGTGTGACAAAATTCCCAATACAAAGAAGAAAGTCTATATTGAGTAAATGCAAGCTTAGTTTGCCTATTAGAAGTAATTTAGCCTCCAATTAAACACCCCCGTTTTCCAGTCATCCAGAGTGGAAGCTCACTCTGCCCCTTCATTCTCTGTTACTTCTAGTCTTTAACTTTTCACTTAATCTCTGACAGATGAAAAGCAGAGCACATAGAAGGTGCCACATCTTGCTGAGTTGTGCCATCTGAGTATGGCAACACAGCCAAGTGTCCAAACAACATTTCCTCTAACAATTGGCCTTTCCTGCACCCCTAATTGGTTGCAAATGCCTTTTAGGATGAGCCAGTGATGGTTGCAGGGAGTTTATATACAAAAGGCTTCTGCTGTTTAAAGCACAGTTTTACTATGATAGATTTTTTTGTCATTTATGTTTTATTTCTTTTAAAGTGGACTCTGGCTGCAACTGACTCCACATGCAACTCATTTAAATCTGTTTGGTCACTTTTTGAAAAAGGCTCAGATTCCCCTTTTGCATTAGGTTGTTTGTGGTAATAGGATGAGGCACTTGTCTTCTCATCTAATCCCAATCACAACGTAATAGCCCTTCAACTACAAGGACAGGACTCATTTGAGCTAAAATGCACTGATAAATGCTGCCCTGCATCATTGTCTTCCAGCAAACATGTCTGGGGCCTGTCATGGTGCACAATGTGGCCTTGGTTTGCCTTTTGTCATAATAGTTTTTAATAAAGTGAAACCTGCTTCCTTTTGGAGAGAACGTCCAGCCAGAAATATCATCTTAATCATCTAAGAGGAAGCATTTGTGAACAGAATGTCTCTGTGAAAAAGTGTGTTGTGAACTAGGCATTGTGAACTAATTTGTTTTCAAAGCTGTGCTTGTAGTATGTGGGTCTTTGCACTTAGCTGTTGTCTTTGTGCATAGTCACATTTGCATGTGTGTCGGTGACGTGTGCGTGGGTGTGTTTAGGTTCAGTGTCCAGGTTTTTGTTTTACCCACTTGGAGAATGAGGTGGCTGTGTGTATATGTGTATGTATGTGTGTGTGTGTGTTCTTCACCTGTCGCTACACTGTGCCAATGTCAGCCTCCACCCATCGATCAAACCTAGCAACTTCAGTCACCAAGACTTTTCAACTTCTTCTTGAGAATGTTTGTAATCCAAACAAAGAAAGTCTTGTATACATGAGACGACTATGTGCAGTTTACCACTGCCCATTTGTTGGACTTAAAGTTGAATCTCCAAAGAACTGCATCTAAACTAGCCTAAAAATAGTACTGCTGATTTTTTTCTGTGTAGTTGTTTCCGACTCTATGGATGGGGGTGTTTGTCTGCCACTTGGTTGGTCTTGGTTTCTTCTTTTGTCTCAACGATCTGATACCAGCAAGACAAGCTGCGTTAAGGCTAAAAACGGGCCCAGCATTGTACAGTCCTGAAGTAATGCAATATCACTTCTTTAAATCTGATTTCAAAGCAGCTTTCTGCCTTATAAAGGATCTGTCTCTTGAAGGTAACTTGACCTCCAGCCATGGACAAGCTGCAAGACAGACACTGACACTGAATTAAAGAGTGAAGATAAGCTGCTGAAAAGAGATGGGAGAATGGGGTTGCAGGCTTCTGTAACTTTGGACTCTTCAATCTGAGATTGTCCATCAATGGTCTCCTGAAAGGTCTAGGTCCTCGAATCATGAAGTCTGAAAGGCATATACCTGCAGACCTGCCTAGCTCTAGAGAGAGTAGGGAGGAGAGGAGGAGGATGTGAGGGGGAGGTCTGCCTCACTGCCGGGCGGAGTGCTGCTCACACGGAGGGGAGGACTGTTTATTTAGGTGGATATGCATGGTAACCGGTTGCAAGTGGCTCCTGTGAAAGCCACTGGCTTAGCATGGACAGTGGGGGGTTGTCTGACGGGTAGGAGTAGGAGGGGCATCAATAGATGAATAAACACCAGCTGACACTTTCATGTCCATTCTCACCTTCCACCCCTGCTTACCTTTTCCCTTCTGCATCAGTGACTTGAGAGCAGTGATGTTAATAGATTATCTGGGATATAATCAAAATAATGCAAAAACATCAGAACTAAATAGGTGTAATCATCATCATCGTCATTATCACCATCATCAACATAACTGCTCCTGTGAATGTACCGTCATCACATTGTCAGTGGCCCCTTATTCCAGGCATCACGCTTGTCTGCAGTCTTGGAAAATTGGTCTGTACTGAATGCAGCCACAAGGGGCAGGTGACTGTCATTTAAAGACTGGTCAGAGAGCTGCAGACTTGGAAATTAAAAAAAAATGATGTGGCCAAAAAAGAAGAGTTTATCACTATTTGTAAGTGTTTGTATTTGAGCATAATGTTTACACTGCACAGTGTCAAATTCCACCGAACAACATCAAATAAAAAATATAATGTGTGAAGTGACTGATAGGAACAGCTTTGTGAAACTACACCACTGAGAAGGAAACACACTACAAATCAAAAAATATAACCAAATCTGTGAGTGGCAGACATGTTGGTCAGCAGCAACATTTCTTTCTAACCCTGATACAAAGCAAGAGACAAAATTATATGACAAAACCCCTTTCTTTTTCAGACATGGATGAGTGTGAGAATGATTACAACGGAGGCTGTGTCCATGAATGCATCAACATACCAGGAAACTACAGGTGCACCTGCTACGATGGATTCATGCTGGCCCACGATGGACACAACTGTCTTGGTAAGAACATAATTTGTCAAATTAACTCCTGCTGTGTGTATATATGTGTGTCTGTGTGTCTGTGTGCCTCATTCTGGTAAAATGTGCTCCTAAAGACACCTCCTGTGGAAGGGATTTACTTGAGGACTGTGAACGTATTTTTGCCAACATGCAGCTGAGACCAAAATGGTGGCTGAGTTTGAGGATGGGTTTGGTCTGCACAAACACAAAGCAGTTTTCACAGTTCTGTCACCCAGCTCCCATTCAGTGCTTTTCCACTCACCTGCCTCTGCCAAGCGACTACCCCGCATTAAGCCAGTGCTACTCACCTGTGAACATAGATGCTCCTCATCTACTGCTATCAGCTCAGTATATATTCCCAGCTCCACATTTACTCCTTTGCCACATTGTTCTTCGCCTTTCATGCAAGACTCTCCAGCACTCACTTCCGGACCAACTGTTGCCGACCACGTTTTCAGCCTCATGGACTCCTCCTACCCTCCAATGAATACAAGGCAGACTTGAGAGGTTCTGCAATGGAGTTTCTGGTAGGCCCCTCTGGATCAGCATGATGGCTCACTTTATTCCACTGACCAAGATCCCCTCTGCAAAGGAGACAGCTGAACTGGCCTTCCAACATGTGCTGTGCCTCCGTGGGCTTCCCATTGATGTGGTAGCTCAGCTGCGACCCCAGTTCTCATCTGTGTTCTGTAGGGGATTCTGTACCCTCATTGGGACCTCAGCCAGCCTGTCCTCCAGGCACCATCCCCGGTTCAATGGCCAGACGGAGAGGAAGAACCAGGACATGGAGGTGGCACTGTGCTGCATCATACCCAGCCAACCTGCGTCCTTGTCGCAGCAGCTGTTATGGGTGGAATACACCCACAACTGTTCCCCACCCTGCACAAGGAAGTGTCCTGCCCTTCCATCCAGGCTTTCATTCACCGGTTCTGCAGCACCTGCGTCCAGTCGAGAACCACCCCCCTGCAGTCTGTGAGTCACTTCACATTGACCGCCCATCATAATTCCACCACCTGCCATGTCGGCGAGATGGTCAGAAACCTGGCTGTGGTCCAGCTTAAGCACCCCTGCTTCATTCACGCCTCATCAACGACCTGGCTAACACTGTGTCTCCTCCACTCCTGGTATGATGGACGGCACATCCAATTTCTGGTCACCTGGGAGGAGTACACTCCTCCTCCTACCAGAAATTAACCCTAGTCCAGAAGAGAGAGCATCCGTTCCTGCCAGTTTCATCCTTGTCCCTCACCTCATTGCCGACTTCAGCAGCACCTGGGCCAGCCCACCAAGGTGTCTGCCTTGTCCAGGGCCCCTCGCCAAGATACCCCTGCTGTTTTCTGTACTCCTCTCTCTGGACGCAGAGGACTCCCTGTCCTCGTTGGGGGAATCTTCATTTGACAACAGCAGTGTTTAAATGTTTCCAATTGAATGATGATCAGGAGAAGCTACTAACAACAGCTGCAAAGTTCCTCCACCACAGCATTTACACATTAAACACTCACATAATTTTTTTCTCAGTGAGGTCTGTCTGTGTTTGACACTAGTTAACAGGGCATAACATATTCGGAGATGGTATGGATGGTAACAGGCACATCCACTACAAAAAAGTTTTTAAAATGTCAGAAACAAGAAGTAGTTGATTTCTCTTGGGTTGTGAACTCAAACTCAGGGCCACCTGAATCATGCTCAAGGGCTGCTGGAACAGACATGGTTGGAATTTAGGTTAACAACAAAGGCAGCATGCATCTTTACGTTGCACAGAAAAAGGGAGTAAAAATTCTGTCAGTATTGATCAGAGCCATAGGGTCCTTTTACCTGGGGTGAATGCTGATTGTACCCTTCCCCACTGAAGACAAAAGCCAGATGGTAGGAGGTTTCTGGTCGGTGTGAAAGAGACTTAAATGTGCATCCATGATCTACCCTTGGTGATTGCCTGAGACTTCATGGTTATTTACATACATCCATGTAATTCAGTGCATGAATAAATATCTCTGTCCATTTGTGCAAAAGAGAGTGTACTTGTTGGTTGTGTGTGTGTGTGTGTGTGTGTGTGTGTGTGTGTGTGTGTGTGTGTGTGTGTGTGTGTGTTTGTATATCCTTGTATCTCTTAAGCATGTCTGGCTCAGCCTTTCTCCAGAGAGAGCAAATGTCATTGTTTGGAGGGTGTCCATTTTTGCTGTTTTATGCTCCTTTCTCTGTCCTGTTTGGAGGGTGCTCAGGGTTGAAGAATTCTCCTACAGATATCTGGCTGAGCTTATTACTAACAGTTCCAGCCCATTTAGCCTCAGTGCTGTATTACTGACTTACTGTCAACAGGACTAACGCTTTCTCTGCCCTATGTAAAGTAAGGTTGTTGCTGGGTGTGCTCAAATAGATTTCATCGCTCAGTCCTCCACTGCAGACTGACACAAAATGAAATCAGACACATGAAAACTTTGTCACTCTGTGCTTTCATATTCCACATTTGGAAGTGTTGTATCCCATATCTTGGGGAGATTGATTGCTATTAGCACCAGTCAGCAGGGCAGAGTAGCTGCTTTGTTGCTGCTGTTAATGTTAACTGAGAATATGACCTGACGAAAGGTCTGCATTGGGGTTTCATTTGGCGTTTGACATATAAATGGAACAAATGCAGCTAATCATGGAGCCAGGAAGAAGCTCAGGCTGGTAATGAGACAGTGGGCCTCACCTTGCTCAAGATGGTGGTGCGCATGCTGAAAAGACATAATGGACCTCTGTTAGCATAAGCTGATCGCCTTCCTCTCCATAAAATGATTTGTTTCAAGCAAGCTAATTCCATCTAGCTAGCCTCATTAACATTCACTGGGAATTCACCAGCAATGTATGTGTTTGACTCCTCCAGCATTGCCCTTTTTTATGGGAAAGGCTGTTGTCTGCTTAATCCACTAGCACAAAGCTTTGGTGACAATACAATGTATTGCATTTAAAAAGAAAAAGCTTTTTCCTTCCTATTCAAAAAAATGTATTTGTTATTTTGGCAGCTCTATGCTGCCCCCTGCTGAAAACGCAGAAATGTAATATTTCTCTGTTCTGTTGACAATTAAAAAGGAGAATAATTCCATTCTTAAGACTAAGTCGCAAAATAACTTATATCCATGTTTTTTTTGGCAAAAATACAAGGCAAATAATTGTATTTGATGTAAAGTGAAACTTAAAAAATGAAGTAATGAATTTAATTTTAGGTTGCTACTATCACCTCCGCTGTCAGTCTAATGAAAGCACCGGCCAACAAAATTAGACTCCAAATACCTACAATATAATTTTTTTCTATAAAACATGTTGTGCAAGCTAAATCAATCAGGATCAGGTTGGATGTAGGTGTTTCTCATCATCCCCTTGAGATCTTGCAGTTGATGAAGCAACTGCAACAGTCATGACTTCAAGAAGTCATCATTGCTATTTCTACATGGAGACATACACTTACACTAACATACTAACATACATATGAACAGTTGGTTATTTCTGTTCTGAAAAAAAAAGAAAAACAACAACAAAAAAACAAAAAAACATTTAAATTAAAATATATAAAAAACCTGAAATGTCCATCCTGTTTTCCTGAGAGCAGCAGCTCAGTGACAGTAATGACTTGAAGAACTGAATGTTGCTCTGACTACATAAAACATGATTTTAACCCAAATGTTCACAGATATAAAAGACTTCACTCATAGTCATCCTGGCCAATTAGTTTATTAACCATGTTATCAATATCAAAACCCCTCTTTGCTCTTTCCTGACTCATTCCTGTACCCAGATCATGCTGCAGTCCTTGGTTATCTCTCACCTTGACTACTGCAATGGTCCTTTGTCAGACTTTCTGTTGTACTTAAATGTCACTATTCATTGCTCTACACGGGCTGAACATCGTCTGACATGCAATCTCTGCAACAATTTCTTATATTTCATTGGTGTTGGAAAATGAAAAGAAGCCAAAAGTATAAATATAATCTTGATCGATTAAGTTACTGGTAATCAAGATTTCAAATATCAGTAGTAGTAGTAGTTGAAAAAAAGGAAGCTATTTTCTTAAAGATATATTTCAATTAATCTACCTTTTAAAACCGGCTTTTCCCCATACTGCTGTTGTGTCTAATCACCCTGCGGCACGCCATCATTGTATCATTTCTATGGCATCAGCAAACGAGCGATAACAGAAGACCATGAGTGTCCTACTAATCCTACCAGATTAGTAGGACAGCACTTCAGTGTGAAGTGCTGTCCACAACAGCATCTTCAGTGATGCTGGAGGAGTTTTCCCACATCAGGGAGCATCCAGGCATCCGAAGACGTAGTTTGATTACTTGTTTTTGGATGTTGTGTCTCAATTTGGGCTGAGTGACGGGTCTCTGCTGTATCGGAAAACCCTTGACAGGCAGAGCAGCTTCTTAAATCTTAAATCTGTCACACACAGACAGACTGCTGACTGTGTTTGTGCGTGAGTGTAAACACAGACACCATGAAGGTAGACAAGCCTGACTAAAATCTAATGTGACTTCAGTTTTTATTGAGTCATCAGGTGCTATGGTGGAGGCTGACAGCTCTGTAAAACTGATGAAGAATAGGTGATGGCGATGATCAAACATTAGATGCATTTTTTACTTGAATACTTGGAGATAATCACCCATACCTGTCCTTAATTTTGGTTAAGTGAAATAAAATGCTCCATAGTACATTTTTATTGATGCAATTAATTACTTGTAATTCTTTTTTACATATTGTTTGGAATTCTTTTGTACATCCCATTTTGAATATTTTTTTGTAGTTCAGTGGAAACAACCACAGTCATTAGGAAGATTGCTGACAGAAGGTCATGGTTGAAATGTCTGGCTGTTGGAAGAATCCTGTATCCAAGTATAGTCGTGGAAAGTTGCCTGGAAAGGAAATAGTGTGGTAGGAAAAGGTGCAAAAAACAGCAAGGCTCTGAAATGGCTCTGTTCAACAACAGAGCCTGTTTGAACCAGACTGTCTAGAAAAGAGGACGTGGATTCTGAAATGTGAAGCCAATGCTGAAGAGCCTTAAACCTTTAGTCTCCAATGACCATCAGGGATTGTAAAAGCAGTCAGATTGTATTGAACTCTTTATGTAAATGTCCCTACTTCTCTTTAATATTTCAGTAAATGTTTTTCAAATGAGTTTGTGGTCCCAGCCTGTAGTTTCAAGTCCTCAATCCAACATGATGTTCATGTTTTACATGATGGTCCCATTTAAAAGAAAACAGGCATTAAAGAAGAAAATGCCAGAGGGTGTGGCCACAGTATGATGGACAGACTACCACACAGTCAGGATAGAATACAGAGCCGGTCATATCCAGCCCTCGGGTTGACATCTGGTTTCAAGTGACTCCATTGAAACGACTTTCAGGGATGTGGTTCACTCAGTCTGATGGTGTCTGTTTTTTGTGATGTGGATTATCACATTTTTGCAGTATGCTGATTCAATTACACATTTCCGACCTCATTAAACAGGACACACAGATACATTAACAGAACATAGACATAAGGCTGTTGCCGTTGGTGGAAGGGAGCAGGTCTGGGTGTACTTCTGGCATGTTGCATGTTTATGTGGGATCAGTCAGCCCACAGAAAACTGTACATTGGGCATTGTGTTCTTGTGCAATAACTCACTACTCTGTATTTACTGTCATCAATAACTGTAGAGATAAATAGTACCCTGTGATGCTTCCCAACCACATAAACAGGAACTGTCCTGTAAGCCCCAGCCCCTTTGTTTCCTCAGTGTTTGTCATTGAGGTCCCTGGTGTTAATGCCTCAAGTGTTTCATTCTGCAGATTACTGTATGGGAAAAACTCAGCTCCTGCACGCTCTCTCATCCCTGTGGCACATACATACAAAAAGTTAATACCGGCAATGTGTGTAAGTCCTTGTGATGAGCCGTCATAACATCATACATCTGCTCTGTGGCTATAATCAGCTGAGTTCAAACATGCTGCAAATTAAAATCATATGTCCTCCATTACTGACAGAAATGTAGAACATCTAGAACTGTAATCATTCTGCTTTCTGACTCATTAATCATATCAAGGGCTACAACATCAAGTCCTGTTATTGGACATTCTTTAGGTTCAGGTCCTTTGTTTGGATAGAAACAGAGGCTGCAGATACTGAATGGGGTGGAGCGCATCTCTGCCATCATCAAAGTGCACCAGCTACTTTGAAATCAAGCCTGTTTGGTTTTCTGTCAAAGTTAACACTCAATTTATCTCCCAATTTTCTCACATGCTCTGTGCCTTTAACCATGTTGTCGCCTTTAATAAACCCAAAGAATAGTTTATAGGAACCTCAGAATCTTGTGGTATTATGAAAAAGCCTCCAATGACAAAGTAATTCATTTGTGCAAGCACATAGAAAGTTGGCTCCCAGATGAACAACTTTGGGTACTAATTGATTTAAGATTGTTTAATTGTTCTCTGATTAAAGAGTAGTGCTGTTCAGTATATTTCCTCCTTTTGATTTTGGCTTAATTTATCTGGTTTTTGGCATGGAAACAGCTGGCGTCAATGTGTTGCTTTATTTGTGACTCTGTTAATGTCGAGTTCAATTGTGAGAGTTTATTTTCTTTCTGATGTGTCCTTTTCATGTCACGGTGAGATCTGAGAGGTGGCTGTGCAGCGGGGAGTTGGTGACCACAGCACGTCACAAAGAGGTCTGTAATGGGAAGAGGAAAGAGTTTGACAAGCCAAACCCTAATGAAATCCAAATGAATGAAAGGCACTTGCTCTCTTTTAAATTGAAAACCCCAAACAGTGTCTCTAGCCTTACAACATGCTGGATTGTAAAGACGGGAAAATACAGCCATGAGTACCGTTGGGTGGGGGCGAGGTACATCCCTGACAGGTCACCAGTCTATAACAACATTGACATATAGAGACAAACAATGATTCATGTTCATTTCATGCTTTTGGGAATTCAAGTCACCAATCTAATTTGCATGTTTTTGGAGTGTGGGCTTGTGTTGCCACAGAAGGGGTCTCAAACTCAGAACCTTCCTCCTCTGAGGTGACAGAACACAGACACAGAAACCATAACCCTAACCCCAGGGACACCATTTAGGTCAGAGCTCAAATCGGAGTTTTAAAGGTAGAACTCTAGAAGACAAATGTGTACAAGAATACTGGCATTCCTAGTGAACCTAGCATGACAGAAGTGACTGTGACAGGATAAAATTTACATTCTCACAAAGATTAATGGCTGACATCTAGAATATTTTAATTTGGCTTAAAATGAAACACTCCAGGGAGTGATGAAGCCTAACAAGGCCTTTCTCGGGGAGCCTGTCTAGTGGTAATGTCTGAAACACTCTGTGATCCTGGGGTCCACTACTGAGGCTGTGTCGTAAAATTTCTACCATTGCAAAAAGAGATATTCAAATATCATTTGTAGCAGGAATATAAATATAAATAAAAACTCAACAAAGAGTGAAAAGACTGGCAGATATTGACTGTGAAATTGCACTGTATCAGAGTAAAATAACAGATTAAAGGGTTCAAATTCAAATTTCAAACAATAGAAAATGTATAATCTGTTGGGAAAATTATAATTCTTTAGTATGGTAATGAGTGTTAATTGGGGTAATTAGCTGGACAACAATGAGAAGGTGTTAAGTGGAGGTGGAAAAGAGTGTGTGTGTGTATGTCAGTGTGGGTGGGTGGGTTAGGAAGGCTTAGATAGTGATAGGTCAGGGATAAATAGGAAGACGAAAATTACTACATCATAAGAAGTCTCAAATACAAAAGGCCCAAAAACTCATCCAGAATCCTAGAATCGATTCTGAGATTCAGGTTTATATTCAGAAATTATTCAAAAGGAAAAGTTCATGCAGTCAATGTAATGGCATCGGGATAAATTGACAAAGTTTTTTGAGAAAAAGCTGATACAGTTTATGTCTTAGGAATTAATTAAAGTTATATTAATTAAAACTGGAAAAGTTAGAAACAGATGTGAGGATTTTAAAACCATTAAAATCACATTCATGTTTAAAGGTAAAAAGAAATGTCAGCAGGGAAGCATGGTGGTTAGCGCTGTTTTTGCGCACAAGAAAATTGCGTGTTCTGTGCCCAGGCCTGGGGCATTTCTGTGCAGTTTGCATGGTCTCCCCTTGTTTGTGTGGGTTTCCTCCAACAGTCCAAACTCATGCATGTCTATGTTAATTGGTGACTCTAAGTGCGAGTGTGAGTGTTTGTTTGTCTTTGTCTGTCTCTGTGTGTTGGCCCTGCGATGGACTTGCAACCTGTCCAGGGTGTACCTTGTCCTCGCCCAATGTTAGCTGGGATTGGCTCCAGCATCCCCTGAGACCCTGAAACAGATAAGCGATAGCAGATGAATGAATGAATGGATGGGCCATGGATAGAACCAAAGGACACCTAAGACAGCAGTTGCTGCTTTTTTCCACTCCTTTTGTAAGTTTCAGTCAACTTTGATAAAATGATCAAGTATTCATGTTGCGAATGTGATGCCTCAGATGATACCATGATGTTGCAAGTTGCAATGAGTGTCAAGTAGCAGGGAGAGAGAAGCTGCAGTACAGAAGTTAAAAAATATTAATTGCCTGGACTATCAAAATGAAGTTAAACTAACAGGTGGGCTAGGCTTTTAAAACACAACTAAACTAACACTTAGGCTATGAAAATGTAACTTTTTTTTAACCATATTAGCAACCTTTGGTGAGGTGTGTTATTGTGAAAATAGTTATAGCCAAGGTGTGTTGCTTGTCTGTGTCAGGGTACCCAGGAAGTGAATGTGTTGGCTTGACTTTGTGGGGAGTTACCAAGGAAGCCGTAAAGTCGTGTGGGCTTACTCCTGAGAGGGAGCTTCCGGGTCACAAAAAGTACAATAAGACCTAGCTTAGTTTACCGACTAGGCTATGAAAAAAATGGCTAGTCTTGCTTTCATGTCCAGCATAAATTAATTCATTTATTCATTCATCTTTCCTTATCCGTTTCCGGGTCATGGGGGGTGCTGGAGCTAATCCCAGCTCACATTGGGCTAGGGCAGGTTGCAGCCCATCGCAGGGCCAATACAGAGAGACAGACAAAGACGAACAATCACTCAGACCTAAGGGCAATTTAGAGTAACAAAATACCCAAGACATACATGTCGTTGGACGGTGGGCGGAAACCAGAGTGCCCAGGGAAAACCCATACAAGCATGGGGAGAGCATACAAACTCCACACAGGAAGACCCAAGGCTGGGAATCAAACCAACAAACGTCTTGCTGTGAGGCGACAGAGCTAACCACTATGCTGCCATGCTGTGGCCCAGTTTAAATTCTTCACAGATAAAAGAGATAAATACTGTGAAAGAGTGAATGTTGAATGAAAGGATGTTTTAATAAACCATTTCACTCACTGAAAAGTCTGTTTTTTTGTGTGTTACTCAGTTAATGATTGACACTGGCAAATGAATCAATACATGCCGATATGACATGCTTGACCATTTTATTTGTTTTTATCAGCTCTCTTTAATTCTTAATTTTCAGATCTTAAAACCATATT
Source organism: Echeneis naucrates (assembly GCF_900963305.1). Lineage (NCBI taxonomy): Eukaryota > Metazoa > Chordata > Actinopteri > Carangiformes > Echeneidae > Echeneis > Echeneis naucrates. The sequence goes on from NC_042533.1 coordinate 15,660,952, forward strand.
AAGCTGCAGATAATGTGTTCTTTCTCCTGCAGGCTATGAAATCAAATGCTGACCTGATTGAGGATGTAGCAGTCAATTGTGTTCTAAGTCGCGCATTGTGCTCACACTTTCTTCTTGATCACACCAGGGAGGAAACCAACTACAATGTCTATATGACTATAGAGCTAAACTCATGCCTGGAAAATGCTTGGATAGCATGAGAACTTCAGACTTATCACAATGTAAAGTTATCCTGCTCAGATACAAAGATTACACAAACACACTCCCTGTTTAAGTTAGTGAAGAACAAGCTTTATTGGAAATTTTACTCACCCTTTAGTCTCCCACAGGCTGTGGGAGCCTGAAAATGTATTGTGCATATAACACACACACACACATAATGTGTTACCACTTAGTGCCAGGATTAGACTCAGCCAGGACACTTGTTTACCCTATGTATATGAAGCCCAGTGAACTGGTTTTGAATTTTCTCTCTGTCTGTGTCTCTTCACCCGTACAGATGTGGACGAATGTTTGGACAACAATGGTGGATGCCAGCAAGTGTGTGTAAACACCATGGGGAGTTACGAGTGTCAGTGCACAGAGGGTTTTTTCCTTAGCGACAACCAGCACACCTGTATCCACCGTTCTGACGGTAAGACAGGGACAGAGGGAGAGGGTGGTGATGAAGTATGGGCTGTGTGTTCAGTCTTTGAAACAAAACTTGTAGATGTCTTATATTTACAGTTTTTTTAAAGCTTCTTGATGCACAAAAATCACAACTGGACTTAGGATTTAGGATTTTCAAAAACGTTTCGCCTCTTTATCCGGGGGCTTCATCTGTTTGGAATGCATCAGTCTGACTAGTCCTCACTAGTCTGACAACCAGCGGAGTTGGACCCAGCTATTTAACCTCTGTGGGAGTGTTCACACAGCTCCTGGTGAACAATAGCATTAGTGGAGTTTCACTGACCATTGCTTGTCATGTGAGGCCTCCACTGAATGCCTGTCGTTGTCTTGTGAGCCCACCGGTGAACGATAGTCGTTAAGGTTGTTGGAATTACATGAGGTCAGTTTTGGGCAGCCATTGTTGGAGGCTGAGTTGTTAACTGTCCTGGGTAAGGTTGACAGGACAGCATTGTAGATAGAGATAGGTGGTGTTGCAGATCCCCTCCCCCGTTTAGAAAAGGTTTCTCCACTTTTACATAGATGGCTTCTTTTACCCTTCTTTCAAACCATCTGTCCTCCCTGTCCAGAATTGTAACATCGCTGTCCTCAAAGGAGTGTGCCTTTTCCTTTGAGTGTGGACAGAGTGGACAGAGACCAAGATATAAAAATTGACCCTGATGAAACTATGGTTTCTTATGATGTGACCTCCTTATTTACTTGCATCCTGACCATGGAGGCAGTAGAAACTGTGAGGCAACACCTACTACATGATGAAACCCTACAAGACGGGACAAAGCTTAAACCAGACCAGATCTGTCAACTACTGGATTTATGCCTGAACATCACATAGTTCCACTTCAACAATAACTTCTACAGACAAGAGCATGGCTGTGCTATGGGCTCACCAGTATCCCCAATTGTGGCCAATTTATGCATGGAAATGGTCGAACACAAGGCCCTAAACTCATACAGAGGTACACCACCAAGCAATTGGTTCAGGTATATGAATAACACGCGGGTGAAATTCAAAACCAGAAGTACAGGCATTCACAGAACACCCTACCTGCACTGGACTGCCTATACCAGATGAAGCCCCTGGGACAAGGAGGTGAAATGTCTTTGACAAACCTAAGTCCTAAGTCCAGTTGCATTCGTTTCAATTGTTGGCTGGATATGACTATGACTTGGATGAATGAGAATATGCAAGTTCAAAGACAGGAAAGGAACGTCATCTGTCACCTTTGTAATGGGACAGAAAGGCAACGCTACAGGAATGTGCTGAGGGGGGAAGACTGGGGGAGAGAACAAACAGTGACCTCCTCTCTATCCCTTCCTTATTTTCCCTGGGTGCTCACGGTCACGGAGTGGTCAATTTGGAGGCATGTTAGTAGCCAGCATCAGGAAGTCAGAGGATTCTCTGTAAAGATGATGGGAGAAAGAGGCAACAGAGACACAGAAATAGACAAGTGTTTGCTTAGTGGAAACCCCATAAACCAGTATATGAATACCCCCCCCCCCCCCCCCACACACACACACACACACACACACACTGAAACAGATGAATCCAGCTCAATGGATGAATACATATTTCTTTTCTGTCCTTAGTACAGCTCTCTTCTTCCTCAGTACATCTGCTCTGAATCTGTCTCGAGGTGTAACTCCGACCCCCTGTGAGAGGATATTGACAGTAAATGGACAGTGATGCTTATGCTTGATGCTTGTGGTAAATTGCTATTGCTCCTACTGTGGCAGGCAGTACCGAGCCTCTAACCATTACCACACAGCCCCTCACCCAATCCACACATCCTCAATCAGACACTTGTGTCTTCTCCCTGTCCCAGACAGGAATAGCTGCAGCATCTCAGCATCCCACAGGAATCTCCTTACACGCTTTTTTCCATCCTCCACTCTGTGCAGTCTCAGAACTCAGAATTCTCTCTTTCTCTCTCTCCTTCACGTTTGATATACTAACTCAGACTTTAATTTAATAGGCCTTAATACTCCAGTACATGTCAAAGGAAACATTTTGGTCTTTACACTGCACCATATTTGTCTCTGGAGCCCCTGTAATGACAGTTACTTTAAAGCCAACAATGGTGCCCCACATTTTTGCCTTGTGAGCCCTTAAAAATAAACAGCATCCTGTTATGGGTGATAAATAGAGATTAACAACCAGTCACATGCACACCTACAGACAATTTATAAAAGAAAACACCAGGCTACGTCACAGCAGGGACCAACTATATTTTATTTCATCACTGTTAATAACAGCAATACCAATAACAAATCTTTTGAATGTAAACAAAATGAAATGAAAGGAAATAAGACGTTTGGCTTGACTATGTTTCTTCTGGAAGGTTAACACCAGCAGGCTTTCAATAACTCAGCTAATCACAGAGCTGTAACACATCTGCTTCACTTTCTGTCCCTATTCTCATCCACTTTTCTCTCTGACATCATCTCTCTCTCTCTCTCTCTCTCTCTCTCTCTCTCTGTTGTTACTGTTGCAATTAGAAATTAGTCAACCCCCATTGCATTTATTGGCAAAATTTAAAATGTTTCAGGTGTTCGTCAAATAACAAATTACACATTAACAAGTTATTCATTCATTAATTTATCTTCTACCCCTTATCCATCTCTGGGTTTGCAGGGAGTGCAGGAACCATTCCCAGCTCACATAGGGCGAGGGCAGGGTACACCCTGGACAGGTTGCCAGTCCATCACAGGGTCAACACATAGAGTCAGGCAGAGAAGAACAAACACTCACACTCAGACCTACAGGCAATTTAGAGTCACTAGTTAACCTAGACATGCATTAATTTGGATGGTGGGAGGAAACCAGAATACCTGGAGGAAACCAATGCAAGCACCGGGAGGCCCCAGGCACCAAATCGTAACAGTTACATTAAGGCACTTTACACAAAGAGTCTTGACCAAACTCTTTATGGAGTTGTTAAAGAGACCCAACATATCCCTCCAAGAGTAAGCAGTCAACGACAGTGTCAAGGAAAACTTTCCTTTAAGAGGCAGAAACTTTGGGCAGAGCTGGGCTCATGGAGGGCAGCCAACTTCCTCAACTACTTGAGGTGAGAGAGGGAGAGCCTATTGGGGGCAGTGAGCATGGAGGACAGAAGGGGGGGACGCAGTAGAGGGATCGAAAGAGAACTAGAACAGGAGAAGAGAAGATGCCATGGAAACTACAAACAAAACATACAGTGATTGCAAGCTGTAGTTGCCCTGCAATCATAAATATTAGCAGTCGGGAGAAGAGGTTACAACGGGAAGTGAGTAGTAGTGTAATGATAACTGAAGGTAACTCTTGCAGCAGCAGGTACTGAGCTGGAATGTGGAGCAGAGATGATACAGTACCCGCAGGATGGATACACAGGATACACGTATGGACGGCAAGAGAAGACTGGAGGGACAAAACACATAGTACAGGAAGAAACAGACGTGCAATATTGTACGATGAAGCATGGCGGTGGCTCTGTGATGCTCTTGGGCTGCTTTGCTGCCTCTAGCACTGGAAACCTGCAACGTATGGACGGCAAGATGGATTCAGTCAAGTAATGAGAAATCCTGAGAGAAAACGTCATCCCGGAACATAAGGAGGAATATGAAGCTTGGGAATCACTGGACCTTCCAACAGGACATTGATCCTGAGGAGTCCACCAAGGCTTCATTTCAGAAGAGGTCCTGGAAGATACTATAGTGGCCCACCCCAATGAAAATCTTCAGTGGGATTTGAAAAAAGGTAGTTGCAGCACCCAAACACAAGAATATTAGTCAAATAGAACCCTTTGCCCATGGGGAATGGGCTGAGTTTCCCCAGGAACGCTGCCTGAAGCTGGTATCTGGCTATGTGTCACAATTTACAACTAAAGGGTGCTCGACTAAGTACTGAAGATCCTTGTCAATGGGGTTGAATAATTTTGATATTGCAGTACTGTAGGCACTAAAATTGGAATTTTCTGTTGAATACTGCCAACCACTAATAATCAATAAACGGTGAGGGTTGAATAATTTTGATTTTAACTGTATCTCACTCAGTGAGTCGCAGTGCTTGGCTGAGTCATGTTATATGGCCATGGGACCAGTTTTCTCAAGGCTAGAAAAGTCAGTAAGATAGAAGCTCTGTGAAAATGTAATCATGATTTATAGCATTAATGGGCCCAGACCTTTTAGCACCTTCACTGTGAAAGCTTTTGGCTTTCAGGAGTGTGTAGAACAGGCGAGCAGGAAGTTCTTGGTTTCAACCAGCTCATAAAATTAGTCAGATTGATAGAAGTGTTTTGTGTGTGTATATGCAATTATTTGCAAGGTTGTGTGTGTGTGAGGAGGAGAGACAGTTTGTAGATTGTTTCTTTGCATATGGTAAGTGTCAGTTTGTGGCTCATTTCTTTCTCCCTGACACTCGCCTGGGGGATAATAAAGCGTAACAACAATTGTTTGTTCCATGATGGTGTGTTTCCATTCTGTTGTGCCTCACAGATTGTCCGAGGCACATTCAGGCAAGAACCAGAACTTTAGCCTGTCAGTTCCCAATAATGAGCTGGGAAACAGCGCCTTTCCCAGCAAATGTTCCTGATCTGTCATGACATGGAAGTGTTATCACCACATGTGTCAGGTGTGGCTTCCAAGCCCATCAGTGACAGGCATATAGAACCAAGATGCTCATTATGTAATTATCTAGAATTACCATGCAAATACATGATGCACATGAAACCAAACTTTTCACACACTGAAAATCAGAGTCAAAAGTTTGGACACACTTTCCTATTCACTTAAATGGGAGTGTTTCCAAAAACTTGCAGACATGCACTTAAAATATTCTCATGTAAACAACTGAAGACTCTTTTATAATATTGTTATTAAAGAAGAGGTGATAACAAAAGATGACTAATGTTGGTGACTAATGACTAAGGCAGAATATCCCTCTGAAGATGAAGATATTATTTCTCATTCCATTTCTGATTATGCTGGTGAAGTGGCTTACGCCTGTGAGGCTTCCAAAATTGACTTTATCATATTTAGCATGTATATTTTTCGAACATTCTGACTCTTTGATAAGAGCATTGCTGCTTTACCCTTGCATTTATCAATTGGTTCTCAACCTCCATCTTTGTTAGTGATGTCAAGAACCATGTGTCTAGATGAGACAGTCCTATTGGCTCCAGTAGGGGATTCGTACATTCATTAATCTGCTAACACAGTCAATCCTAAACAGTACATATTTGTTTCCTGTCTTTCCTGCCACAGATGTGCGACAGACCTTGGTTATAACTATTTTCACAATAGCATACCTCACAAAGGTTTAAAATAGAGTAATAACATTTGAATAGCCTATGTGTTAGCTTAGTTGTGTCTTCATAGCCTAGCCCATGAAGTCTGTTTTCAGGTGGCGGGGATGCTGGAGACAATGCCAGATCACATTGGGTGATGGGTCACCCAGGACAGTCCATCACTGGGCCAACACATAGAGGCAAACAGAGACGAACAACCACTCACACCTACAGGCAATTTAGAGTCACTAGTCAACCTAGACATGCATTTCTTTGAACTGTGGGAAAAGTACCCAGGAAACCCAGGGGGGGGGACATCCACACAGCCCCAGGCCCATAGTCAAATCCACGACCTTCTTGCTCTGAGACAGCAGTGCTAACCACTATGCTGCCGTGCTGCCCCCCAGTGGGTAATGACACAGCCAATCACAGTGTCTCATTCAGACACCTTGCAAAAGTCTCTGGGATCAATCCTGTATTGTTATAATCTGAAGTTAGAAGAATTTGGTCAAAGTTTTTCATAGTGACAGAATATAGATGAAAGGAATTGACAATGACATATTTAGAGCATTAGAGGCTTTGGAGCTGATTTTTGCCATTACTGCTCAAAAGAATGAGCAGAACTCCTGATTTGATAAAGATGGAAGTTCAGCTCTAGAAGAGCCAAGAGACAAATTTGTAACTCTCTTTGCTGACTTTGTTTTTGTTTGTTTGTTTTATTTATTTTATTTTTTTTTACATATCTGTAAAATAAAATGCAGAGAAAATTTCTCTCTCAATTAATTAAGTTGTGTGGTTGATCAGAAACCCACGAGGGCTTCTCTGAAGGCTTTGTCTTTGTGATATAAAACATTAATCATCTAAAAAACAATAACAATAAAAACAGACAGTAACAATATCTTAAACAAACATGAAGATCATTCACCCAAATATTATGATGCGCAGACATTGGAAAGTAAATTAATTCACAAAAACATTACAAGATGAACTGGGATAATTTGTCATCAGAGTATTTTGAGTTTCATTTTATATCATGGCCAAGACATAAAATCGTTAAGGAAGTGGTGCAAATGTCTATTCCATAATATGGCTCTTTTGTATTTTACTTAATATTTTTCTTTAGATTTACAGTACGTGGTGCAGGTAATTGATTTGAATATTGGTGTACCTGAAAATTACAAATAAAAGAAGTTTTTCAACTTTTTGATAGATCTGTATTAATGTGTTTTAACTCAAAAATAAAAGTGCATAATTAAAAATATAAATCTAACAATAGTAATAATAGTACATTACTCTTCAAAAAAAAGTGGGGCAGTAAAAACCAAAGACAGTTGCAATTTTGGCAAAATGTCTCTGTCGTCATAGCATTTTATCAAAATGTGAAGGGAAAGTACTGGCCCATACAATGCTGCAGTAAGAAAGGGTCAGATATCAGACTATAATATAATGTTAAGATGCATGAAGAATGTAAAAACACCCACAAATTTTCCATAATGATCGCAAGAGATTTTGTAACCTTGTTCGAGATTGTGCTTCACAGCCAATATAGAACCATTAAGGTAATTCCACTTGTGCAAATCTACTCCTTCGTTCTTAACCATTAATATAATCTTTCAACTGCAAAGGATATTGAAGGTTCTAAGTGTTGGGTTAGGGTTAGGGTTAGGGTTAAGGGTTAAAATGGGCAAGAGCTTTTACTCACAGGACATTTTACTAAACTGAAATAACTGAAAAACAAAAGTAATAGTAAAAAAAATATAAAATATATAGTAATGAAAATCAGACATAACAAATGTGACAATGCAATGTATTTTAAAAAATAAGCTACTGAAACTGGCCTGGACAAAAATGAATTAATATTTTGTTGCACAGCCTTTTGAGGCAATCAAAGCAATTTCTGTAACTCCCAATGAGACTTCTGCACCTTTCTACAGGTATTTTGACCTGCTCTTCATGAACAAACTGCTCCAGCTGTCTCACTTTCCCTTCACAGATGTTTAATACTCACACATAATTTTTGTCCAGGACAGTTTCATTAATTTAGCTTTTTTAAATAATTCTTTTGAACCACTATTCAAAAGCAATTATTTTTAATTTATCATTACTCAGTTTAGGTTATTTTAGTAAACTTTGTGGGTTTTTCTCTTTCTTTTTTTTTTTTTACGGAAGGTTACTAACAATTTTGTATACGTGCGTATTGATCTTTAGTCATATTTTATTTGTTTTCCGCCACCATACCACCACTTGACAGTAGTCGTCCACCTTCAAATTTTCATTTTCCCTATTAAAATGCATTGAATATACCTTTGCAATTTTTGATTCTCATACTGTTTCTGAAACTGAGCTAAAATAGCCTTTGGTTGCCTGGCCACTGGAACCAGTGTAAATAATTGTTAACAGGAAAATAGGTAGCTTTCCAATCATCAAATAATACGTTAAATGTTTGATTTATTTGACTCTAGATAACAACTTAAGCGATAATGATTGCAAACAGTTACTCATTAAGCATTTATGATTAATGAAAAATGAGATGGCATATTTATGCTTAGATATACCATATAATATAATGTTTGTTTGTTCTGTAAATAGATCCAGCATTCCAAAAAGAAAAAAACAAACAAACAAACATGTATAATTCAGTTCAGTTGGTGTATATATATATATAGTTGTTTTGTGTATATGTTGTCAATTTTCTGTTGAATGTGCAAGGAGGTTTCAGTGGTTTCATATTTGTATATGCACGATCGTTCTAAAGAATGAGCCTGACTTCCCCTCATACCTCCTATTCATTCCCACAGATGCCACAGTTGGATTGTTAACAGTTTTGCATTTGTGTGTGATTTGCTGATTAGTTGCAGTGTAGTGTTAGGTATCGTACCAATGCCCCAGAGATGGTCAGCTTTGTGTCTGATTTATGAATTGTGCCTTTTGGATGATGCTGCCTCAGCCAAAAAGAAGTGAAAACAATATGCTTGTAAATTTTTCTCTGAGCTCAACACCAAAATTCCTGGCAAAGTTGGAGCTGGCAGTAAGTTGTGAATTTTAAACACCATCTCATGTGGACACGACGGCTGGCGCTGATGCACACAGCTGGTGACTTATTGCTATGTGATAAATTTTGGGCTTGTATAACTATAATTTTCATACATTTGTTCACCTCAGTCACAAATTCATTGTTTAGAAAGTTTAAAAAATAGTCACACTTTTTGATCAAGGAACTAATTCCTTGATGAGGAGCAGCATGTCAGAAGTTGATACCACAGTTTTTAAATTCAATGGAAAGTCAAAGTCATCCATCAATATCACTGCTATCTTCACTTGGGTAACATTTTATCTTAAGCGCTTGCTGATAATATTTATAAGCAGTATATAAACATTTACTTATAGTCAATAAGTGAAATAAGTATTCATTCATTCATTTGTTCATCTTCTATTGCTTATCCGTTTCTGGGTTGTGGGGGGAGCTGGAACTAAAGACAAATAAATGAGCAAGAGATTGGCTCTTTAGTGGTCAGGTATTTGTACTGAAGTAGGTGGCTCTTGGAATCATCAAGATTTACAACAGGTGTGCAGGTGAGCTGGTAGGAGATTGAAAATAGGTTATATACACCCAGCCAGAGACACACACACACGACAGACAGGGGTAACTGAACATCGAACACAGAAAGGGATAAAGCTAAGAGAAAACAGCAGGCAAAAGGCCATCATATAACAACTCTGAACAATTTATTCATCTTAAATATTTGTTCTCACCAAAACCCTTCTATGATGACACGTTTTGTATAACTACAGTTGTGTTGTTACTTAATATGGGTTCATAGCTATGTGTTAACAAATATATAAATGTATATTTGAGGTTAAACACTGATTGTCAGTCTAATTTAGGGGGTTAATATGGCACATAATATGTGAACACAATGTAAAGAGGATATATTAAAGGAGAGGAAGGCAGGGACGGCTATGAATTGTGGGAGCAGAGGGGTGGGGGAGGAGTGCATGTTGGAAAGGGAGAAAGAGAAAAATAAACAGAGGGAGACAAACATGGTGGAGTGGACGATGGAAGCTGCATTTGTTTATTTGAAGTTGTGCAAGGAGAGGAAGCAGACTGAGGGAAGGCTGCTGCCCCACACACACACACACACACACACAGGGGTGCACAAAATGCATTCTTGCACAAACACTCCCACACTGACACTTGTGTGCACGCCCACGTGCACATCCTCCTCATGGTGGAGGAATTCTCACTTTAAACAAACCGAAGCAGGATATTTGAGGTGCAGGGTGCTTATAACTGATGGCCCTGTGGGTATGGGGGCGCTCTAAGTACGCAGAGTTCTGTCTACCTGGATCTTATTATCATCGTCAATTTGAAACATCATCAAAAGGTACACTTCATCTGTCACATACACACACACTGAGATCTCTATGTATTTCAGATCTGGTGTGTTCCCTTTACTTTCATACTCAGTTTTATTTATTTTCATGAAACTGCTCAGTTAGTCAGTTTGTCAGTTTTTGTGTATAAATTTGGGTCTATATTGAAGAAGCGAAGAACATAAAATTTTCATTCTATGTAATGACCATCATGGGGAAACTTGACTGGTTGTAAAAAGAAATCAAGCTGTTTTGAAGTCTATGTAAAAATTACCCTTTCTTTTCACTTGATTTATAGCTGGTTAACCTTTTCCTAATGAGGTTTCTGTTTCTAGTTTCAAGTTAACATTATGTTTTTTGCTGTGTTCAATAAATAGTGGCTACCATGTGATTGACAGACCACACCACATACCTGCCTTACAGTCAAGATAGAGTATGCTCGTGTGTCTGAGGTGATGATGAAAAGCTGTGAGCAACTCTACAGTTTTTACATTTACGCTATTGTAGTTTGTAAGTGTGCCAAGCTCTGCTAAGAAATTATCTAGATTGCATTTGAGCATGTTTACCTCCATGCTGCCTGCTGTCATTATTCAAGTGTGTAATATGAAGCTGCTATGACTGAGCAGTCTCTATCTCTTATTTACTCTCTCTCTTACTCTGCCTCTTTCTCTCTTTCTCCTTCTTCATCTCTCAGGTAAACAGGAGATGTTTACATATGAGTGTGTGTGTGGGTGGGGGGTGGTGATGGGTTGGGGGGAGCTGTTTTTCTCTGTTCTGTTTTTCCCCTCAACAGCTATTTTTAGTTGCAAAGTTTGTCTTTGGTCAGTGGAAATGTTTAATACCAATCAGCACACAGACACACCCACACACCAACACTACTGAGATCTCTTCACCTTCCTCACTTCACAAGGTTGCAGATTTCACATTAACAGCTTCCTATTTCATTTTATTTCCTTGAGTTAGTCTAGAAATTAACTGGAGTCAAATTAAATTGAGACAGTTATGTATGCATATGCCTGTCATAGTAGTCATTGCTGTTGCCTCACAGCAAGAAGGTCATGGGTTCAATTCTCAGGCCTGGGGCTTTTCTGTGTGGAGTTTGCATGTTCTCCCATGTCTAGTTAATTGGTGACTAAACTGCTCGTAGGTCTGCGTGTGAGTATGAGTGGTTGTTCTACTCTGTTCCCTATGTGTTGGCCCTGGGATGGACCGGTGACCTGTCTAGGGTGTCCCTTGCCCAGAGCATGGGCTTGGATTGGCTCCATGTGTGCATATAGTTCAGTAATTCACACTGTGTGTCAGACCTGGAGTCTGTAGTCCTCCATGATATAAATGTGGTGAGACACTGATCAGGGGGAGGGTATAAAACTAGTTCTAAAGAAAGTTTGATGTGTCCTCCTTAAGGACCCATTTTAGGTTTGAGGTCAAGTCAAAGTGATAAACTGAGCCATTGACAGAGCTTAAGCTTATTCCTGCATTCCGCCTGTCCTTAGTCACATACATGGTATGTGTAAAAAAAAGTTGTCTCCTTTCACAAAGTAAGTTTGGATTTTTTTTGTACTGAAAGTGAAGGGTCCAACTAGTTGTCATTGGAGGAAGTAAACCTCCCCGTCAAAGTATTTTACAACTGAAACCAGTGAAATACACACACACACACACACACACACACACAACTGTTAACAATGGCTTCAGCACCAGCAGCTGGAATCTGTTAACATGACACAGTGAACTCTAGTTCTTCTTCTCTTCGACCTCAATATGAATGTTCCTGCTTTGACACTGTAGCTCAATACTGGTAAAGATTGTGTATTGACAGAGTCATACTTGTTATTGCAGTCCATTAGCTACACATTATAACTAGTGAGCCTTTCCTACCTCCAAGCAGGTTTCAATTCATTTCAGGGTACTTTAAAAACCAACCTGCTGTGCTGTATAATCCATTACAGTGAACATTAGGGTATAATTTATGCAGTGCTGACATTTCAAAGAGGCATTTAGTCATTCAGTTTTTTACTAATTTTAATATCCTATTACTTTACATAGTGCCCCCACTCCTTAATGTGACTTGGGGGAAATGGACAGGGCAGTGCAACAGCTAAGATGTTTGTCATTGACAGCTAAGATCGTTTGATTTGAGGAAGGGCAGAAAGTAAAAATGTTTAAAATGTCTAATAACTTAGACATTTTAAACATTACACTTAGACACACTCAGCACACTGTGGGCAGGTATTAGTTTAGTCCTGAGAGACACCATGGAGTGCATTTCTGTATACACTTAAAAAAATCAAGTTTCAACACATGTGAAAAGACAGACAGAATCTGTCTAGATTGTTAATAAAAATGTACGTAGATTTCAGGTCTATGAGGTAAAGTCAGTGCCTAAGAGCCACAAATCTTCTATCTAATGATCATCAGAGGGCAACTCCATTGGTTGTTACAAGTTAGAGTGTATTGAAGTCAAAAGGGAAATGTCTCTTTATTCACTTTATTTATTCAGCAAATGTTTTCAGAATGGGTTTATGGTCTCAGTCTTGACTTTCATGTGTTCAATACAACATGATGTTCATTTTTCAAATGACAGTCTCATTTTGAGCAAAATACACTATGAAGTATGATATGCATTGGGGAGTGTGACTGACAGACTGTACCACACTTGAGGGCCCCCTGTCTCACTTGGGCAACAAGCAACTACTGTAGGTGACTTCAGATTTGTTGTCACTGTAGCACTAGCTCACCAGATTGTTTTGATAATTGGAAAGTAGTGTATTTTAATCTCAGAGTTTCAGACTGACAGTACCACATGCATTTATAATGTTCAAATAGAAAATCTCCCTTTAGCCGAGGACACTTACTCTTATTCCATCAGGCTGTGGGCTCCTCTTTAGCAAATTATCCTGTAAAATAAATGTGTGAACCATGATACAGTAATAATTTCCTTAAATTAATAAGAACCTTATACATTGATGTTCTTGTGTTTCAAATACATTGGTCATACATGGCCACCCAACAGCTGGGCATCTCATCTTTTAGCATTTTAGCAAGAAAAGAATGAACATTTCCACAACAAGGATGTCAGTCTCCTGCTCCTTATGGTCAGACTGTAATAATCTCAGTATGCAGGTTGTTATTAATGGCAGTGGTTATGCTGAATGGCACAGTTCGTTGCATTTGCCTTTTTGAGATATTGCTGTATCGTCCTCCATTTTATGTCGCTATCAGGGCTAACCATCAACGTGTGAGGTCACAAGACAAGATGAGGTCAGTCTGCTGCATTTACAGTGTGTAAATGTAGAATCAACAGGCTGTCACAGTTCAGATATCTTGACCAAGCACTCAACTGAACTGATGTCAAAGATTTGGATGAAGCAAAAAAAGATTATTAAATGTCATAATCCTCATAAAAGTAATAGTTAATCCTGGGAAAAGCTTTTCTTTGTATTTTAAGTCCCTGTAAACAGAGAACTATTGACACATTTTATTAGCATATGTTGATTGTTTGCATTCCCCATCTTGCCCGTCATTGCCTGATTCTTTCTGTTGTTGCTCTAGGAGTTCCTCTTTTTCTTTTGGATTCACAGACACCAATCATACATGGAGTCAGTCAGTTTTGTCGATGTGTTGTTGGTGGTGGTGTGGGAATGAGGACCCAAATGCAGGAGCCACAGACTGGGTATGGAGGTGAAGGTAGAATTGCAAAAATCAAAAACTACAAAATAAAGACAGGCAGAGGGACAGGCAGAGGGACAGGCAGAGGGACAGGCAGAGGGACAGGCAGAGGGACAGGCAGAGGGACAGGCAGAGGGACAGGCAGAGGGACAGGCAGTGAGAAAGCGCGGCACCAGTGATGAGAACCAAGAATCTGACAAAGACTAAACCGAAAACAGGACTTAAATACCAAGTGAACTAATCAAGACACAGGTGAACCACATTAGGGCAGGGAAGGCAATCAACAGGAGAGAACAACCAGGAGGTAAAGCAACTGGCAACATGACAGAACCTGGACTTCAAAATAAAACAGGAAGTGACAATACAGACCGAACACACTAGACAGAACTCAAAACTTGACAAAACCGTGAAACTCAAACCTTGAACAGTGAAACTAAAACCAGACCGAAACTCAAACCCTGACAGTGAAACCAAAACCATGACAAGTTTGGTTGCATTCGTGTATAGCAGAAGTTGCTCAGCTTAGTACTTATATCAGCTGGTTTCTGTCTGAGTATTTTCTGGTGCTGCTCCATTCACAATTACAGGGGACAGAATTTTGGACTCAAGTTGTGCGTGTAAAGCAAAAGTCTGAATGAAAGTCGATGTTAAAATCAGCAACACTGGTGTTTGAAGCTAGAGCCTAAAAGACAATGAATGAGGGAGGAACACCTGTGTATGCATGCGTGTGGATGTGTGTGTGGCACTTGCTTCCTCCAGTGTTTAAAGCAAAGATTGTGAGGGGTTAGTGGAAAGGCACAGTCCTTATGTAAACAGGTTCAATGCAGCTGGTTGAATAAAAACTCTAATTGAAATTCATGGCTTATCACCTTGGCTAGTGTGGTTGGAGCAGAGCAGCGAGGGAGGGACAATCCGTGTCTGAATTCAATTAAAACGGCATTTAAAAGAACATGATTTGAAAATTAGAGGGAAGGGGAGGAAGATAGTTTAGCTGCAAATTTTTTCTTTTAGCATAAAATTGAACTCCACTTTTTCTAAGTAATGACAAAAACATCCTGGCTTGCTGTCATTACCCAGACTTTCTATGTTAATAGAAGCCGATTACAATAATGCAAAGAGAGTACAGTGAATTACAGATTTTAACGTGAAGGCCACTCACTTTTGACTCCAGAAATGAAACCGCTGTCCTTTTAGACCTTCATTAAAGGTTATATTTTTCCTGTTTAAATTCTCTTTTTTTTTTTTTTAAATGTCATTGAGTGCTTCCCCTATTCAGTTCACTGTAATATGGGAAAGTAGCCCATAAAACAAAAAAAAAAACCAAACAAACAACAACAAAAACTAGCATTGTGTCTCATTATTTTTTGGACAAAAGTATTGTGAACCACAATAACCTTAGAAAACATTAACATGCATGTGTTTGGGTTGTTCTACAGCATATTTGTAGTCTGTCTGTCTTTATCTGATCATCTGGTTATTTTTTATAGTAGTCATCATGATAATGTCCTCTAAATATCTTATTGTCCATATCTTTCTGTCTTTATTTTATCACTACAATGAGCTCAGACAGTTAGGCCTCTGAAATAGATGCTCATGGGCTGTGACATGACAAGCAAAGATGGTTGACGCTGAAAGGGTTCAACTTTAACTAAATTTGCTCACCTTTATCAATCGCAGTTAAACAACGTATACTGACAGTCCATGGCTGGTTAGAAAGAGCCAGTTCTTTTGTTTAAGGGAAAAAAATCAAAAAATTCTATGTGCTTAAGAGGGTTAACAAAAGCTTGGTAAAACACAAATGTGCATTAACTACACACATGACAAAGTGGTGATGTAACAGCTGCTCTCAGGCTGCAACAGTATTTTCTTTGAGGAGGAGGCTGCAGCAGCAGCCTTTGAGGCTTTTAAAAACTTTATTTAGAAGAGGCCTTTAAAGTGGAGGTCTTTATGGGTGGCTTTGTGCTTAACCATACAGTCACAGTACAAACACTGGTAATTCATTTGTGGGGACAGACAAGCATGCACAAAGTCCTACAAACACACACCAACCCCTGCAATATCGTATATGCACATGCTCATTGTTGGTTAGGGAGATGTCATTCAGCCTTTCTTTTTTCTCTCTTTGTTATGATAAGCATTGTGTGTGTGTCTTGGCTCTGGGTTGGTCCATAAACCTTACAAAAATTCACAGTAAACGCAAGTACAAAAGCGTTTGTGTCCACAGACACAGGACAGTGATAATAACAGTGCTGACTACAATCACTGTAATCAGTGTAATCCAGCACACTACACAAATTTTTCAGATCAGCATGCGTTTCAAGGTGATCCAGCTTGCTAGAGTGATTACTAATGCAGTTGTACAGCCTGAGCAAGACATATGCAATTAATGCACTACTCATCATAGAAAATAGATAGATGATTAGAATATGTGCAATACATGCCCCATATAGTATAGACCCCCATGTGGTCTTCATAAAACAGATCTAGTGGTTCTATAATAATATAGTTAACGTATCAAAGGGAGATGCTCACAGTCTGTATTCAGAAACTGACAATTAAAACAACCTGTTAGGAGTTCAGGGACTTTGTGAAGTCACAACATGGCAGTCACCATATTCAAGCTATACCCCAGACTCCCCCCACTTGAACTCCCAACTGTGCAGCATTTGATTTCTGATTGTTTACAAATACATTTTGAACATTGAAATTAGCATTGCAAGCATAGCATAGCAAGAATCAGCCAATGGAAATCCAAATAATTTAGATTCTTCATCAAGCTCCATATGTTGTTATGAAGTATGTAGTAAAGGTTTCATTTTAAGTAACATGTATATAGTTTTGTAGTACATGTGTAGTTTCTTCAAATGGTCCTTCAGTTAAAGTCAACAACGTCTTTGCTTCACAGTTGACTGAAGCTGTGAAATCTCTCTTTGTCTCTGGGGGAGGAGATCAGGCTGAAAGACTGGCGTTCAGCATCACCTCATTCCTCATCAGCCTCAGAGGAAATAGGGAGGCAAGCCACTGTGAACCTCTAAATTATCCTACACTGGCTCCATCTCTCTCTGTCTGTCTACCTTCCTCTTCCACATTCCTGTCCTCTTTCATCAGCTTTGCTCTCTCTGTCGGTCTCTGTCTTTCACTTCATTCCTCCTTTTTCTTCTGTCTCCATTACACTCTGCCAGCCAGAATGTTGGGGCTTTGGGGTGTAACGCTGCAAGAGTTAGGTTGTAATAACAAGGCTGTGATATGCTTGGACCTCATCTGGAGTCAGAGCTCCTAGGAGAGCCAGAGAGATATGTGTGGAGAGGTGGATAAAGAAAGGCAGGGGAGAGAAAGAGAAAGACAGACATAGGATAATAAAAGAGACAGAGAAGAGACTGTGTGAGATAGACTGTGTCCTGGGGGCTCTTACTGGTCCATGAAGACATGTCTCTGTGTTTTATCTGGACCTGCTGGGGCTCTCAGTGAGGAACTTCAGTAGTTGTAAACCTGCTGACCTCCCCAGTCTAAACAAAACTGCTTACAGAGCTGGAGAGAAGAAGCATCAACATCTCTCTGCCATCTCAATGCTAAGTGAAGAACTGCAGTCGGCGGTGCCACAAACATTGCCTGCACCTTCACAGCCAAAAACACTCAAATCAGAAGTACTTTATATCAATCTCCAAATTGTTCATCAGTTTCTGAATTCTCTTCTCTTTTATCCCCCTATGTGATGTAAAATCATTGTGTGATTGTGTGTGAATGGTTTGTCTGTGTGTATCAGCCCTGTGATGGATAAACATGGCCAAGGTGGACCACACCCTCACATAATGTCTCCTGTGATTGCCTCCTGCCCCCCTGTGACACAGACAGATAATTCGTACAAATGGATAATACATTCATCGTGAGTAAATCAGATGATGTGAGCAGTGGCGGTACATTACTACAGAACACACAACATATGGAACTGTACCTTACAATGTAACAAAAGTGAGTAAAAGCCCTCCATAAAAAAAACAAACAAAAAACACCTTAATAGGAAAAAATGCACTGAAATGACAGCTGACAGGAGGGTCAGGCATAGTGTGATTGGCTTCTTGATATCCTGTCAGCATATTATTGGTTATATCAGCTTAAAATCAGCTCATTACTAGGAGTTACAAGGGTGACAGAGGGACAAAATTAGAGAGTTGTTAGTTATAATACTCACGATTAAATTTCTTCTAATAAAAGAAATATCACGTCCATATCAAATATGGACTGTTTATACAATTGAACATAGGTCCTGAGGCTGGTAAGTGAAGCTAATGCTGAAGAGCTTGCATTCTATCAAATAACTGTCAGGGGGTGACTCAACTGGTTGTAAAAGAAGTCAGATTGGTTTTAACTCCAGTGAAAATGTCTCTGCTTCTCACTTGATTTAATAGCTCAGTATACATTTTCATAATGAGTTTATGGTCTCAGTCTCTAGTTTCAAGTTTTACAAACCAGTTGATTATGTCATGGTGGGTTGACACTTGGGCTCCTCCTCCTCCTTGGGGCTAAATTGTGCAGTGTCCGGTCTTCTTTTGTGGAAGCTTTTTCTCTGTCCCACAAATACAGTTTTTCTCATGTTTCACATTTGTATTCATTAGGCACAGAAGCACTTGCCTTGGGCCACTTTAAATCTGTAAAACCACTGAAGCAATAGTTTAAACCTGTTGTCCCATCCTTAATTGCAGCCTTTCAGTTTACGAAACACATTTTTTATTTCAAAATCTATGAGTTGTTTAACTCTCAATCCAAAGCTGTCATCCCCAGTAATAATGTTTACTGGATTTTTTGTGTAAAAAAATTGTTTTTGTCAATGGACATTGGTAAGACCAGCAGTGCGTAATGTAGTAACTTTAGCGAGTCTCATATTAATTTAAACATTTGTGATCAGACGGACCTGTTGGATCAAACAGGTTTAGCTAAATAGAGCTGGACGGCAGATGCATGTAGGGACCTGTGGGGGTTATCCAGGCCTGACAGGCATTTGTGTCAGTGAGCTGTCACTGTTGCTGCCTCGTCACATAGATATTGAGAGGCCACAGTTGGATGCTGCCACTGTGTTTGCTATTTTAGGCTCATTTGTGCTGAGTGCAGGGCCTATGTCCATACTCCTCCCTCTGCTCAAGTTTATTTGACTTCTTCCAGCTTTGAATGACTGTAGCTACATTGCTTTCTTATGAGTTTGGTTTTCAAACAAGGTCAATGCTTTTGCAAGTCTTATTTTTTTTTTTTTTTTTTTTAGCTGCGGTTTTGCTGCAGCTTTGTGGATCATTCATGTTCCAGATTTGACTGTACATCAGTACCTGCCCACATTTAACACTAGTTATATAAAGCTGAACAGGCTTTGATCATGTAAATGAACAGTTCTTAAAAAATCTGGCTCCTTTGATTTTGGACTTTGATGGAATGGTCCTGTTAGGGGTGGACAGACTTAAGGAACATTTTGTGAAGGGGACCCTCTTGTAACCTAATGAGGTCCTTGAAGTGCTGTCAGGGGCCACATGAAGGGACATTATTCACCATTAGGGCTAGAGTGGAGGTGTGTCTTTGAGCAAAGACTAAATGTTGTGTAGTGAGTGCTTCAGTCATACGCAAGGGAGGGATTCACATTTCACTTGCCAAAACTACAGAAAAATGACCCATCTGCTGATAAATTGTCACTTGATGAGCTCAACCTTCATTTGTGTTTATGTGTGTATTTCATGTATGATGAATACTATATGTATTTACTGTTCCCCAAATACAGTCAGAACACCAGAAACCCAAGAGTACATTGAGAAAGCTGATTTTCCATTTTTTAAATGCATAGAAACAAACATAGTGATGGTCTGTCATGCTGAGAAATTTAGAATAGAATTGGTACCACCTTATGAAGAGACAACACTTCCAAAGGTTTTTTAAATGATTTCTAATAAAATTATTCATTTAGTTGTTGATTTGGACATAACATACAATGAACCCATCACAATGTCATCTGCAATTCACTTCAAGTACCAGATGAGTCTGCACTTTGGTGGACTGTTTTTATAATGGATTAGTGTTCCTCACAGGTTTACATTCCATCTGTGGTGAGGCGACCACAGAATCCAGACTAGCGAGTTTAGTTCTGACCCCTGAATCAAGACCAGATCATACCATTAGATGACATAAAAATTTTGATGCAAATACATTTTTGGTTTATTATATTATATGCCTGTGTTCCCCGACCTGTACAATGCACCCTTACATTAACAGTGATACTGTCTTCAGACTAGTTTTTGTTGCTTTATTCCTTTAGGCAGCAGATTTCTCCTTGGTACAAAGTGTCATGAAAGTGTCTCTCTTTTTTGTACAGATGGAATGAACTGCATGAACAAAGACCATGGCTGTGCCCACATCTGCAGGGAGGCCCCAGGCAAAGGTGGCGTGTCCTGCGAGTGCCGTCCCGGCTTTGAGCTGGCCAAAAACCAGAAAGACTGCACATGTACGTATCACACTTGACCACACTGTGGGCCATCTCACTGTCTCACTGACACATCCTGACACACACATATGCACACACACACACAGAATCCAGCAAGTAACTGGACTTATTGGTCCGCCTTTAGTATTTAGACTAAACGTGGATGTGTTGACAATCACTTTCTGTTTTCTGTTAATGTTCAGCCAGTTGACAACAGTATGTCTCATAGACTTGATGTTATTGTGTTACGTTACTGAGTTTAAACTGTTCTTGCAATAAACATCTGTAATAGCAATGATGGACAAGTTCCAGTGACTTGCAGCAGTAAAATACGAGGGTGGACATTTAATACCAAACTCGGTGAAGTGTATCAGACCAAGCTGAAGGTACTGAAGGATTCAGTAGAGTTCAAAAATCCCCCCAACCCATATGGAATTTAGGGTTGCTGTCTTGAAGAGGGAAATAATTTGTTTGCCAACACATCCTGTTCACCTCTCAGGCAGTGAGAGTGTAAATATTACACCCTCCCATCACAGTGTGGTAATATTTCATTCATAGCAAGGGACTCGGGGGTCCGCCGGCCTGTTGAGCATGGCAGTGCCGGGTGGAAGTAAATGAGTAATGAAAGAGACAGCAGTTATGTCTTCAACATGCACACAGATATACATACACAAACAAAAACACACAGTCTCTGCCTTATTTCTCAATTCTAAACCTCCTCTCCTTCAAATTTTCTGCCTTACCCTTTCTTTTTTCAGTTCTTCTTATTCAGTTATGGATATTATTATTCAGTTCTTATTCAGCACTACAGTTACTGCCCATCTCACTAGTGGGTATAATGGCAAAGTACTTCTTTACTGTATTCTTTACTGTAATCAAACCCACAACATTCGTATTGTGGGGCAATGGTGCTTAACCATTATGCCACTGTGCTGCCTGAATGCTAGACAATAAACCACAAAAAAAGCAATACTTTGTGTGTTAGTTTAAAAGGATTATGTTTGTTCATTATTGTAGCCTTGATGAGGAGCAGACCATAATTTAAGATACATTTATACAGTTATAAACTGTTATACAGTTAAGAGTTATTTTGCTTTCCTTTCAAGTCATTCTTGAAAGCAAATTCTTCCCAAGTCAATATTTTAGCTAAAGAATTCGTTAACATTTAGCGTATTGTGCAAGGAAGGAGTCAGACTTAAATGCTTTATGTTGTCCTCAGTGACATGTAACTATGGAAACGGGGGTTGTCAGCACACGTGTGACGACACAGACACAGGGCCGGTGTGTGGCTGCCATCAAAAATATGCCCTACACTCAGACAGCAAGACCTGCATTGGTAAGTGACAGCCATGTTGTTTTACACACAATCCATAAGTCATCACAGTTGTTTGACTTATATCTGTTGTATGATGGAAGGCCATAAGCCAATCATCTCCACAAACAATTCACACTGTCAAGATTTAATTCTGGTTTAAATCTAATTCTGGCCAATTTAAATCTGGCTATCTTGAAAGTGGACACACAAATCCTCTCAGTGTCTTTATGAGCATTCTATGTATTGATTTTCCCTCATGTTGAACTTTTTGAAAACCATATTCTTTACTGTAGTTCTGATACTACAAAATTTTCTGCAGATCATCATTGGACCAAGCTCATCAAAAGCTGCAGAAAGCTTGTCAATATCTTTGAAAAAGCTGACCAATAAACTTTGCAATGGGGTTTAGCGATCATCAGTCATCATAAATCCTTGTAAGGTTGTGTTTGGAAATAGGCCTGCCAAAGCATTTTAAGACTGGCCGACAGTGGTACGTGACAAATGCTAGAAATATGCACCGCAAAACCTGACGGAAAGGTGAGCATTACCTTGGTGCATGTGGGTGTGGCCTATTCATCATTTTCTGTGATTTTATGAATGAGCTTAAATGAGCCAGGGACATGAAATGTATTATAAACATGAAATCTTAGGCTAATGCTCTCCATGAATGATTAAAATCAGCCTGTTGGTGGTGCATCATAACACTGATAGCCTAATGAATGGATATACAATAAGTCATAATGGAGAATGTGTCAGTGGATGGAGGAGTTCAGTGAATTACTATTTGAATCCCAGTAAAAACTGTAGGCTTAAACTGCAGATTGTTTGCTGTGGATTTCTTATCAGAAATTGTCCTTTATTGCTTTGCTTTTATAGACTGCAGCTTTACCCATTCACACGCTGACAAGTATTTTTATACTTACTGTATAATCTATGCACACAGTTTTGATATTTGTACCCTTTAATGAATGGGTGTCATGGTTGGCATTAGCTGGAATACAATTTTACTGGATTATAGGACTCAGACATAGCTGTGTTTCTATTACAATTTTGCATTTTGTATAGCAACTTTGCTATTAGTAAATACACTCAATTTGGAACAAAGCACGTCGCAATTTGTTGGCAGTTGAATGACTTGAACTAAGCTGATGCAGCCTTGAATTTGGTTCTTGGTGCTCGTCAGAGATGCTAATGGTTTATGTTCAATATGCGGGCTGACTGAAACAGATATACTGTATGTAAGAATACAGTTCAAGTAGCTCAATCTGAAAAAGCTCTTTTTCAGATTGGTTGCTGAGAGTGACACTAAAGGACATCCATCCTTTGCTGTAGTTAGCACTTTTTACAGGACAAAATCCAAATCAAAAATCTTTCCAAGATAGAGTTAAATGGTTTACAAAAATAACCAGATGAACTCAGACCAAACCACAGTCTAGCTGACAACTCATTTAGCTCTGACCTTGACTCGAAGCAGAAAACCCTGGTTCAGAGCGGCGAGTCAGTGAATGTTGACTCTCATGCTGCCAGACGCTCTGACCCTTACAAGATGCTAGGTCACCAAATCTCTGTCCACTTTAAGAGCTGCTTCCGAGTCCAAGTGACTTCTGTTCACAGGTTCTGGTTTATTTGTAATTGGTCACTGTAAATCTGCAACCAAATGAGAATGAGGTCACACTGTTCCGGACATCCTGGTACCAATTTCAAGATGTACAGTTTTCTCCTTCCTGAATGTGAACTGACAGAGTCCTCAGAGTGTGGTCAGTGTTGCTGAACATGCATTTATCTGATGTCATGTTGATGTGCTTCCTGCTAAGTTTGAACACTGGACACTCCTCCCTCTGTCTGTCTGTGTCTGTGACTGTCCCAACTGGGGCGGTTTGCCACCCTGGTGTACAGCAGCACCAGGTTAAGATAACCTCTTATCTTTACAGCTTCAATGAAGAAACGCAACAACAAGGAAAAACTGTGAAGAGGAATCTGAATTCAAGCAAGCGAGCAGGAACTCTCCCTCTCCTCCTAAAGTCTTTTCTCTCTCTCTGTCTCTCTCTCCGTCTCTGTTGAACATAGAAAGGACCCCTGTGTCTGTGGTCCAAGACTCCCAGCTGCTCTGTGGGCCAACCTTTAACGCCTCCAAACCCCCTCTTACCCTTTCTATATCGTGCTGCCCTTCTGCTCCCCCTTCCTCCTCCCTTCTCTTCCTGCTTTCTGGTGATAGTACCTGATTGCCTGTCTTGTCTGAGCATCAATCTTAAAACCAAATCAGGAGGAAATAAGAATCAATTCTCAGTGCACAAGAGGCAAGAGCTGAGTGTGTGTGTGCGTGTGTGTTTGGGGTGGGCTTGGGCGGGTGGGGATAAAGGCAGACATCTCAATTGCAGCCTGATCTTAAGTGAAATTCCCACGAAAGCAAACCTGACCTCCTCCTCCTCCTCCAGCTCTCTCACTACGTCCTCATCCTCTTTCTCCTCACAACAACCAGATGACATGCAACCAGCTCAGCAACCAGCTCAGCAAAAAAAACGACCTCTGCCAACACCAAGATTACCTCTTTGTCTCACTATCCCCATGCATCAGCCTCTGTCCTCGTCCCACACACCCTCACAGAGAGGCTGAGACTTGCACGTCTTGTCTTCCATTTCTCTCATAACACTGCCCCTCTGACTGCATGTGTCCACATACATGTCCGGTTATCCACCTGTGTGTCACAGTAGTTTTTCTCTTTCTGCCTGCAGCATGGAAGAACCTGCACTACATTCTTTTGGTTTATTTCTTCTGTTTTCTTTCATCTTCCCTTTTAATTTTATTTGATCCCTCTGTTTCCATGCAGTGCTATTTTTTTTTTTTTTTTTTACCCTTCTCCTAGTGATAGTACCGTAAAATGATTTAATCCCGCCATATCCCGTCGTCTTGTGTAGATCTGGCTCTTTAAAACACTCCCCTCTCAGTGGGCCTCCAACCGCCGGTTCGTTCCATCAAGTCTTTAGGAGTGAGTGGCTGGGACTCCTCTTCCTACCTCTTCTTAACCTGTCTCACAATTCCACCGCTTTCACACAAACTGCACACAACACACGCACATACACACACGGTTTATCTCCCTTCATGAAAGATTTTTTTCATGCACTCAAGCAAGCAGATGCTTCAAAGCATGCAACTGGTATGCATGGGCTCTAGACTTAACAATTTCACACACACACACACACACACACACACACACATTCAAACAGCCACATTTCACTTGTTAGCAGAACACCAGAAAGCCTCTATTCATCCCTGAGTGTGCTTCACAGAATCCTTTACTTTGTCTGTGAAGTGCCTGAGAGGAGAGAGTGACGAATAGTGGAGGGCTGGGATTGGAAGGGATGATAATTACCCCAATATCCAACCTCCCTACCCTCAACATCCACTTCCCCAGAGGAGTGTGTACATCAAAGACAAGTTCTGTTGCAGACAGTACCGTCCATTCACAGGGAGACTCTCATTCAGGTCCTAATGTCTCAGGCGCACAGAAAGACTGGCTTCCTCTCACAAACCCACCAGCCCACAACAGCAGCACACATATGCCATCCTAACCGCCATCGCACCCCATTCAATTACCATTGTCACCTTCTCCTCTCTCCTGCCTTCACCTCTTCCCCCCATCCTGACCCTCCTCTGCCTGGCTTTGGGAATGTGGTTTTTCCGGTGTTGACTGTTAAAGCCAGTTGTAATGTGTTCCATAGACAAACAGGCAACCAGCGCTGCCCCCAGACTACCTCCTCCTCTGCCTTTTTTACTTCTCTGCATGTCCTCCCTACAGTCCTCTTAAAACCCCATTCCTCAGTATGTGCACCTCTCCGTTCCCTCTTACCTCTCCAATAATGGCGTTCAGTTTGCCTTTTCCTGCCCTCTCTCCATGTTGCTTTCTCTCCTTTTGCTTTGTTCATCATTTTCCTCCCAGCCATCTTGTCATCATTTACAGTTTGACCTCACATCTTTCTCCTCTGCACCCATGCTTTCCTCCCACTTATTACCATTGTCATCAGCCACTCTTCCTTTCTGCATGTTTGTGCCCACATTAAAGGCAGCTTGTCTTGGAAATGTCGCACATGTATCCTTTCCTCCCCCTCCTTTCTTTTCTTCTTCCTCCATTCTAACGCAAGGAAATCATTGCTGACAAAGTTTGGCTGTTTGATATGGAAGACAGACACTCCATCGCGGACAACAGCAGTGTCAACATCAACCGAAATAACCCAAAACATTCACCTGTTCCATCCCTAAAGCCCCCACACATCATCTTTTTTTTTTCACCTGAACTCTCTCCCTTCTCCTTCCAACCCTACCCACTTGCCTATCAACTGCTTCATTTTGTATGCTACACACCGATACTGATCACTTTCATTTAATTTGTTTTGTTCTTTTGATTTCTCTGGGGGATTTATCAGTTTTTTGGGGATTAACACTCTAACAGGGATTTTGGCGCTTCTTCATCGCTTCTTGCTTCTTGGCTTTGTTTTTTTTTTTTTTTTTTTTTTGCTCAAACGCCAAGAGGGGCTGAAGGTCTGGTCATTTGGGCTTCTCATTAACCTGCTGCTCACTGTTTGTCCCCTTGTCACTTGTGTTTTAGAGAAAGATGAGGCTGCAATTGAGAGCTCTGAGTTCAATGCCACGTCAGTAGCTGATGTGGACAAGCGGGTGAAACGGCGGCTACTTATGGGTAACTCTTTTCTTCCTCTTTCTATGTGTTGCCATGGCGCTTGTGCTTGTATCCCCTACTCTACTCCTCTCTGTTCCTCCTCTCTCTGTTTTTTTTTTTTTTTTTTTGTTAACATTTGGTGCCCACTGTGTCGATTCCCAATCACAGTTCTACAATTGTATCTAATGTGATGAAAAAGGAGTCGAAGAGGTTGCTATTTTCCTTTAAACCCCAACTGTGCATCCTGAAATTTCTGGATGGCTCTAAGGTTTTTTCATTAACCAATCTTTGCTTTTCCAGTATCTCCAAATGTTTTGCGTTCCAGTACCTTATTTTTTTTTTATTAATTGCACAGCAAAAGAATGGTCAGAAACCCAACTTTTTATTTAGCAGAATTTTCTCAAAACTTTCATCTTTAGTACCTGCAGATTATGCAACAAAGAAATGCTCCTGGGATGCCCCGTGGTGCTCCTAAATGGATGTTTGGTTTGGTTTTAGTTTGGAGGCCTCAAAGGACACATTAGAGGCTTTAATCCTCAGATTTGTTTTACTTGTGTGCATCTTATTCTGTCGTGGCGGTGACTGTCATCAATCTTAACATGGAAATAGTTTGCAGCATGAATCACAGGTCAAACCAGAACCAGCTTGTTCACAAAATCGCAATATTAAAGATTTTCATTTTAATCAATATCACCCAACAAGCTACCCTAAAGGTGATTTAGCCCATGACCATTGATGAAATTATTTCAGAGGGGTGTCTGGTATGACACAAATTGAACTTAAAAGTATGGCACAACAACAGACCTGCAATTACAACAAAAGACAGCAAAACATATTTGTACTTCAGCTTCCTTTTTGAATGCTTTAGGATAAAAAGGCCCTGCAACACAGAAATGGAAAAGCAGTAGAAGATGGATGGATGGATAGAAAAAAAGGTGAGGGGCAGCTGCAAATGAAAATTAAAGCATCATCATTTGGTTTTTGGAGAACCCCATTCTGTTACCTCCTGATCTTGAACCTAAAAAAAAAATGACTTTCCACAAATTAAAATTTGTTTTTCTGCTGGTTCAGTCAGGCTTTTGTAGCATAAATACGGCAGTTGACCTTCCTCTTAAACACAATTGTTTAACCTCTGCTGGCCTGTCCCTGAATTGGACATTTCCTTTGTTTCTAAAGCAGTAGCACATCAGAAATTTTGTACTCCGGACCAACCGCTATCTGCCAAGCCATGTTCCAAACTTTTTTTTTTCAGTTGTGTCCAGCCAGCGTGGCTTAGATGAGGAATGGAGAGTATCTTGTGCTTGTCACTCCTTCAATGCTCTGTTTTCCTTTTTCCACCCAAAACTGCATTATAAGTCAATATTTAATTTCTCCCTACTAGCTGTTGTACCAGCATGTCCAATCCAGTCAGCATTCTACTAACCTGTAGTGGATTGAGCACAACCTTAAATCCAGTGTACTGTAACCCCCTCAAGGTTTCTGATGATTGTTTCCATTTCACCTCAGTCATATCTAGGTAGAAGTAGAAGCTACAAAATGAAGCCAGTCATCCATCAGTTAAAATGTTTGTCAGAGCTTTGAGAAGAGTTGTTGAGTTCCTAATTAACGCACAATCCATCCATCTATCCAATTATCCAATGCAGGGTGGTGGTGGGGCTAGAGCCAAATCCCACTTGACACTGGGCAGGAGCAAAGTACATTCTGGACTGGTTGCCAGGGCCAAAGGATACAGGCAAGCAGAGACAAATTATCAGCCATGCTCATACCTACATAAATTTAGAGTTCCCAATTAAGCTATATCAACATTTTCAGTTCTTATTAGCCTAATACTAAGAATACCAGTTCAACATTTGAGGTTAAAGTCAACTGAAATGTGTTGATAGAAGTCTCTCTATTATAAATTTTGTGTGGCTGTTTAAGGCATAAGGGCCACTCCAGTGCTGCCCTGGCACAGCCGTAGCAGTGTTAGTACGCAAGATCTGACACTTCTATCAGCTCTCTGGCACATCCCGCTCTTGTCTCTTCCCCCACGGCTGCCACCGTACAGCACAGACAATGCATTCGTCCAGCCAAGTGGAACTGCAGCTGAGGCACTAATAGAAAGGTGCCACTGGCAAATAAATTGACAAAGATGGAAAGGAATGAAAGGGTGACAGAGAGAAGGGAATGCTGGGTGAAAAGTCATACTGAGACACAGTAATGTTGATACTAAGTAAAAAAAGCCAAATCAGGACCCAGGTAAAGTGTCAAAACAGAAACCCAACAGTAAGCAGTAATTGGGACCCTGAAGTCCAAATAATCAATCAGCTCAGGACAGATGGAGTTAAATTGAAGTGTGTATTTGTGTGTCTTTGTAGGTGTATCCACATAGTCTGATAACAGAATAGAGCTCTGCTAACACCCAGCTGTTATAGGAGCCTGGCATGGTGCAGTGGGCATCTTTTTGACAGTGCTCCTCTGACCTTTTTCTAACAGTACTTAAGTTTGCACAGTTTACACAGCACATCATACTGTCCAGCCTCTGCCTCACAGGGCAGTCAGCACTTCCAAGGTGACATGGCATGCAGAAACTTAAAGCTTCCCTCTTATTACTTTACACCTCACTGATATATTATTATATACATATTATCAGTCATTCCTTATTTCGCCATTTATTGGTCTTTGCTAGATAAAAGAAAGTTAGTGAAACTTCTCTACTAACCTTAATTTATTTATAAAATATGGTCTGATCCTCATCAGCATTGCACTTATGAAGAAACCATTTGTTTTTAATTATTTTTTATTTACATTGAATGCATGAGTCAAACATTTATAGTTTTGGTTGAAAAAGTTTGTGAACCTTCAAATTAATTGGACCCGGAGCTCAGTCATTGAAACCATTTTGAAGGTGGGGGTTAGAGTCCCCTTGACTTGTAAAGAGGACACAAACATTTGGATCTTGGTATTCACATGAACCTCTCCGGGGATCATCACCTTATCATGGTGGAGAGGTTTACTTGTCCCTGTGAACCTGGGAGCTATGTTGTGTGGAGCTTTGTGTTCCTGGTAGAGTCTCCCATGGCAAATTGGTCTCAGGCGAGGGGCCAGACAAAGAATGGTCCACAAAGACCCCATGAAGAAGAAAAGAGGGAACAAGAGAACCTTGCCCAGAGGAAGCCCAGGGTGCCCATCTGGAGCCAGGCCCAGATGGAGAACCCATACACAAGTGCATGGTAGTCAGGTATGCCACAGGGCCCGACCGGGCCAAGTCCGAAGAAGCCATGTGGCTAATGACCCCCCCTGCACCATCTGCAGGGAAGACCGATGGAGTTGAGTGCGCTGCCAAATAGGTGGTGGTGGTACCAGAGCCCCAAGCGGAAGGTTGATGATCAATTTTATTATCATATCATTGGATCTTAGGCTTTATGTTTTGGACACTTGGGTGAAGAGAGGGGCTGAGCTGTCAACTGATCACCATCTGGTGGTGAGTTGGGTCAAGTGGCGGGGGACGTTTCCAGACAGACCTGGTAAGCCCAAAAGTGTAGTGTGGGTGAACTGAAAACGTTTGGAGGAGCCCCCTGTCCAGGAGGCTTTCAACTCACTACTCTGGCAGAGCTTTTCTGACATCCCTGTGGAGGTTGGGGTTCGAGTGGTCAATGCTCAAATCCTCCATTGCCAAAGCTGCAGTGGAGAGCTGTGGCCTCAAGGTCCTGGGTGCCTCAAGGAGCGGCAACCCTTGAACACCATGGTGGACACCAGTGGTCAGGGAAGTTAAGAAGGAGGCCTTTGGGTTTTGTTATTTCGGGGGACTCCAGAGGCAGTTGCCGGGTACCGATGGGCCCAAACGGCTGCAGCCTCGGCGGTTGCTAAGGCAAAACAGTGGGTGTGGGAGTCGGAGAGGACATAGAGAAGGACTTTTGGCCGGCACCAAAGCTGTTCTGGAAGACTGTCTGGAACCTTAGGCAGCGAAAACAGGGAACCATCAAGGTTGCTTGTACAGCAAGGGTGGGATGTTGCTGAATTCAAATGAGGAGATAGTCGGGCGGTGGAAGGAACACTTTGAGGAACTCCTGAACCCGACGTATCCACCCTCTGAAGCAGAGACAGAATAATTTGGCTGAGGGAAGTCACTGAGGTATTCAAACAACTCCACAAGATCCGTCCTGAAATGTTGAAGGCTCTGGGTGTTAAGGGACTGACATGGATGACATGCCTCTTCAACACTGCGTGGGGGTTTGGGGCAGTGCCGAAGTAGTGGCAGACCGGGTTGGTGGTCCTGCTTTTTAAAAAGGGGGACCAGAGGGTGTGTATCAAGTATAGAGGATTCACACTAATCAGCCTCCCTGGGAAAGTTTACTCCAAGGTGCTGGAAAGGAGGGTCAGGCCGATTGTTGAACCTCTGATTGAAGAGGATACAATATGTGTTCTGTTCTGGTCATGGAGCAACGGACCAGCTCTTCACACTTGTGAGGATCCCAGAGGGAGGCCTTGGGGTCTTGTTCTCGAGTGGGGGGATGTTGGACTATGAGATTGGCCGGAGAATTGGAGCAGCATGAGCTGTACTGCAGTCACTGTATCGCACCACTGTAACAAAAGGAGAGCTGAGCCGGGAAAGTGAAGCGCTCGATCTTCAGGTCAATCTTCGTTTCTACCCTCATCTATGGTCAAGAGAACTGCATCATGACCGAAAGAACAAGATCACGGGTACAAGTGACCGAAATGAGCTTGGGCTTCTCCAAGGTAAAGAAGAACCAGAGAGTGACAAAAAAAAGAATCATTTAATTTCCATTAACCATCTACCGACTACTACCTACTACCTCTATCACTGAACAACATCTCTGTTCATAAATCTAATGTTGATAAAACATGGATCAGACAGAGTGACCATGGCAGGACATCACAGAGGAAGTTGCTGCTCTTCAAATAGAACATGGCTATGTTCATGTTTCCCAGAGAGCATGTTGATCTTCCACAACATTGCCGGGAATATATTTTATGGATAGATGAAACTATAGTTTAATTATTGGGAAGAACTTGCTCTATACAATAAGGTGCCACCTGCCAACATGAACATTTCATGCCAAAGGTAATGGTCAGTAGACCATCTTGTAGAAATTACCTTTCTACAAGAATGGTCAAAAACCCCCTGAATTTTTTGTAGGTCTGTTACACGGTTACTTGAAGAACTTGGTTCAAGTTCTTCTTGATAAAAGGATTTTTCTACCAGTTATTACGTCCAAACGTCCACATACTTTGTCCACCACCACTTTGACTCTCTATAGCATGGGATTGTGTAAGACATGTAAGACAAATGAGTGACTCCTTATCAGACCTCAGCAGAGCTTGATGACGAGCTGATCATTTGAAGGTGTGTTGGAGCAGGAAACATCTAAAACACGCTGGACAGTAGCCCTCCAGGACCCGAGTTGGTGACCCCTGGCGTAAGATATAAAAGGCTGTCATTGTTTGTGAGGTGTTTGACAAGTCTAATGGACCCTTGTTAGTGTTAGAGCACAGTAGTGAAGTCTTTTAGTGAATATGAATGTATAATGTTCAGATTGAGGTACCAATCCATAAAAACATTTTAATTATGAATGAAAATTAGACATTGAGTCATAACAGACAAGAGTTGCAGTAGTAATGTTTTGGTGAGGTGAGTGGATTTATATCACTCTTGTACATAAAAAAAGCCAGACCCCACATCCAATTTCCATATTTCTGCTTAGCAGCCAAAGATAGAAAAACACTCAAATGAACTTGTTGCATCTTGTATGAGCATAGTATATGAATGGCAAGTAATATTTTTGTGTACAAGACTGAAATCAGGAAGTAGAAATCAGGAAATAGTCATGCACTGAGAGTCCTGGTTTGGTCCCTCTTGCTGATGTGTTCTATCTAATTTTGTCACTGAAATTGTATCAGCAGAATGGTACTGTTGTAGCTATAGTAGGGGGGACAAGTTTGATCTAGTTTATACAGTTTAATTTACAGGGACACAGACAAGATGCATCCTCAGATGATTAATAAGACAGGACACAAATCTGTTCAATAGTTTATCTTGGTGAGACATTTGGGGATTTATTGAAAGTAAACCAAGTGGGCGGTTTAAAGGGAAATATCAGTATTAGGTAGAGTTGTTGTTGAATAAATGTACCTGAGCAGAAGGTCCTCTAAAATGTTGTGGAAGTATGAAGTAGTGTCAAATGAACATAGTCAACTTGAACTTAAACCTGAAAGACAGATTTTTATCTGATTCATGAAGACTTGTGAAAACCTACCAAAAAACTGATTAAACTTTCAAGCAATTGTAAAAAACATTGATTCCAATTATCCTAAAAGACACTATGAGCAGAAATAATGTCCCACCACACACACACACACACACACACACACACACACAGAAATATGCATGGAGAGTTTAGAGGCTTGGTGAGGAGAGCTGAGGGGGCGTGGGGGTGCTTGTCCAGCACATCAATCACAGTAGGCCATGTATCTGTGTTCCTGCCCTCAGCCTGCAGGCCCCATTGCTGAATGTGGCCTGAAGAAGAGAACCTCTGAGAAGGACTGTATTCACCCTTAGTTAATGATAGGGTTCACTGTACTCAGTATAAATCACTCTGACCCGTAAACACCACCTCCACATGCACAGAGCCTCTTAACATATATTTTCATGTGTACACCTGTGCAAGTGACCCAAGCTATGGAGTGCAGAGGGGACTTGGTGTGGCGCCATACCCTAGAGTGTCAATCAGACAGATTGCTTGGATGATGAGTGTCTCTCCTTCCAGCAAACACTGCGACACAGCATCTGGGAAGTCTTCTGCCATCACTCCTAAAATCTCTCAGTTTGTGAGCATTAGGAATTTGAAAGAGTTCAGCTATCTGTCCATAGAGCTTCTCCAAACAGAGAGCCAGACATGAAAAGGATTGCGAATGACGAACACAGTACTTTGACCGATAAACACAGAGAGGAACAAATTGAGCCAGCAAGCAGAGAGGAGCCCTGTGATTGATATTTTTTGGAGTTGCATGAGGGAGCACAAACAAATGTACAAATACCTCCCTGTTTCTTCAAAGAAAGCGCTGGCCATCATGGCACTGATGTGTTTGTGACTCTGCATTCTAAAAGGGCATTATGCTAATGCCTCCAGCTCTAGACGCGGATGTGTTTGCCAGCCTGAAAAGGCTTTTCCTATTTTCCCCCTCACTTCACCCACGCATACAATCTCCTGGTATTTTAATTAAATGGAGAAAAGGTGCCAAAAAGAAAGGGAAGATCCCTGATTTACATGCTGCTGTTGTCCAGCAAAAGCCAATGAATTCAAACATGGCAACTTTTAAGGAGGAAGGGGAAGAAAATGTTATTATATTTTAAATTTTACCACAAATGGGTCAGCAGTTTGACATATCTTAAAGGACCTTATCTTAATTTCAGTCTTTTTTCAAAAGGGGTGATATAAGATATGCATAACAATATTTATTTGTGGTTTTTTGATCAATGAACTGTCCCATTACATCTCCTCTCTTAGGCTTCTCTCTGGAGCTTTCATAACAACAGCCAGTCAAAATAAAAGTTATATATATATTTCCTCTGAATAGGTCACTTTTTCTGAATGAACCAATAAAATTTTAGCTGATTTAATTCAGGTAAACATTCAACAAATCGGTCCTGGTGGAAAAGGCTTTGGGCATGTGATATCTGTGACGTCGACAAGTTTCAGTCTTGACAGTTAGTTATAAGGCTTAGTTGTCGAAATTCAGTGTCTCCCTTTTTCTGTTGTCCGAGCACTTTGATAATTTCATGGAATAAGTGTGCCGAATCAAATCAAATTAATGTTTGAAATGCCAAATCATAACAGCATTATATGAAGGGAATTTAAATAGAGCAGATCTCCACCAAACTCCCTCTATGAGCAGCCCTTGGAGATTTCTGAAAGACGCAGAAACTTTAGACAGAACCAGACTCAGAGTGAGACGGTGCCATCTGCCACGACCGGTTGTGTTGAGAATGAGAGGGAGGGATGGCGATAGAATGAGAGCTGAACCTAGATCTGCTTCCCAATCAAAGACCATCTGCATTTATATTATATATGAATTTTACTTCATGTATTATTCACACTACAGCTATATCTAGGAAGTCAAACTCACCAAAAACAGAACAGTTACAACATGAAACTTACCTATTAAGTAAAGATTTATTAAATCCCTTTCAACAAACACAAGTCACCATCATATTTCAGCCACTTCAGCACTTCTTGAGGCCCGTTGGAAAAAGTGTGTGCTGAACTTTGCTAAAGCAACAGCAGCTGAGCAGGTGAGCTGGAGTTACCATGAGCTCATGTTTGTTTTGGGATCAGCTCAGGCAATATTCACAAGTCTGAGCAAACCTTATCTGTGCCACATACAAGAACATTTTTCATGAGGAAAATATACACATTGGTTTTGTCAGGGGTGTTCTAGACTTACAGCACCTCGCACTAACTTTATTTTTCTATCTACTTAATTGTACCTCTTATTCGTGTTAACTGATTCCTTGTCACTTTTGGAAACAGGACCGACCTCTGGGCCAAAGAATTCCTCACCCTCCTTTATCAGCACAGTGTCATGCGTTTTTGTTTTGATATTGAATTGATACACTGCTGTCATAAACAGATCTTGATTGTGACTTTCTGTGTGTGTGATCATGATATTCACCTCTAGATGAAACTGTCTCTACTCATTGAACTGGAGCATTGTGATGTAATTTCTTGTATGTTGACAAAGCAACATGAAAAAAACATAATACATTCTGGTGTGCTGATGCGTGATTGTGCATGAAGCTTTATCTCACTGAACATCATCTTCAGTGTCTATAGGTTATTGATATATCCAAAGCTTTGGTCACATGTTAACTGTCCCCTCCTCCTCCGTTTCTCTCTATCTCCATTTTTGTGCTGCCATCTGTAGAAACCTGCGCTGTGAACAATGGTGGCTGCGACAGGACATGTAAGGACACGGCCACAGGGGTGCGCTGCAGCTGCCCTGTGGGATTCACCCTGCAGCCAGATGGCAAAACCTGTAAAGGTCAGTAAGTACACATAAGTGTGTGAATGCATGTCTGAAGCCTATATTCACTGAGCACTCTGTGCGTGCAGAGGGACCCAGGTCCACTTTAGTCTGCTATGACAGGTATCTGAGTGATCCAGAGCCAAACCCAATCCCCACTTTTAACTGCACGGCACTCCGGTCAGTCACTGGCTGCTGCTGCTTGTTGTTGTTGATTTTGTCGCTTTGCATTTCTCTACTTCCAAGAGTTCACCAGTGACGTCAATGACGGTGGTCCGAGGAGAAGGCCGCTGAAGCGTGGGCCTAAACATCCCTAACAGATTATTATAAGGGTTTGGCTTTCCTCTAAACAAGCTGGGTTCAAGCTGAGTGAAATACAAGCACTGGTACTTTATTCTGCCCAGTGAGCAGGCAGAAGGTGGCATTCTGTTGTTGAGTTAAGTCACATGTTCACAAATTCAAGGAGAACTTTGCTGAAAAGTACAATGAAAACATTGAATTTTTCTCATTTTAGGTAACTTTCTCAGCAGTCATAGCAATGCAGAGGTGCTGTTATTGTAGATTTCTGTTGTAATCTGTTGTAAGGTTGTAATGTACTTATGAGTCTAGTTGGACTGGCATCACGTCATTCCTTTACTCACCAACAACAACTATGTTGTTATGCCTCTACTGATGTTAGCATGCTAACCAGCTAGCCTAGTTGGACCATCGTGCCACATTATCACTGCAGTGTGCCCAGAGGAAGAAGCTGCTCGGAGCAGACATTATAGCACAACAAAGGCTGAAGATCATGGTGGTATCAGTAAGCAAACATTTGTTAATGTTATGCTGTAATAACAACATTTTGAGTTTATTTGCAAAGCTCTTTATAGGAAAGGTATAATGTAAAGTCTGTCTCCTGAGCATATTTGAATGCAAAGATAGTAAAATAATTTCTTCTTCTTTTCAGAGTTACAGCTCAGTCGAATCTCAACACATCAAAATGTTATAAACAAGTGTAAAAATGTTTCAAATGTCCAGTGTATAATCAAACAGAAAGAGCAAAGCTGGATTGGCTGAATTATTAATCTTTCAAAATGCTTTGCACTGAGTGCGCAGTAACAAGACAAAAACTCAAATTTGAGCCTGCCTTACTGTCAAACTGGCTCCACGGTCTGGACACACACAACCAACAGACACACATGAATAGAAGAGCGTTACCTGTCAGGTGATTATGTATTCAATCTAGACATATACTGTATTAGATTTGGTTGATTCACTTTAAATAAGCTGGATAAACTTGATTTGTTGAGAGGCAAACATGTAAATCATGTGGTGCCCTCTGGGTAATGTAATTAACATAGGGTGCATTGGTTACAACCTAAAACAGAGAGGATAGAAAAGAGCACCACACCTTTTACTTGTTGCAGCTTGTAAGAAATAATGGTACACAAGAATCAAATCCACAACCTTCTTGCTGTGTGGCAACAGGGTTAACCACTACGTCACCATGCTGACCTAGAGAGATACAATAATCTTCAATTTCTTTTACAGATATTTGCTAAACACAGTGAAGTGCAGTCTCTGTGTCAGGACTGTAACATTCTGGCACGATGCCTGTGGTGCCTGTGGTCAACAGGGGATCTTCTCTAAGACATGCAGTCTGTACTGACTGAGAAGAACAATCATGCAATCATGCGCCACAGGCCTGTAGAGGTTGATAGTTAGATGTCCTCTTTTCGGCTTATTTGGACAGAGAGATGGAACTGTGAGGGACTTCACCCCATGTAGCAGACATGCTCAAAAGGTAATTATAGCAACCAAGTACTAGCCAAGTACAACCATGTACATAGAACCAACCAACCACTGGTCATGTGACAGTGACACAGCCATTTACAAGTCAGGCTCTTCGCCCTCTTGTGATGACAGTGTGCTTCTATTAATTGTGTGATACAGTCTCTGTATGTGTGTGAGTGTGAGTGTGAGGTGTGAGAGTGTTAGAGTGTGTTTGTGTTTGTATGTGTGCATGTGTGTGTGTGTTTGTGAAATGAGTGTCAGGCAGTTTGAGAATGTGGCATGTAGGTGTGTGAAGTACTGGAGCTGGAGCTGTCTCAGGCCTGGCAGGTAGACGATGCGTCTGCAAACTATGAGATGTTTGAACACTGAGGCCCACACTGGCCTCTCTTTCTCCTTCACTTTCACCCACACACACAGTGACATATGAACAGACAGCACCATCCAGCTGCAACTGCGGTAAATACATTTCTCTGCTTGTAAATTAAAAAACAGACAAATCAATCAGTCTCAAATCAAAACTCCCATGATAGGCAGCAGAGGCTGCACCCAGATTGACCTATTAGCAATCAACTTTAAATCTTAAACATCATATTCCCAATATTAAGCCCATAGGAAGCACTTATTCTTCCAAATATCATCTTGTCTTTTGAGCATTATTTTTCCACAAAGATTCAAGCATATTTTTCTCCTTAAAATAGAGAATCGCTTCTTTCTAACAAGCCCCAGTGTACGTGCGCATGTCTTACTTCTCCTTTTGGGTCCAGTGGGTGATGCCACAGGCAATAGGTTTCTCATTCAGAGACATAGCTGTCAGCTGCTTATAAAAAGCTTACAGAAAAGCCTAAATGTGGGCTAAAAGGACTATCTATACTGCTTGGACTATATGTAATTGTGTCAAAGTGTTATTGTAATGTGTTCTTTTTCAGAATGGTTTGTGTAATTGAAGTCTCTCAGTTTTCTGATCTTCTGTCCCTGCATTTATAAATCAAAGTGGAAAACAAGTAGATGTAATGATGGGAAAATGTTCTGGTTGGAATTGGTCAGGTTCAGTTTGAAATTGCTGTTGCTACAATTACAGCAATATGCACATTAGCCACCTGAGATTTTAATTTGCTTTTGCAAGAACAAATTGACAGGCACAAGTGTCTATGAATGAGCCTCACAGCTGTAAGTTAAGCAAAATTAAGTATAATGGCACAAGGAACCTAATCTGTCATGTCCTCATAGGAGGACGCAGGGTTTTAGTAAATTAGGAAGATTAGAGAAAAATAGACCAGTAGGAAACTAGAAATGGCTGGTTGTGTTCCCTCTTTGTCTTCTAGCCTATCTATATTCTTTCACTCTATGATGACATCGCCTGACTTCTTCCTTCACCCCCTGAACTTGTCACTTGATCTTTCTAAAACTAAAGCTGTTAGTCATTCCTCTTGGAAGCGAATTACTGGATTGGGTCCACGTTAAAGTCAGTGGAAATAGATATTATTATCCCAACCATTTGACACGTGTGACAAGCATGTTGCATGCTGGGAAGACATCTTGTCTGGTGCCTTGTTGTTAATGTCAAGTGTAGTAGCTAGCGCAAACACTTCCACTCTGTGTCCCAAGGTGATTTGTGGTCCTAACAGAGCCCTGCATTTACAGCAGAGGAAATATGAAGAGTCCCTCTCTTTGGGCCTGAGTTGACTTGGGAAGATGGATAGGCATGCAGTCCAGCTGTGCCCCGCCCACATAATTTGGCTGTGGATCAGCCGCTGGGCTTCATAAATCCAGGAGTGAGGATGAATGCTAAGGGGAGCTGAGAGACATGGAGCATGCAGCGATCATCGATCAATATCTTTCACCTGGGCACTGAGTGAGGAAAGACGCTCAAACACACACTGAAGTGAACCCAGAGCTTTATACGCATGAACCATATTCTGACAGTCTGCAACCTTACTGCTACTGTCCACAAAAGTATGGGAGCACAGCTTAACTCTTCTTTTTAATTTATTTAAAATGACTACAGCGAATAAGCCCTTAAACATCTGGACAGGGTGTTGAGGACTGGGTAAATTTGAGGTGTAGCAACAAGTGGCCACTACTGTCAAGGCTGAAAGTCAAGTCTTGGGTAAGACTGTATCTCTCAGTTAACTTTAAAGGGAAAGTTGACATTCTTAGACATAAATCTGTTACAGTAGCTGTCCAATTCCATCCCAATGGAGCTGCATGGAACTGAACTGTTATTATCCTAATGACTTGTAGCTAAACTCCCCTTTACTGTGAATGATCCAGAAAACATATTGTGATAAGTTTATGGAACTATTTTTCACTGAATAAAAAATCCCTGAAAACAGCTGAGTGTCTGGAGGATTATCCAGAGAAAGATACTTCCTGTCTTCCTGGCTAGATACTACAACAGACAATAGAAAATATTCTCTCTAAGGAAATATATTTCTAGGTTTACTGAATGTCTATAACACAAATTTTTCAGCAACTTTCACTGTTAGCAACCTCCTTTGATGAAAAGTGTTTGACCTTGCATACATCCATAAAATGTTACATGCACATACAAGGCATATAATAAAAAATTAACAAACTGAGATTATATAATTATATAAATAGAATGACTAGGGTCTCAACACTGAGGCTCTGACAGGGAGCTCGCTGATTACCTTGATCCTCTCTTTTCCTCCACCTGTCAACCAGGATTATGAATGTAATGGTTTGAACTTAAGGTATCAACCAGGTTTCAATCAGGAAAAGCAAATGCGCTTTTTTTTATCTGGAAAACAAATTATGAATCATAGCATAGTTTCAAGCACTCTGCAGGAACTTTAAGGTATTTTCTTGTTTTCAGTGTTAGCACTGTGATCCGCTGTTAAGCTGAAGCCCTCTTCTCCCTTTGTTGAGATGGGTTTCCTCATTAGTCTTTTCTTTATTGATGGGGCCTGACCAATCAGTCCTTCCCATCCTTTAGTCAAGTGGGCATTAAGTAACTTTTGCAATGGCACTCACAAAAAAAGCAAGCAAACAAAAAAAACCCCAAACAAACAAAAAACTGCATTTTTTTGCGCAATGCTATGTCCTGTCTGTCCCTATCTGTTTATGTGTCATACAGCTATGCAAAGTGTATGACTATGTGCCCTTTTTTTAGGCAAATTATTTTCTAGGTAAATTATTGTCTTTTTTCCAACAGAAACAGCACATTGGAGTGGGGAGAAACACAATGTCATTCTGCTGTGCAATTGCTTGTTGTATGGTTTGATTGACAATAACGTTTACTTTGACTTTGACTTTGACACCTCTTAAAGCTATGAAGGATATCGTATGTTGGCAGGTGTGTGTGCAGTCTGGTGGCACATGTAACTGCAATCATGATAGCAGTGTAGTGTTGTGAACATCCACAGTATAATTGCTAACATTTAGCTGTTTAGTCAACATAGCAGTTTACAGCAAGGTAAGTGCCACGCTGTGAGGTGTCCTCATCTCATGTGCCACTAAATTACTTGATAGAGACAGACATTTCTCTCTACCTCCAGCTCTCCCTCCCTGTCCATGTGTACCTAGCACCAAAGCCTGTTGGATGTGCCCCGTCATGCCTGTCTATCATAATCATTTCAATATAAACTATGCACGGTATGTTTAAAACCCTCCAGTCTGATAAATGCTCTTTCATCCGCACTGACAGACAAGGCGGTTCAGCCTCTCATGATGACAGACAAAGCAACCCGAGGAGGTGTGTCATCACGGGGCTCTCAAACTGACAGCTGAGTGAGATAGGGAGAGATAGAGAGACAAAACCAGACTGGAGCTGAATTGCTGACATGGAAAATTGACATGCTGAATTTGATTAAAAATTCAGCATGTCAATTTTCCATCCAGATTCACAGATTAACTCTTGTAGATATGTTCATTCTTCATCACAACAAAACAGAGTTTTTACAAGACCACCAACTCAACAAAAACAGCTGCATTGTTTGTTCATTCTTCATATGCCCCAGTTCAGTGATCACATTCTTGTCAAGATGCAGTCTACCAAGGTGTGGCCCTTCCTAACCACCTTAGACCACGGACACTGAAGCAACTTTTGTGGTCCTCCCTTGACTGTGACTATGACCACCATTCTCATCGCTGAAAATAATTTTTTTATTAAAATTTATTAGTTTATAAAAGAAGAACATGTAAAATCAATCATTAAAATTGTAGCCCTGCATCATATAAAAATGGGCAGCGCTGCGGCATAGTGGTTAGCGCTGTAACCCCACAATAAGAAGGTCGCAGGTTTGGTTCCTGGGCCTGGGGCCTTTCAGTGCGAAATATACATGTTCTCCCCATGCCTGCGTGGGTTTCCTCCAGTTTCCTCCCACCATCCAAAGACATACATGTTGATTGGTGAGTCTAAAGGTATGCAAGTGGCTGTTTGTCTCTGTCTGTCTCTGTGTCTTGGCCCTGCAATGGACTGGTGACCTGTCCAGGGTGTACCCCGCTCAGTATGAGCTGGGATTGAATTCAGCACCCCCCGTGACCCAGAAACAGATAAATGGTTGAAAATTAATGAAAGATCATATAAATAGAGTGAGCTGACTCCAGGTTGGGGCTCCTTGGAGTGTGATTTGCTCTCAATCCCCAGTTTATACTCAAATGTGCTGTTTTTAGCCAAACCATGGACAGCTTTTCCCTTCTGCTAAATTATTGTTATATTACAAGTGAAAAATCTGTGCTCAAGAGATTTGGCAATATTGTGATGCACAGTGTGGGCCATTTAGCCATAAAATAACATAACAAATACAACTCATGGTGTATGGGGCTGTATAGTTTCAGGGTGTCCAAGTTGACCTCTGTCCACCACCTAAAGCTGCTACAGAGGACACATGAGCATTAGAATGGGTGATGGACCAGAAGTCCATGCCTAATGACGAGTGTCTTCTACCTGAGGAAAACATTCATTATGTGAAGAAGACAAGCTGTTGGAAGCAGTGTCATGCTTTGGACAATGTTCTGCTGAGAACCCTGTCATTTATGTGGTCCTGCCATGTGGCAATGGATTTTAATTTGATATGTATCACCTCCTTAAACATTTTTCAGACCAAGTCCAGTCCTTCAAGGACTCCATATTTCCCAATGTCAGTGGCTTCTTTCAGCAGGATAATACTCCCTGCTTCACTGCAATAACAGTTCAGGATGAAGGATTAAATGGCCACATAATTTATATTTCAGGTACTACAAACCCAAGAACTGAGGAAGAGTCCTTTCTGAGCTGAGGAACAGCATCAGACCAGGATTTCTTTTGAACCACAAAGTGAAAAAAAAAATGTAATTAATTTAAGATGCATATACAGAGCATTGGGCAATCAAACCAGAGTTCAAAACAATCTAAACTGCAATCTGGGCCTAAACCTTGGGCCTTAACTGGCAGAGAATTCCTTCACTGACACAAAGCACTAAATACAGACTCAGGGACCTCAGCTTAACCACAGAGGAAATGTCACAAGAGGTCCTGGCTATGACCAACACAGGAAGGAATCTGTGGTCATGGCATGACAGGTGAGGTGCAGACATAGATGTGACCTTTACGCAATTTCTGACTCCAGGTCACAAACTGAGGGATACTTAATTAAAACACCATTTGGGAGTATAACAAATAATTGATGCAGTTTATAATACAATGTTAATGTGTGTGTGGCCAGTCTGGAATAGGTTGTACACATACAATCCAGATTGAGTGTGTTTCATGTATGGTGCTGTATAGTACACAGTTTATATTGGCACCTGAGATACGTTTCCACTGGTCTACATTCCACTTCCACCTGAAAAAACCTGAACCCCCCCCACACACACACGTACTTGGGTCAAACTAAGATAAGGACATGATGATATTCAAAAACTATAAGAACATCATATTATACAAATAAATTTGCAGACAGACACTTATAAAGTGCTGTAAATGAACAATAGGAGCACCATGTGACATGATGGGCAGTACATTTATATGTCAACCATTGCAATCAATGATTATTTTCATTCACTAATGAGCTATTTATTCTCAGTTGATTGAGAGATCTTTAATAAAATGTGTAACACACAGGTACAGTTCTCAAATCTCAAATCTGAATATGTATTCTAGCTTTATTACACATGAAGGAAGTATTTGAAGCCTTTTTTATTTTAAGTTGGATAATTACAGCTCACAAAATTCAATGTAGGATCAATAAAAAAGGATTTACAATAGAGAAATGTTAAATTTGAACATTGCTAAAACATCTAAACATTTTTCTGATGGTGAATCAGTACAGTGTGGCATGGAGAACAGCCTGTGGCTCTGCTAAGGTGAGCTTGAGCCCAGGTAGATTTGATCGTGGCCTTCAGCTCATTGGGATTGTTTCTCATCTTCCTTTGGACAATAGCCCATAGATTCTCTATAGGGTTTGGGTTAGAACAGTTAGTTGGAAAATGTGAAGTGTCTGTGTGGGTGTCTCTTTATGATATTGCATATTACAATATGCACAACAGCAATAATATCAGCAATAATCATCATCATCATCATCATCATCAAAATCATAATAATATAATTGGCACACTGATAGACATTGACTTCACACCTGCAAGCGTCAGGCTGGAGTTCAGGCAGCAAGTACCTCCTTCCTCCAGGCTTCCTTTGAACCTTCATTTCCTAATGAAGTGAAAATGTGGCTTCCTCAGAAAAGAGGATGTTGAACCACTGAGAAAAAGTCCAGTTGTTTTCCTCAATCCGAGACTGCCTCTGTCTGTGTCATTTGTCTCTGGTTTAATAGTGGCTTGGCACTTGGATTTTCACTGTTATAATCAATTTCCTGAAGACATCTGTGTGGTAGTTCTTGATACTCTTGTCTCCATCTTCAGTGCATGCTGCATGAAGTTCTCCAAAGTTCTTTAATCAGCTTTTCCCTTCCAGTCAACTCTTGCTGAAGACGATTTGATGCAATACTCTGCCAGCAGCTCGACCTTTCAGCCATGACTTTCTGTTTCTTACCAAATGACTGATTGACTGATTGTTGTAGCTGTTCACTCAGCCATGCACTCACTCATTTGAGCGTTGTGGCTATGGATCAGTGATGTCTACATATGAAAAGCTTCTATCTAAATGTCAGCCATTATTGTATCAAATTGATGAGACCATATTACATATTCCATGTTGCCTCACTTTTATTATCACATAACATAAAATACAATATGTGTTCTCACTGGTTTTGGTGTAGTAATCAACATACATCCCTGTTCCTCTGAGCGAGGAGTCATAGCTCTGTAGTGTCGACATTCATCAGGCACACTTCATAGTACTGCGATCTCCCTCACCTTACATGACTGTAAGATTGGCAGTCCCTGCTTTGGCCCAAACAGGGCCCACATCAGTAGCTATTTTATTGTTGTATAAACCTGAGACTTTACCTTGGCCCACATATGTCCTTGAAGTATTTGTTATTTAACAGAATCAGACTCAGACTCACTACGTTCTGCCTCCTAGCCTGATGTCCTCTCTACTGGCAACACCCTGTGAAGAAAACCAGCGCTCCCAGGAAAACTCCATCCCCGATTACCAGTAGTTATTTGTAGAGGTTTGGATTACTGCAGATGCATTCCATTTAATTGCTTTTTACTGCAAATATTCGGTAAAATTATACAGCTTCTCTCCACTCTGTGCAATGCGTATT
Organism: Echeneis naucrates; assembly: GCF_900963305.1. Lineage (NCBI taxonomy): Eukaryota > Metazoa > Chordata > Actinopteri > Carangiformes > Echeneidae > Echeneis > Echeneis naucrates. Next base: position 15,705,830 of record NC_042533.1, read on the forward strand.
TGAGAGGTATGAGCTGCCCAAGCAGGTCCAAATGAGGTTTTAAGTGACTAGATTAATAATCAAGACCTGCCCTTTCAATTATGGATGCTGAGTTAGAGAAACTAGGGTTCATTCACTCTGCTTTCAGTGGCGATGGACTGTCAGCACTGCTCAACTGGGTCAGTCAGTGGGTCTCAATCAGGCAGCTAAGTCTTGCAGCAGTATTAGTGTCTCTGCTGGAGTTTGGTTTCTCATTCCAAACACTGAACTTCTCAAACACTCCCTGATGTCCACAGAGGAACAGGCAAGGGGGAGGAGGGCTTGTTTCTCTTGGCCAAGGGGGATGTTAGTGAGCCTTCTCCTTCGGCCCACAGCCTGCTATGCAGCCGGTACAGTAAAGATTTCAGATCCAAAATATCTAAGTTGGAAGAAAAGCTCCTTCCCTGAAGGCCAACCTTCAGCTCACATTGATATTCAGCACACGTTGAGTTGTATGTTATTATGGTAACTGAGAAATTGTGTTAGAAAGGGCCAGATTTTTCTCCTAACCTGTGCCAAGTGGCTTGTGGGGAACTTGTAATCAATTTACTCTTTCACATCAAACAAACTCATTAAACAGGGAATCCGATGCTTTGAAGGACATTCTTCTACACACCATGTAAACCCCAGATAAGTCAAAGTGCATCCACTACTGTCAGAGCCTCAGAGCTCCTGACCACATAATTCACTGCTTCGCCACAGGATCACAGGATTTGCATTCAGAGATTTTATTTGTGTGTCTGAATAGTTTCACACGTGAAATGCCAGTGAAGACTCTAATGTTGCACGTAAATGGAAAAAAGGCTCTTCCACTTGACTGAAATGGATAACTACATGGTGTGAGATGAGAGCATCAGATCTGTGTAGAGATCTTTTTTTTTTTTTTGTAGAGATCATTTTTAATGACTATGAATATTTGAAGGGCTCATTGACTGTGAAAGTAGATGTAGAAATTTGTTGTTGTTAATGTTAATGTAATCAGTTTATGGTTTCAGTGTCTCATCTTTTTCAACACAACATAATTTTCTAAATGATGGTCCCATTTAGAGGAAAACTGAACACGAAGGAGGGCATGGTGTGGCTACTGTGTGACTGACAGGCTGTACTATCCATGACGACCTGCCTAACAGTCAGAATAGAGTACAGAGTAGGTCAGCTGTCACTCCCCCTCATCTCCACCTTCTCTTCTAAATATGGTTTCTTCTGGTTCAAATGTGTTTGTGTTTGTGTATGAGTGTGTGTAAAAGTGATGAGCCCTGTCAAAGACAAATTTCTGCCTTTGGCGCAGACAATAAAGAATCTATCTAGAGCCAAAATGACTTTTTGGCCAAAGCTGATGCATAATCTGTTTGTAGGTTGCCAGTTGTTTTGTCCTTTTAAGATTATTGATGGTCAAACTAAATTAACACAGAATCAACAAATAAATAAATAAACATAAGGTGTAAACAATTATTATTTCATATATATTTTATTTTTAGAGCTACACTTGTAATTCTTATTTTGTTACTTGTCTTCAATTACTTATAATTTGGAGCAACCTGGAACAACAATTGTCTTTGGGATTAATTCAATTTTATCTTATCATGACCCAAGATGACCATGAATGACTGATGACGATACCATGTGACTCTGCGAATCCTATGAGTCACTCTTGTTACAGCCTCATAGACAAATAGGCATATAAACTTCCTCCAACAGAAATCAGATCAGAAGTTTCTCACAGTTACAGTAATTAGCTGTAAAATGAACCTCTAATCTCTTAGGTGAGAATAATGAGAAATGTCTTACTTTGTGTAAGGCAGCCATTTACTCTCCTGACTCGACTTATCTGTCCACACTTTCTATTTTGCAAACTTTATCATTTCAAGATGTGCAGAGGCTTAATGTATTTATTTAAGCTCAAAGCCTATTTAAGCTCCATTAAAGGTAATTATATACCCCATTATAAGGCTCAGCCATCCCTAGAGTGGCCATTAAGTGTGGGTAGATGTGGTGGTTCTGCCAGTGTTTGTGGCTGCCAGAATAATTACAAAGCTGTGTCTGTGTTGGATATACCCGGGGTGGTATCCACTGCTTTTACATAGACATTGGAGTGGAGAGGGTGTGGGTAGAGAGGGAATGTAGAGAATTGGTTTGTGTGTGTGTCTTACTTTATGTTGATGCCTCACTTCCCACACATCTGACTGGAGAATGCAGATTTGTGAAGTTTGTGTTCTAGTGGTTTGTCCCGTACGTTGGTTTATTGTAACTCAGAGTTGGCATATGTGCGGTGTGAAACTTGCATCACATAACTGTCAGCATGCTAAATACAAGAACAAAGAAATGTCTGCAAACCTGGCTCCGCGTTTTAGAAAGGAAGTAAAAGGAGAGAAAAAAAAAAAAAAAAGAAAACAACATTGTCAAAAGCAGTAGGTGGTTGAATGGACAGCAGAGAGAAACCAAAATAAATTCATTTATATATTCATTTTAAATGCTTCTTTGAAATTACATTTTGGGGTGTGGTACTACCCTTACCTGTTAAGCTCCCTTTATAAAATTTGGAGCCCCATTGTCTACCACCAACTGTTTCAGTCCATCTGGGTGGAGAGAGGGGGCAGTCTCTGACAGGGCACAGCGGGACACTCACTTTACTACATTTTTATGACAGCATGTAGCCAGAACCTTGTGGATTTCTGTCTCGCCACCATATTTAGATGAAGAGTTCATTCAGCAGAAGCTCCCAGAGGAAACAGAGTCAGAGGACCAGGATTATGGAGGCCTGAGTCTACCTTGGTGGAAAAACACAGTGACTGACTTATGGGCTCTTTTATAAGAGTTCCTATCACGCTTTACTGAAGGAAATTAGAATATGTGTGTTGACAAGATCTTCCCATCTCTCCACTTGTTATCTCTAATGTGATTGATCAAGTGACATGCTTTGACAAAGCCAACACCATTTTAGGCTAGGCCTAACACTTTGTCTGGACCACCTACTTTCAATCATGCCTTTAAAGCCAGGACATCGTTTGATAACGTAAGACTTGAGCTGTGATTTCAGCTGCATTTGCTGCACAATTATCAATGTTGGAGTCAAAAGACATCTTTCCCAGGCCTGGGAATTGAACCCACATTGTTCTTGCTGTGAGGTATCAGCACTAACCACTATGCTGCCATGCTACCAGGGACCTGAATATTGAGTTAAATTTCAAGAAAGTTTCTTTGCATTTTATTTAGCAAAGTACCAAAAAAACCAAAACCAAAAACCAACAATAACTGAGGAATCATTCACCTTCAGCAATTTTTCTCCCCCCCATTCTTTCAGACTCCCTCCACCTCTCCCCTCCCCCTCGTTTCTCTACTTATCCCCCGACTCAAAAGCTTAGGTGGTAATCCCTCACAGTTTTCATCACTTAGAGCACCAATCAAAAAGGGCTTAGCCTGTGTAATCTGACTATTGTCCCCTCTCTCCCCTCCTTGACTCCGTATCTTCTTTTCGTTCTCATCTTACCTACTCCTATTTCCACCTTTTGAGTCTTTCCAGCCTGATCTCTTCTTTCTAGTAAATGTTTAAAAGTAAAGATTTTCAGGACTCAAGCAAAGGCTGGTGGGTAAATGAGAATACCTGAATAACAACTGTAATGTTTGAGGTAAACAAACTGGAACAAAGAAGGCACCAACAGTATAGCTAAACCAGGAAAATAAGCTGGAGCAAAAGAGGAGAAACAGGGGAAACTGAACAGACTGATGGGACAGCCTGACTCAGAGAAACACTCAAGCTGTGTCCCAGTTACTGAATCACATTTTTCAGAGACTGTGGCCCAATTCATGGTACAACTTTTGAAATCAAGGACATAAAATCGCTTTCATTTTGCAACATAATGAAAACGAAGGGCACAGTTGATAATATGCCAGACTGTTTCATTGTAATTTAGCCTTAGTGGTTCTATGATTTGTGGCTCAAGAGTTCCATCTTTGCTCTTCCATGGATTTATGGAATCGGGCAATGGAGGGATACATTCTGAACATGTCGCTAGTCCATTACAGGAAAACAGAGACAGACAGATGACCAACCGCTGACACTGACGTTGTCTCTGGGCAATTTAGAGTCACCGGTTAACCATACCAGCATTTTCCACAATGCCACCGTGCTGCTGTTTCTTTTTACCTTAAGACATGAAGGTGATTTTAATGGATTTAAAATTCCGACATCCATTTGTAACTTTTCCAGTTTTAATTGATATAACTTTAATTTGTTCCTAAGACAGACACCAAAAAAAAAAAACAAAACAAAAAAAAAACTTACCAACAGTATTATTTGCCAAAGTGTCACATAAAATAAATAAGTGAAAAAAAAAAAAAAAATTAAAGGGAAAAAGGTTTTAGGAAACATTTGGGAATGTTGGAACAACTGCCAAAGAAACGTTACTTGATGCTTAAGCTGCTTTGAAAATACATTAAATGTCTTCAGTTCTTCATAGACTGTATATAAAAGATAAAAGTGGTCCAGTATCATACATTAGACCTTTAGTTTCTGAAACCACTACATTCATATTTCAGGTTTCCCTTTATACTCTTATACACTATACATGACTAGAACTCAAGTAAAAGCTATCCAGTGAACAATTTGACACAGCAAAATCATTAAAAAAGGTTATGCTGAATGTTTCAGTGAAATTCTGTATTCAAAGGGTGCAAATAGATCAGATATAAAGAAGTGGCAGTAATGTCCTGTAATATATATCAACAATCCTTTGGAGCGGCATGAAAAGAATATATGTATTCCTCCCCTCATTTTCCTCACTCACTCTCTCTCTTCCAGTTGCTAGACTCCATTAATTGCTGGTAACTAATGCATCATAAGAAAGCAGTGGGATCTCTATGGAGAGCCAAAAGAAGTCACTCCTGCTGGAGATCTTTACAGGTAGTCAGCAGAGATTGTTTGACATTTACTGTTTGAGGTTGTTTTTCTTTTGTCTGTAAACAGACAGTGCGTGTCTCCAACACTCTGGTATCATGAATTGAAGTCAGTTGGAGACTTGATGACAGTCTCTTGGTTTCTGTTGATGACTGAAGTAGTCAACTAAAGGGTATGAGGAACAATGGCCTGCACTGAACATATTTGAGCCTTGCTGCACAGCACAGGCCAGCACCTAAAAGACTTTGAATAGAGGTAGTCTTTTCTTTTCATCTGGTTGCACTTCTCCCTCTCTCATTTCCCCAAGAGTTACTGAATGTATAGAGACATTCTTAAGAAGTTACTAAGTCAAATGAAATCCCCGTCAATACTTGCACTCTTCTCTGAATATGGACTATATGGACTAAGGCCATGCATTATTGACAAGCCAATCAAAGTTTGATGCTTAAACTGTCTCTGTTTTTACTCCTTTTATTGTCTCTACCCAGACATTGACGAATGCCAGGAGAACAACGGAGGCTGTGATCACTTCTGCAGGAACACAGTGGGCTCTTTTGAGTGCAGCTGTCAGAAAGGACACAAACTTCTCACGGATGAACGGACATGCCAAGGTCAGTCATTGAAAGCACCAGGTTTAAACTCACAGATTGAATTTAAAAACTAAAGCAATGAAACATACTGTAGAGACCTGTTACACTGTCAACACTCCTACCTGGAATCAACTGTGGCAACTGAATGCTTAACACTGACGGCAACCAAAGCACAACTCCACCCCTGATCATAAGGTCAACTCAACCCTAAGCAGCGTTTTGCAATGTTTGTCCCTATAGTGCCATAAGTGTTTATATCCTAGTAGGGACACATATCCCTGCAAGTGTGTCCCCACCAGGATAACACAAAGACACAAAAACAGCACTGACCATGGCTAACATGTACAGGACAGGAACACTGGAGGTATCTGTTAAAAGAAAAAAAAAAAAAGAAAAAAAAAATCAGATTGACCCTCCAGCCCAGCCAAGTACAACTCTACTGTACCTCCTAAAGGACATCTATATATCTTAGAATTTGTATGTGTGTACTGGTGAAAATTACTAGAGTAATGAGCTCTTGTCCTCGTTCAGTGTAACTTGTGTTTGTCGACAGTAATGTCCCCTATGATTAATCACCTCTTCAGTAATAGGGGAAGAGCTTCTGTTTTTCCATGAATGAGTCAGGACGACTGATATCTGTAAACTGCCCTACCAATTGGCCCTCATCAATTATATTAGAGCCGGTTCATATTGCTGTGTTATTCATAAGAAGGTACAGCAGGAATTGGTGAAACGCCTCTCAGCCACAGGCAGACCAAGACCAGAAGATCGCTCGGCAAAACTCAGAGTCAGGGACAGAAGGCAGGTAGGTTTACCAGTGCAGAGGCAAGCTGATCCAGAACCAGACAGCAGCCCACAGATGAGTGCTGGAAAGTCAGGCATTATACAAGAACAATCTGCCAATGAGTGTCTGGCGGTAGGTGCTTATATCTGGGGTTGATTGCTGATGAGGAGCAGGTGAGGAAGGGGGAACAGACAGGTGAGTGGAGGTGAGAGGAAAAAGCTGGCAGGATACCTGAATGGATCATGACAGTTTCTGCAAACAGACTGTGCATTTCTCTGTGAACTGAGAACTTTGATATTCACACAGTATTATATAGACCTCAGAGACGTTTTACAATACAAATGTATCTTCCTTTGTGCTATGTGGAACTATTAATGTGTGAGGGATCTAGTTGTTGCAACAGTAATACTACATCAACAGGTTTTCATAAGGCTTGTTACTGTAGTTACTGTTTATTAAACACACAATATATATATATTTCATCCAATGAAGTCATTAAAGTGTTTTGGGAGGTTTCAGTTCACTTTTGATTTCTAAAGTAATCCAGGGCTGAAGCATAAAGCCAACAGTGAGCAGCTAAAACCTGCAGTGTTTTTACTGACTACTAGTCTGGCTCCAATAGTAAGTCAGTCCCCATAGACTGCATTGTTGAAATGTATTACTTTGCAACAGAAATAATTAGAAATAGAGTGTGGTACAAAAAAGGATTGGCCTCTTTAGTCATTTTCCTTCACAATGACAACTGTATGCGAAGTCCTATTTTGTATAACTTACCTGTGTATTGTTTTTCAAGACGCTATAAAGTAAATCAAATTGAGAGGTGGCCCCTTTGAGTGATAGGTGGGTAAGCATATGCTTGTCACAGACCAGAATACACTGGTCTTAGCTCCACACATCCCAGCTATTTGAACATTTATGGATTAGCTGGAATTTAAGAGCAAAGTCAGGCACTGCCAAGATGGCTAAGGTGGAGCAGCTCACTCTAAGCTTCAAAACCACTCTTCAACAACCATTTATGCATATATGTGTTCATGACTGTTGTCTCCAGCTATCATTAGAAAGTTGCATTGTTCCCATGTGTTGAACCTGTTGATACTGTACAACTACAGTAACAACAGTGAACTCAGCACAGACACAACCAGACTATTCAGTACCATGAGTGGGGATTTAGTCACGAATGTTACTGTGCAGCAATGTTTCACTGGATTCATGTCTCTCTGACAATCTGGTGAAGATTCTGGCTGCTGCTTTTGTTAAATCATAGAAGCTTTGGTGCCATGCAAAAGTCGTTCTTGAGAGGATTTATCTTCTCGTCAATGATTCTATTTAGCTGATTTGGTATCAGAATAGCCAATGAATAAAACATTGAAAGAGATAGGTTTATAATTGTTTTAATGTTATCATTGGGAATAACTTGCTTGTAACACAATGATTTATTACTAACAGATAGATCTGTGTTTGATTAATTGAAATTAAATTGAAATTATACAAAATAAACACAAATACCCACACACTTAAACAAGTTACTGCAACTCTAATATAACCAACACTGCATAGACGACGTTAGAGGAGAAGCCATTATGTGAGCAATGATGAAATGTGTAAATAATAAATTCTGTGGAGGCAAAGCCAATTAAATTAAGAAAGTGCTTCCATATCATCCCACTTATAAAGCTGTTATGTATCCTGAATGCAAAACCCTCTAAGAGAATGTGATAAATGAAGCTTGAGTTGTCACTGATGATAATTATGGGTTTTTCTTATGTCTCTCTCTGTTGTCTCTCTGTGCTCTCCCTCAGACATTGATGAGTGCTCCTTTGAAAGAACCTGTGATCACACCTGCATCAACTACCCAGGCAGCTTCGAGTGTTTGTGCAATAAGGGCTACATCCTCTATGGCCTTACCCATTGTGGAGGTGAGGCTATGCTCCCATTGCTGTCATTCTCCACAGTTGGGGAGAAACACATGAAGCGGCAAATGGGCTTGGAAGTGGTTGCTTGACACAGCTGAAGTGTGTGGGACTGAGTGTAATGTATGTGTTTGTGCATGTGTGGGGTCACTGAGCATGTGTAATCTCACACCTCAGTTCCCTTGAATAAGTTCTCCCTCAGTGTACTGTGTTTAATATGCGTGTATGAGTGCGAGTCTCCCCATGGGTGTGTGTTTGTCTGTATCTCTGTATGATTTACATGTGTCACACCTGATGTTCAGTCAACACACAGCATTGCCTCTGACGTCCTAATGGAAAGCTGAAGTGAGCAAGTAATTAGCAGCTTGTGTAAAGCCAAATATTTATTTTTTTTTCTATTTTACATTTCAGGGAGGCTATATTTCTGAAGGAGACATTGTGTTCCCTCAGGCCTATTACACTTATGTCCCTGCCTACACCTATTTTGAATATCCCCCTCTCTTGCTCTTATTCTCACCCTACACTACACCCTCCCCCTCCCCCATGCCTATCTCCCTCTCTCTCTCTCTCCCACTCTCAATCCAACCGGTCGAGGCAGATGGCTGCACCCCCTGAGCCTGGTTCTGCCTGAGGTTTCTGCCTCTCAAAGCAAGTTTTTCCTTGACACTGTCGCCAAGTGTTTGCTCATCGGGCGATCTGTTGGGTCTCTTTAAATAATTTTATAAAGAGTTTGGTCTAGACCTTGATGTAAGTGTTATGTAAGTTTTATTTGTTATGATTTGGCACTATACAAATAAATTTGATTTGATTAGATTTTATTTTGATTTGAAATTTCAAAAAAATCTAAAAGGCTATATATGAGTGACAAATGAATTACTCCTCATCAAACTTGAGCAGAGCTTGATGATGAGCTGATCATTTGAGACAGGTGTGGTGGAGCAGGAAACATCTAAAACATGCAGGACAGTGGCCCTCCAGGACCGGAGTTGGACACCTCTGAAATAACAGTATACTAACAGTATACTCTTTGAAGCTGTCATAGAGACTGACAGCCCATCTGGTCATATTTACATCTTCAGTATAATATTGTACAGCTCCAGGAAAGGCAACAGGGTAATGGGGGGACTACAACATCCCATATACACATTCGACACAGTCGAGCTGTTTTGTATTTTCATGAAACGCCACAATGGAAAGCATAAAAAGGCAAAAACATAGAAAGAAAACCCAGGATCAAATTCTCAAAATATTAAATTCCAGTTTCTTCATTTTGCAGATACTTTAGTCCCGGAGCTGGGAGCTAATCCCAGCTCACACTGAGTGAGGGGGGGTAAACCCTGCTCAGGTCACTAGTCTATGGTAGGGCCAACACATAGAGACAGACGGAGACGAACAGCCATTCAGACCTACAGCCAATTTAAAGCTGCCAATTAACCTAAATGTGCATGTCTTTGGACTGTGGGAGGGAACCCACACAAGCACAGGGAGAACATGCAAACACAGTGCAGAAAGGCCCCAGGCCGGGGAACCGAACTTTCTTGTTGTGGAGCAACACCGCTAACCACTAGACCACCATGCCGCCCAGGAAGCGTGTGTGTTCATTGATAATAATCACAGCTTCATGTGGAGGATCACAAGTGTCGATAAACCTAGCAAGTTCTACACTGTCTTGGCTGTCATGCTGTTTGTGCTTGTGTCTCAGACATAGATGAATGCAGCATCAACAATGGCAGCTGTGAGCATGGCTGCATAAACACCCAGGGCAGCTACGAGTGTGTGTGTCCACCTGGACAAAAGCTCCACTGGAACAAGAAAGACTGCATTGGTGAGCACTGTCTCTCAGTGTGTTAGCATTCTCATCTGTGTCATAGGGAGTGTGTGTGTATGGTTGTGACTATGTGACCATGTCATTGTCACGGTGATGTGACTTTATGTGTTCCTCAGAGATGGTGAAATGTCTGCCCAATGGGAAGCCAGCACCCCGAGCTCAGCTTATATGCACCAAGAGTGGAGGGGCAGAGGTCTGCTCACTCTCATGCCCCTCCAACGCCCTCTTCTTAGCAGGTACATACACAAACACACACACTTTTTATGTCCACTGAGTCTATATAACATACATACATTCATCCATCTGTTGTTGCGGGAGGGAGTGGGATTGCAGGTGGGGTTCATCCTGGATAGGTCTATCATAGAGTCTACTTACAGAGACAATAACAATTCACACTCACACCTACAAGCAATTTTTATAAGAGAACCTGCATTTCTTTGTACTGCAACTCACAGAAAGGCCCCAGAAACTTTTTGTCATGAGGCTCCTTCTACTCCATACAAAATGCATCACTTCCACTGTTTCTAGTTTAAGTAGTTTGTTAAGAATAAAAACCAATTGTTTGCTAGTTGTGGCTAGTTTTCATGATGTTTGGTGAAATGCCACCAGAAAGAGAACTTATCTTCGTACGTAGTAAGTATCTTCAGGTTTCAACTAATATGGCCTCATGTGTCCAGTTGATAAAGCAAAGCAATTTATGCAACTGGGAATTTTCTGGTATGGAATCTCAGGTACAGGATGGAAAAAATGTGTCAGTCCAATTTAAACTGAATATCCTGGATTTGCTGGGTTGTCTCACTCTTATCTCCAGTCACACATTCTGGGCTGTGATGGAGCCCACTTTTAGGTGATAAGGCATCTTTACAAAAATTATGGTGACCACGGCTTCACAGTCAGGCTGTTCTATCCACTTTTGGTCAAGGGATGACCAGTGTTTAAGCTACAGTGTTTAAGCTACAGTTCCCTGATTGTTCATTTTGCAAATGAAAGGCCCTGTCCTATCCATCCATCCCACAGGCCCCAATGCTGTTTCTTGAGAAGTTCTTAAGTGCTGTCATTTTTAGGATTCCCAGCGTGACTACCTCAACACTAACACATACACAAAATTAAGTGTCCCTATATTTTGGAACCAGTAGATGGTAATTAGGGTGGCATAGTGATTAGCACTGTCTGTGTGGAGTTAGGATGTCCTCCCTGTGCCCGATTAGATTCCACAGCGTCCTCCCCCAGTCCAAAAACATGTAGTTCAGGGCAATAGGTAACTCTTAGCTGCCAGTAGGTGTGAGTCTGAGCACAAATGGTTAGTCTTCATATGTCTATGTATATGCAATAGGCTTGTGTCTGGGATGTACTTCATTCTTGCCCACTGATAGTGTGGGATAACTGATAACATGATTACTAATAGTTTACTGAAGGATCTTAACTGAAGGGTTAGAGTTAGTTAGGCTACCTAACTGTGGCATATTCAAAAGAGCCAAGTTTTCCATATAAGGGCAGCCGCACCACTGTTTTTATTGAACCAAATTTCATTGCAATAAAACAAGGCTTTTAATCATGACTTTCATGCTAAACCCTGGAGGCAGATTAGATAACAGAGCTGTGAGTGGCCTCAAAGCACACTCAGGTGGACTCTGGTGGACTTTAATACTCAGCTCTCACCTACAATGTGAGCACAAAAGAGAAACAGAGGCATTGGCTCCCTGTCTGTAGTAATCCCGCAGACTCTGCTGCCCTCTAGTGGTGATGAGCCCTGCTCAACCCCTCCCCTTCATTGTACTCGTGCTCATTTCTACTTTGTTGGGGGACTCCTTTAGCAGCTCTCCACTCAGACTCGTCTGTTTTTTACTGAGTGTGATTTTCTGGGCGTTGCCATCTCCTTCTGCAGCAGTACTTTTGTCACCCTATTATCACCCTTTGTCCAGTGTCTTTTCCATAGGTTCTTGGGCTTGCAGTATTTGTTTTCTGTATGTGTGTGTGTGTCTTACAGACTCAGAGAACAGCTACACACTGAGCTGTGGTTTTCCAGTTCAGCCTGGTAAAGCTCCTCAGAAAAGGAATGCCACCGCTGCCTTACCCGCCTGTGCCGGTAGAGTAAACCAAGCATGATGGGAAATGTTTCCTTGAGAAAATAACATTGCAGCATTATAACAATGCAGTAACACACAGTGAGGACATGCCAGCCTGCTACTATTCTTTGATAAATTTAATCCAAAGAACAAAAAAACGGGGTCAGACAAATGTGAGCTGTTAGTTTGTTCATCGTTCCCACAGGACTGATGAAATAGTTAATAATAGCTGAAGAACCACGATGGGATTGATGAGGAAAAGAGCTTCTTTGCTTGCTAATTTTGTCCTTTAGCACTGTAATCACTAGACCTTCTTTCAAGAAAGGAAAGCAAAAATTCCCTGTGGCAGAAACTTTCAAAGCACCAGCAGTAGTAGTTTTATCATGATGTGAAGTCCTCATATCCATGACATGGGTCATGAAGAACATGCATATCATCATCAGAAAATACTATATACAAAATGTCCAACATACCCACCACCCAGCCAAAACTGTGTAACTGTATACAAGATGTTTGTGATTAAAAGGAGGGTTTGTTTTCTTTAAATAATAGTGGCACAATGTATGTACGTATGTCTTTACCTTAAGAAGTCTCCTTCACTTCTTTCCTTTACCCCACAACATTTACCGTGGAGGTGGGGGACATTTTGATCAAAGCTCAGTTGAAGCAGAATCACTATGGAGGCTTTGCAGGTGAAAGAGTAATACCATTAACATGCGCATCACAGCCATGCTGCAACATTGGAAGGATATGTTTTGTTTTTATATGAGTCATCACAAAATGCTTTAATAGTAAATACTGCCTGCCATGTTTAATAGTGCCATTTCCGCTGCTGTGGACAGATACATTGATGCCACCCATCAAACAGAAGGCTCGGTTTAAGATCAAAGATGCCAAGTGTCACCTTAGGCCACGCAACAAGGAGAAACACAGAGAGTCTTCCAGGCAGAACTTGCAAGGTAAAAATGTTCTCAGCAACCCTTGCACATACAAACGCACTACTAAAACACTTCTGATCTACATTTGAACTGCAAAGTGAGAAACTGCATGATTCAAACATCTGCTTTGTCTTTCCCCTTTCATCCTTTCAACTCAAGTCCATACTTTGTTTAAGTCATCTCAGGACAATTTCCAAAGAGAGCAGGTCTGGAGCCTCCCAATACATAGTAAAACAACTTTCAGGTATTTACCAATATAAACAAATGGAGGGGGAAAAAAGTCTGTCCATAAAGAAATCACATTTATTCTGCCTCAGCAACCTGTCTCTGGTCTACATCAGGCCAGAGATTCTCAAATATTGTCTGTGATCTGACTGGCCAGTCAGCTCGTGTAAAACCCCCTGTATACCCCATCCACCCCTGGCAAGTCTCGGCTTAATTTCTAAACAAGCTTCTTCCATGGCCTGGAGGAGGTTACTATGGATGTAAGGGTTTCGGTCATAGACCTTCCACTCCCATGCTAAAAAGAACTCCTCTATGGAATTTAGGAGGTGAGAATATGCAGGTAGAAAGATGTTGCTGAAACTTGGGTTGCTCATGAACCAGTTACAAATTACAGCACCCCTGTGGAAAGTGACATTGTCCCACATGACAATGCAGGATGGCTACTATGCTTGTGCTGGCTCCCTCTGGTCTAATTGGTATACATGATCTTGCAAATCATCAAGGAAAGCTATCAGACGCATGCTGTTATATGCACCAAGGGTAGCCTGGTGGTGGAGGATCCCTCAGTCACATTCCCCCCTCACTGGTCAGGGACATTCTGAATGGCTAGGTGGCCAATTTATTCCTTCCCTCTTTCCTTGTGGTAAGATTAAAGCCTGCTTCATCAATGAAGATGAGTTCATGAGGACGGTCTGTGGCATCAATATCAAAGTTTCTCTGCAAAAGAGACGAAACACAGTACTGTAAATGACAACTTTCAACATTTCAGCTCTGTAGACGACCACAGTGGATTTGAAATGAATGAATTAATGTATATTTATATGTGTAATTGGAAAATCTAATATAATCATAAATCAAACTGTCCCACTAGCTCAGTGGTAGAGCACATGCTTTGCATGCAGGAGCCCCAGGTTGAAACCCCAACCACAAAGTACACTTGTGCGAGCCCCAAGCCTGGAAAATTGGCAGGAAGGGCATACAGCATAAAAACTGTTGCCAAATGCCATGCAAAGCCAGGCAATTGTCCCTAGTAATTTCAGTCCCTTATATTTGATCTACTTGAGATACCCCACTTCCCTTTTCCTCACCAGGATGTCAGATTCTTTTGGGTTTTTAATGATGATGTCTATACCTTTAACACCAACATACAAAACGCTGCAGGATACCATCATGGTTTGGTATGTTTAGTAAATAAGCCCAGTTATAGTGTGTAAGCGATTGAGCAGAAACCAGACTCAGTCTGAAAGCAACTGACAACTTTCTAACAGACAGGACACTTAATTCTGGGAAAAGAGAGCACAAGATGAAGTGTAAGTTTGAAGGTGATCAGACAGGTATGTAGGACTGAGTCCATTTGGAGCTTTACATTACCTTAAAAGAGCCTTGAAGTCTGATCTTCACCTTACACCTCTGCTTCTCCATCTGGAAGGAGGACAGTTCCCCTGCACCGATGATTGCCAGGTAACTTTCGTCAACTTCAAGTGTGATTCCTCAAAGAAGCGCAGACGAGGACGCAAATCACCTTCGAAAGAAGTTTCTCACATCACTGCCGAGTTTGAAATAGAGATGAAGGAGGAGGAAGCCTCAGGTGTGCTATTCTGTCTTGCCTTTCATGTTCAACTCCACAGTATATCATATAAATCTTTTAGATGCTAATTTAAACCATGGACAATAGTTTGTAGGAACTCACTGAATATTTGCCTCAGACTCCTGTAATGTGGACTGTGTGCGCGAGAAGATGAAGCAGAAGCTTCAGAGCACTATGCGGACACTGCGGAAGTCCATCAACAAGCAGCAGTTTTACATCCAGTTCTCTGGAACGGAGTATGAGGTTGCTCAGAAACCATCCAGACTGCCAGAGGGTGTTGAGGCTTGCAGCACCGGACAGGTCCTACAAGAAGGAAAGTGTGGTAAGGATGGAGTTTGACTAGCTGTTTTTGCAAGGTGTTGTCAGGAACCACAAGAAGCATTGACCCGTGTCTTCCTCCTCAGTGAGCTGTGGTCTGGGGACGTTCTACAGTGGCGAGCAGGAGCAGTGTGTTCAGTGTCCTCCTGGTACATACCAGGACACAGTGGGTCAGCTGTCATGTGAGCCGTGTCCCAGCACTGAAGGGCAGGGTGTGGCTGGAGCCAAGAATGTGTCTCAGTGTGGAGGTAACGCACTATATGGAGATTTAAAGATACACTCAGATCATACAGCCTTTGTTCACTGAAAGAGCTGCTGTTTGAATGCTAGAACACAGGGCAGTCCAAATCTGACAGAAGGATTGATAGTCTGGTAGAGTAACTCTTTTTGAGACTTTTTTTCCTTTTTCACTTGATTGAATTATTTATTTCATTGATGGAAAACAGGTATTTTAATTTCCTGGGTAAAGCTTAAATAAAATAAATCACTTTTAAACTATCATATCAAATCAGATTTATTGGCTATATAGGTATAGGTTTATATAAATCATAACAAAGTTACATCCAGGCACTTTACATATAGAGCAGGTCTAGACCAAACTCTTTATAAAATTATTTAGAGACCCAACTGATCCCCCATGAGCAAGCACTTGGTGACAGTGGCAAGAAAAAACTTCCTTTAAGAGGCAGAAACCTCGGGCAGCATATGAAAATTAACATGAGACTGCTAGACAATATTGAAGCTTTGCAGTACATGTCAATTTTCAATGTGGAGGAAACACTGAAGCAAAAATAAGAGCCCTGGAGAAATTGTAAAAATTGGCAAACTCCTTGGCTACTCCCCTGCAGACATAGACAAGATTGTCCAGCAATTATGTGTCATCCATCTTTGTAAATGGAATGAGACAAAACACACACTGGGCTTTGGAGTGAAATCTCACTGGAGTGAGATATCAGCTGCATCCCTGAACTTCAGGGATGCAGCTGATACCAACCCGTTCCAAGAACTTGCCATGGCTGCTGTGTCTGTGTTGTCATTGCGACATTCAAATGCTGAAGTCGAGAGAGTATTTAGCCAGATGACGGTGGTAAAAAGCAAACTCAGAAATCAGATGTCCTGCAGACCCTTAACTCCATCCTGTACGTCCGATATGGACTGAAGCTGGTGAGGGTTGCTATGAGCACCAGTTGTCTGATAATGTTTTGCAGCTTTTTGGCACATCAGCTGCTTACTCATTTTAGTCAGCTCCCTCAGTTGCTGAACCTGCCACAGAGACCTTAACCAAAATGACAATGACCCACTCTTTCTGTGAGCCAGCAGCCTGTGTGTGTGTGGATGGGGGTCTGGGAAAAAAAAAAAAAACAATGAACCTGCGTTAGGGCCAGACTAACATCATTGTCTCACATTGCCACTGACAGTTTTTCTTTTGTCTGTACATTTGTAAAATGTTTAAAATGTTATAGTTGAAACGTTAATGTTTTTCTGTCATATGTTGTTGTTTAAAACCTAACAAAACTTTAAAAAGTAAAAAAAAAAAAGCAACAAAAAACAGCCAAAAAAAAAAAAAAACCTCAGTAACTTCGCCAAATTGTCTCAGTTGGGTCATTTTGCTAGTCCCAAGCCCAGATAAAGGAGGAGGGTTGGTATTGTGAACAAGAATCGACAGAAGAAAGTTCATTAATTATTTCACTACCAGCACCCCTGTATCATTATTCACTCCCTGTATGCCCCAGCATGAAATACCAACTCAAGCCCCCAAATTATGACTGCATCCCCCCAATAGCGGGCACCACACTTCATTGCCCCCCACCACAATCAGCATGCCGAGAGAGCCCTGCAGACAGCAGTGATGATGAATGTTAAGCACAGAAAGAGAGGATCCTCACACTGCAGCCAAGTCAGTTTGATGGAACTGGTGCATGAAAAGACCTTCTCTATCAGTTTGAATGCTGTGCCAAAGCTAACCACTGGTCAGAGAAGACTATGGCTGTGCAGTTAAGGTTCAATCTGACTGGGGCAGTGGGGGTTATCATCCACAAAAACCCAAGATCTGCTAGGTGGGGTTACGAGCACATTGTGGAGAATGAGGCCACCTATGGTCCGTGTTCAGAGCATGCTGCAGCCCTTGGCATTGAACTGAGACAGAGAACCAGAAAACCAGGTGAAAGCCTACACACACTAAGAGATGACATCTATGAAAGGGTTTCAATCGCATATGCTCATCGGGGAGAGGGGGAGCAGGATGCCATCAATGTAGAAATATTCACCAACGCCCTGGCCGACGCTGAACTGGTGCAGAAACTTCTGAAGGAAAAGCCACGCACCCTAGCAAGAGCAAGGGGCAGCCAGTTCTGCTGAGCGCAGAGCCAGAGCAGCTATGGTATGTGAAAATGACGGCCTGCTATGTTATGGGGTGCCTGAGTGAGAAGCTATGAGGCATAATGACTCACCAGAGAGGGCGGCCAAACCTCCCCATCAGTGGCGACTCAAGAAAACACCCAGCCACCAAATATATCTGGTGCTTGACGCACTCTCTGGGGTCTATGCAATGTTGTGGATGATGAGGGCTGGCTACTGTTGTCAGCCTCAGCTGCCTGGGGTCCAATGATGTCAGGATGCTAGCTGCTGCCTGATGAAGCCGATGCTAATGAGCAGGGACCCCGAGAGGCCCCCACAGCTGCATCCTGTGTCTCTGAAGGGGTGTCCCACAGAGTGAGGGGACCGATGTCTGGATCAGCAAATTCTTCATCAGCTGCAGGTGGTGGAGCCTCCATGCGTGACCACCTGTCGGCACTCTGGAAGACCCAGACGTTGTCCAGCGTCGTTCTGGAGTAGTAAGTCTTATGTTTGTCATGATGGACGACCTTGACCTTTGACCTCTGGTTTTTCTGGATACGGTAGACCAAGTAATCCAGCAGGCCTACAATGAAGTAGGGACCCTTGTAGGAAGGCAGCAACTTCCTCACCTTGCTCTTCACTGCCTTAGTGACTCTACTCAGGTGCCAGACTGCATCTCCAGACTATGTCATGCACTGCATGACATAGTCTGGAAGGGGGGTGACATCATTGCTGTTTGGGGTCAGACTGAAAACCAAGTCAATGGGCTCAGTGACTTCCCACCCAAAAAGCATAATGTTGAGGGACAGCCCTGTGGAACAAACCTGGTTGCTTGATAGGCCATGACTGCATATGGGATCATCAAATCCCACCTGACCAAGCAGTTCCAGCATCTGAGTGATGTCTCTTCCCAGGACAATGACATCGTCCAAGTAAACCAGACACGTTTCCCACTGCAGCCCGACCAGGACTCTGCTGATCCAGACATCAGTCCCCTCCTCTGTGGGACACACCTTCAGAGACACAGGATGCAGCTGTGGGGGCCTCTCTGGGTCCCTGCTCATTAGCACCGGCTTCATCAGGCAGCAGCTAGCATCCTGACATCATCAGACCCCAGGCAGCTGAGGCTGACAACAGGAGCCAGCCCTCATCATCCACAACATCGCAGAGACCCCAGAGAGTGCGGCGAGCACCAGATAGATTTGGTGGCTGGGTGTTTTCTAAGGACTGAGTTATCTCATTTGAGTAAGAGTGTTTGTGTTTAAAAAAAAAGTTTTATAGTTGTCTTTTTCTAAGTTGTATGCACTTAACAGTCAGAGTTTACAAGTTTGCAGACAAATGCACAGACCTATTATAATGTTATAGTTGATAGACTGTGGCTGCACTTTGCCTTTAGTAGAGAAAATTTCATGAACAGAAGAAGAAAAATTTTATGGGTGCCTAACTGTTTTCCTCCTACAGAGTAAATTTGAAGAGCAGATGTCATATTTTGAGTTCAAGTTAACACATACTTTTTCTTGGCTTTGAACAAATGGTTGTTTATCTCTGCCTGAGTGAGAAATAGTGTTTTGAGGTAATAATGTAATGACTGTGCTAGAATTTTGGTTATGAGACTTCACTAACAAGCAAATTCCTTCTCAGCTGTTTAAAAATGGACATTGTGTTATACTTTTATGAAAAAAGGACATGCAGTATACTTCAATGGACACCACGGGAACTGTTTAATTATCAAATGTTCATTGTCTCCTTCTGTTGTACAATGGTGCTGGAGTGATGTCAAGGGTTTAATCATCATCCCGAGTGGGGGTAGTGTTAAAGGCTTAGCTTGATGTTGTGTGGAGCTGTGTGTGTGTGTGTGTGTGTGTGTGTGTGTGTGTGTGTGTGTGTGTGTGTACCTGTGACGTGGCAGGTGGGCACTGTGTGTATGTGTGACGTCAGTATGAGTAAAAGTATGTGTATAAGTTTGATGACAGTTTACAGTGGATTAATCAAAGTGAATCGCAGTGAGTAGCAGCGACAGCACAGGAGGTAGCACACAGTACAACCACAAGTGACCGGAAATGACATAACATACTTCCTGCAATGATTTTTTTACTACTTAAATGACCCTTTAAACAGGACATTGACAAGATATAAACATAATATATAATATTGTTGGTTGAAATAATAATCTGCTAAATTTTAACTGAACCACCCAGAAAACAGCCAATCAGAAGAGAGGAACTGAACCTCTCTTCCAGCGAGCCTGTCGTCACTATAGAGCTCCAGAAAGAAGCTTTAGAGAAAAGATGTAATGTTATACTAAATAGTTTTTGTTTGTAAAACAAAATATATTTTTGCTTATGAATATTCCCACTTTTGATAAAACACTGGAATATTTAAAATATGGACAGCAAGAGTACCAAAGAGGACTTTCTGATATGATATTGTACCTAAGAAATGTTCTGACTCCGTAATTATGATCCTCAGGACAGTGTCCAGCAGGTCATTTTTCAACTGATGGGTTTCGTCCATGCCAGCCCTGTCATCTGGGTTCCTATCAGCCCGAGCCAGGCCGAGTCCTCTGCTTCCCCTGTGGAGGAGGCCTCATGACCAAATATGAAGGCTCTGTCTCTTTCAGGGACTGTGAGGCCAAAGGTGAGGTTTTGGGTCTGACTGTGTGTGTGAGGTGAGGTTGTGGTTAGCAGAGATTTTGTGTGTGGAGGCACTCCTCCTTAGAGAGAAATCTATTCCAGATGTGTGATGCCTGTTATTTGTGTGACTGTCGACTGAGCACTTCCCGTCCACCTTCAGTGCACTGTGCTCCTGGACATTACTACAACTCCAGCACACACCGCTGTATCCGCTGCCCAGCAGGAACCTACCAGTCTGAGTTTGGACAAAACTATTGCATCACCTGCCCTGGGAACACCACCACTGACTTTGATGGTGCCACCAACGTCTCCCACTGCAAAAGTAATGCAGTTCAGTACAGCCGGTGCTCAGCTCCTGTGATGACACAGGCTATAAAGCTACAGAAAGAAGTTAAAGTGTTTCCATTTTTCATCCTCAGACCAGCTGTGTGGAGGCGAGCTGGGTGAATACACAGGGTACATTGAGTCTCCCAACTACCCTGGAGATTATCCATCCAATGTGGACTGTGTCTGGACCATCAACCCACCACACAAGAGGCGGATCCTCATCGTAGTACCAGAGATCTTTCTCCCAATTGAGGATGAGTGTGGAGATGTGCTGGTTATGAGGAAGAGTGGTAAGTAGATATTTACTAACAGTGATGTGATAAAATAGATTCATGAGTTTGGCAAAAGGTGGGTAGAAAGCCAGTGGAGGCTTAAAAAAAACAAAGCAAAACAAACAAAAAAAAAAAAACAACCCGCCCCCCCAAGTTCTAAGAAGCACAGCAAGGGATCAGGATAAAGTACAAATCCAAAGGGGCGATAAGTAGTGAGAGTTAACAGAATAGACAAATATCCAAAAACGACACAGCTGTAGCGGTAGGTTTGGTAAGGTTGGCAAGAGAAAACAGGAGGAAAGAACAGACTAAATGGTAACAGACTGAACAGTAATTCATTTGGTCTGACTCAAGCTTGCTCTACTTAAAAAACTAACTGTAAAATTATGCAAACACATTATAATATTACTTTTTTATTTTCTTCGTCCTCAAGAAATTTGAAATATCTATGTAGATATGTATTTTTTGTGAATTCTTGTTTATGTTCACCCAACACTTCTCACATGGTGCTAGCCTCTTGGCCTTTTCTTTGATTTTTCGGTCTACTTATATGTTTATTTGATAGAGTTGGGGGGGTGGGGGAGTGGGGGGAATCGATAAATGCTATGTTTGATTAGAAGTTTGAGTATGCATTTCTTGTTCAGGGCTCAGTATGTCTCTATGGTACTTGATCTGTCCATAATAGCACTTCCCTCTCGGCTTTGTTTCTCTGAAATATTATCCTTTACTTGCATGTCACGTGATTAATGTCAAATTAACAAAGGAATTTGCACCAAAATATTTTGTTTCTTGATTTGTGTTTTTAATTATGACAGCTTTTTTAGTTTCCATATTTCAAATTTAAAACTACTAAAGAATGACTGTCTGAAGGGACATGGACCTTACTACACTGCCCCAGTTTCTAAAAAGGATGTGGAGGAGCTCTAATCTAACATCTTTGTACTATTTGTGAAGCCCTCCCCACCTCCATCACTACCTATGAGACATGTCAGACCTATGAGCGACCCATCGCCTTCACCTCTCGCTCTCGGAAACTATGGATCCAGTTCAAGTCCAATGAGGGCAACAGTGGTAAAGGATTCCAGGTTCCATATGTGACCTATGATGGTGAGGCACTGTGACGCTGCCATCAACCTTCGCTCATTTAAAACCTAGTTTTTGTGTGTCACCTCATTGTTGAGCTTGTTGTATTGCAGAGGACTATCAGCAGTTGATAGAGGACATCGTGCGAGATGGCAGACTTTATGCTTCTGAGAACCACCAGGAGATACTAAAGGTATTGAAGGAAGTCATGAGGACTTGGCAAAAACTCTTCCTTCATATGATTGGCCCCGAACAGTTACCACCTTTGTCCCTGTATCTTTCCTACAGGACAAGAAGCTGATAAAGGCATTGTTTGATGTTCTTGCCCACCCCCAGAACTACTTCAGGTACACGGCACAAGAGTCAAAAGAGATGTTTCCTCGCTCCTTCATCAAGCTTCTGCGGTCCAAAGTCACCAGGTTCCTACGGCCGTACAAATAGACAGGACCTCTCTCACCACTGTCGTCCTATCATCCTGTGTCATTCCAAATCCAACTGCCCCCCACCACTCCTCAGCCTTGGTCAAGTTGTTCAACCAAGTTAAGTTGTTGCATAACAAAATGTCTTCATTTCCTGTATGTGTCTTTAATCCTGATACTCGTCCATCAAGTGAGAATACATGATAAACTGAGCACCTCACTCCAGTTAGTGCAGGTTTTTCCATAGGGTTTGACTGATGTGGGTTTAAAGGCCAGTATTAGTAGTTGTATAATGTAGCAGAAGACACCTGGCATATTGTGTGTGTGTATATATTGCTTCTTGAAACTTGAGCATTTTATAACAAAAGACTGGAGTAAAGTGTTTTTCTCTGTTTGGTTCAATTTAGCAGCTCAGCTCACCTATGCTTTGCCATCTGTTCTAACTTGTGATAAAATTCCAGTTTAAACAAAATCAAACACATATGAAACAAGGCTGTCACTTTGTCAAATGGTCAAGTTTGAACCAATTTGGAATGGTGCTACTGCTGCTACCAGTGCGATAGCACCAGTGTTATTTCCACAGGGGCCAAACCAAATTGAGGTTATTGGCTTTGGGTCACGAAGTGCTACACCTGTCGCCAAGCTAACTTGACAACACATAACTTGCTTTCACAAAAATTTGAGGTTTTGAACCCCTTGGTTTGAACAGTTTTAGATTTAAGGATTTTAAAGTGAATCCTTCAGGCTGTCTGTCAGTGCTATACAGACATGTAATGAACCTTGGGATATGTTGGACCTCTAAGGAGTCATCTGTTGTTGCCCAGGAACTTCAAGACGCAAGCCAAGGAGCCTTTGAAAAGAGACAATGTAGTCAGCAATGAACAGAGCAAGGCTAAGTCTTGTTTAGCATAAAATGGAATTGCTCTGTACTCTAACACAAAATATCTTCCTCAATCTATTCCTTTAAGAATTTTACATTATTAATTTACACAGTATAGTTATAATTATGACTTCCTAAACTCATGAAAGAAAGTGTTATCATAAAATGGAATCTCTAGTATTTAATCAAAGGCAAGTATCAGAAAACCCATATATCAGCCAAACCCTATTTCTGCACGAAGTGTGCTATTCCTTCTTTTCTCTCAGACATCTACTTTTACTAACAGCTCTACAGTCCCTTTCTCCTTCACCTACTCTCTTATGTTACTTTGCTCGCTTTGATTTCTGTGTAGCTGTTTTTTGTTTTTGTGATATTTATACTGAACATGTCAGAACTTTCAGAAGCCCACATCACAGACATCAGAGATACAACGCGCGTACAAGTGCGTTGAGACGTGTTTGTGTGGACGCACACGTATCCTGGGTTGAATTACTCCGTTTTTTCCCACCATGCATGAGACAGGGATGAGATAGCAATGGCTGCACTTAAATCACATTTTACTATGATAAAAGATTTAAAGAATTGTTAAAATGGGGAAATCTAAACCATTACAACTGAGCGGGTGAATCAGAAAGTCTATAATGTAATTTTTTTAATGAAAAAGATATAATAAGTAACAGCTTCCTGAAGGTAACAAATTGTTACTTTACAGAGAAATGTTTGTGATGTAACGAGTATTTGGAACTTTAATTGCACTTGAATTTTATATGTTAAACCTTTTTTTGTGTTATTATGAAATCTGCCGCATGTGGCAGCAATGAGAGAGAAAGACAGCCATCTCCTGTCACACTGTTACCCCCATAATCTCTCACTTACAGCAGCTTCAACATCTCAGAGCCTGAGACTGTAAGTTATACTAGAGCGCACAGAGAAAAGACTTTGTAATGTTGCATCACTCACACTTGCCACCATCACTAAAGTTAGTCCATATTCTCACTGCTTCATCGCTCAACAATAGCCAAGAGATGCCAGAGAGAAGAAGCATCACCATAATAAAGGCTTCTTGTATGATGGCACCACATACACACACTATCACAGTATACACCAGTCTTTACAAAACTCTGCATTCACAAAGACACACTCTCCTACCATGAATCAGGAAGTGTAGTATCTATGGTATGCTCTTCATGTATAACCCAGCTAAATGTTTTGTGTCATTCCCATTGGTACCAGAATGTCTGAAATCATGAGATGCATATTGAATCGGTGTAAATGGAGTGTCGGTCTGGAGGTCAATCTGGTGGCAAGGACACAGCTTCAATTGTAACTTCATTGTTGTGTTATGTTGTTCCTAAAGAAGCTAGCCTTCCTTGTCCAATGACCAGAATGCATTTGTAATACATTTTATTAGTGTTAATGCTTCCTAAGTTACATAACAGTCTCATTACTCATGGAAAGACAAAGTGTGAGTTCTCTGTGCTGGGCACGAGGACAATGTAGGTGTGTCACTATCAAAGCTACTGCCTCTGTAAGTCCTGCACACTATGGCTCTGACTACACATCTGTAAATTTCTTCTGGCTTATCAGTTCAGTTTATTTGAGAGCACTATGGAAACTAACAGCTGAGATAAACAGTCTGTCACAGTAAACAACTGCCAGCTTGACTTGTACAAATGTTCTTAAAGGGAGTGTGTGTTGGTGCCTATGTATTGATGCGATCCCTCCTCTCTTGGATGCAGGACAAAATGCCTAAATCAGCCATTTATATGTTCGATCTTTGTAGCTAACTGAGCGATCAGACATCAAGGGCTCCAGAGCTTCTCTGGAGCTTTAAATCAGGCTACATAGTCTTCATCAATTTGAATGGGATGAGTGATATAATTGATGAAAATTGTCTTTTCCACATTGCCCTGAATGTCAACATTACGAAAGTCACAGATCATTGCACACGGTCCTCACCAGTAAATTAAGTTTTTTAGGTTCCTGAAGTGCTTGGAAAACAGTGAAAGTTCGAGCAGATCCAAGTCAGTTTCATATAACTAACTAACTTTAACTAACTATCCTCAAACTTGAACCAGTTCTCCACCCAGAACCAGTCCCCCAGACTAGACCTGTCCTCCAACCTGAATCAGTTATAAACCTGAACTAGTTCTCCAATCTGAACCAGTCCCCTAATTTAAACCTATCCTTCAGTCTGAATTACCCCTAAAAGCTGAGCCAGTCCTCCAACCCTCTGATATGATATGATTTTAGTTAAAATAGGTAACTTGTCATCGTGAGACAATCTTTTTTTAATGGTTACTATAATCTAATACTAATAACATAACATGTTTAATTTGTGAAACCTTCATGTGTAAGAGATACAACATAAAAAATGCTTTTATCAAAATCCGCTCTCCTTTGTCATATTCCTGTCTTTTGTTGCTTCAAATCAAGACTTTGTTGCTTAAAACTTATGTCACAGTTTTCCCATGCTCCGATCATAATTTCTACAACCACTATATATCACCTAACAAAAAATCCTAACTATTGGTTATAATTTTCTGCAGCACCTCTTTGGGCTGGCTTCTTACTGGATGGTCTCATCTCTGGTTTGCTTTGGGGCTATACGATCATGTAGCTGCTAGTTAGCTAGTTCCAAATTTGAATGATTGCTTATTTTCTTTAAAGCAGAACATGAAAGAAACCTCATGTAAGTGGCAATAGTAATGGTTTCTTCAGATCTTTGTTCTTTGACTCTCATACTGTACTGAAAGGAATGCAGTGGCTTGACTGTAGGAAATTTATCAGAGCCCAGTGAAACACTGAGCTGGATGCAGTTGGGGAGTGTATTTCAAAATAAGGTGTAAAATTGTTGAAAAATCTACATTTTATTGGCACTGCCTGAATCAAATTCCAGAAAAGATATATTTTTAACCATACACACATATGCCTGTCAGATAATTTTACAGAATAAAAGCATGCTGGATTTTTGGCTCCAGACCTTACCAAATAGCTGCCACACTGGCATATTATGGTATGGCCTACTTCCTGGACACTGTTCACTATGAGTTAAAAATATATGAATTGCTCTAAAATTTATAATTGACAGGTTTTTTTTCTGAGAATGTATTTTTTGTGAATGAATGTATGTGAGATTATAGAAAGAATGTGTGATTAGAAAGTGTATGCATGTGTGAGAGAGCAGTGAGCTTTGTGCTGGGCTTCTGTGACAGAGAAAGAGACTGTGTGTGTGTACTTTAGTCTATTTTGTAGAGGAATAATCTTAATGTTTGTGTTAGCTGATTGCACCCACAGAGAGAGAGAGAGTGTAACACAGTGTTGTGCCATTGTTTGGTCCATGAAACTCCAGTAATGAACAAATAAAACTGTAGTAGAAATCAGATTCATGTTGTCTTTTGTTGTGCATCACTTCCACTTGCAGTGAACAGTTTCTATCTCCTGATTATCAGATCACAGCAGCTATGAGTATGCCTTTTGAAAATTTCCTGACTGTGCTAATACTTTTCTAGTGACCTAGCACTACAATCTTCTCAACAGATCTGGATGCAACATCAAAGAAAAACATTTATTATTGTTCATATTTGGAGGCTTTTTATAAAATTTCAACTTTTTTCTTTGTCTTATGGAAGGTACTTAAAAAAAGAACTGAGAGCAAAGCTTAATATCCACCAGTTTCTATCAAATTTGCACATATTTGCTTGTGCACATGAAAACGTTTATATCACAAGAACAGCAAGTAAATCTCTATAACCAAACTTGCTCATGTTCCATGCATCCATCCATCCATCTTCTATTGTTTTTTAAGTTTCTGGGTTGCAGAGCTGCTGGAGCCAATCCCAGCTCAATTCGGTCAAGAGGCAGGGTACACCCTGGACAGGTCGCCAGTCCATCACAAGGGCCACTTCAGCTCATGTTGAAAAAACAACAGCTGATCGCAATTAACAGGAAACGTATGTGAAATTTCAGGTCTCTAATTCTAATATTATATTATCTGTGGATTTTTGTGTTTAATTTCTCACTGTAATCGATGAACCCCTTGAAAGGAATCAGTAGAAAACATTTTGAAGCATATTGATGGCTAAAGTGCCTTCGGAAATCAATCAAAATGAACATTTCCACCAAGATCCCTCCAGACTCTTTCCACCATCTGTCTTTCTTTTTCCCCTCTCTCTCGCTCTCTCACCCTGTTTCTCAATCTCTGAAAACAAAAAGCAAACAAATGGTTTTTGGTAAGAAACAATGGGCAATTTGGAGTATCATTATCAATGACCTACAGTAAACTGAGCATAGACAGACAGAGCAGTTGCAGTAGCTCATATAGCCTCATACACAGCATAGGTATTTTAGTCATTGAAATTTTGGATTAAAACTTCGGCTTCCATCCATTGCATGGAAATGACTCATGCAATGGATGAGACCATCTGGCACAGATGGGATAGAGAACATAGCTTATTTATATTGCAAAGAAGGCGCCAATAAGACACAATGAAAGCAAATTATGGTGGGGCCAGGTAAGTGCACAAGAGGGAAGTTTGAAAGGAAGAGAGGGGGAAAACTCAGCACTACAAAATAAAACAGGAAGTGGCAAGACAGACCACCCAAACCAAACAGAGACAACAGGACCTTAGGGGGCCATGACAGTAACCCCCCTGCCTAACTGCCAGGAAATTCTTGACTGAGCAGATGGGGCCCCTATCAATTATCTTGGTGAGGGGGGGGGTCAGGTCGCAGGGACTCTCCTTGAGCACCTTAATCTGGCTGACATGGAAGGTTGGGTGAATCCTGACGAATCTGGGGAGTTTTATCACAGCAGAGCAATTAATTACTTTTGAGATAGGAAAAGTAAATCTGGGGGCAAAATACGGCACATCAGCCAGAGCAGGAGGAGAGCCACATGTTCTGGCCAGGGGCGTAGTCTGAGCTGCACAATGATGAACAGCAATATAGCATTTGGTTGATTTATGGATGTGGCAGTCCTTTCACACCAAAGTTAGCTATTGCTGGCACTCACAATGATTCACAAACTAGCTAATCACTCTGCCCATACACTATTACTCTCTTAAATTATTATAAGGCGCATGGTCAGCTTTTGAAAAAATTGAAGGCTCTTAGGTGCGCCTTATAGTGCGGAAAATACGGTACTAACACCCTAAATCTAAATAGAGGACAGGCTCCCCTACCCCAACCCATGTTAGGGTTGAAAATGGTGTCTTTGGTTAGTAGGCCAATAATTGAATTGAACGCAACTGGACTTACGACTTAGGTTTGTCAAAGACCAGGGGCTTCATCAGTTTGGAACCCACCGGTCTGACTAGTCCTCACTAGTCTGACAACTAAGAAGGGGGAATAAGCACACATGTACACGTCACTTTTGTCGGTGATCTAGTTGATCGAAAAGCCCTATTTTGCTGATTTTATCAGAGGGAGGAACTTTGGCACTTTGCTCCACAAAATTGTCTGAAAACCTTATTTCCTGACCTTTTACAATCAGGTAAAAAATCTACACTAATAGGTGGACAAACCTTAATTTTTGATAATTTAATACAATTTATTTACTAATTACATAAGGAAGCTTGTTAAAATGCAACTGTTGCCTTGAGTTTAAACCGGAAGTTGATGTGGTTTACACAAAAGTTGTAATTTTAAGCCTGAAACTGACATGGGTTGGTCAGAAATTGTTATATTTATTGTAAGCCTCAATATAGTTCTATTTACAGCTTAATTTTTATTACACTAAGGTAAGAAGAGTGTGCCGAAAACCTGAACCGGTGAAGAAACAGCGAGAATAAGAAATGCAATGCAGATTAGGGTTACCTAACCCGTCACACATTTGTTTACATATCAAGGTTTTACCCCATAACCCCATTAAGTGAGCCAGATTTGAAGCGTTTGTCACACCATGTTGAATTTTGTTTGTGTTTCATCTTGTGGCTTCCTATTTTATTTTGAAAAGTAACTCTCCTCTCTTTTCAGGTCACTTGCCTTTCCTCATGTCTCCTGGTCTGCTGTCGCCCCTCATTACCAATAGTCTCCACCTATTCCCCTTCCTTGTGTGCGTGTATAAATAGTCTGTGTCTCCCCTCGTCCTGTGCCAGAATGTCTAGTTTTTTCGTGCACGCCAGCCCTTTCGCTCAAGTCCCTGCATCCCGCCACAGCCACGTCTGCTCGAGCCCTCAGTTAGTTTGTTGCTTCTCCTTCTAGTGAGTGATTTATTTATTTATTTATTTATTTTGTTCTTGCATTTTGTCCTGTTTGTTTACTCTGGTCGAAGTGATTTTGAGTTTCTTTTTTCCCCCATATTTTCCTCATGTTTGGAGTGATTTCGAGTTCTTGTTTTGTACCGTTTATTTTTCTGCTCATTTTTTGGAGTGATTTTGAGTTTTGTTGATAAAGTTCAATAAAACAATCTCGGCATGTGAGTCCTGATTTGAGTCCTGACATTCTTTGGGTGATAAAAAGTTATCTTAATATGTATGATTTAGTAGTGTGGATGTAGACTAACTTTTGATTGCTATGACATTAAATGATGATCTTAAGGGGGGACTCGATCAGGTAATTTTAAATATCGATGTACGTCACTTCTAGTCATTCAATGGGATCACTTCTCCCTGAAAATGAAGGCAAACAGAAGGGACATTGAGAAAGACCCACTTATGTGAGTTTTTCATTGTACCGTTTTTTCTCTGGTACAGTTAGTGTGTTAAAATAATCTGACATGTTCTTTTAAGCTAGGTACTGGACAGTGTATTTTAAATTGTGCAATTGTTTTCCCCTCCGGTTGGTGTGGCTTTTGGAGTATGACGTGTTTCACTCTATCACAGGACACCCTGAGGAGGATTTGCCTACAGCCCGATCACGGATATTGACTCGTATGGTACGCATATGTAACGGGTACCGTAGCAACGGCACCCTGGTTGACAGATCAACTCCTTAGACACAGGAGAGAGATGAAGAGATGGTTTGTAAGGTTCAAGGATCATGCAGCAATTTCTTAAAGTTTCATCTTTTCAATACACTCTTGTGTTAACTTTCTTTTCTTATGATTTACATAATCAAAGTTCAATGTCCTTTAAGCATTTTCAATTATTTTCAGTGTCCATGTCAATACGAAACCATGTCTTCCAGTACAAAATCCATAACAAATAACAATAAATCTCTTTTCACTAAATACATGTTCACATGTTCACTTACTCTTCGACTTAGTATTTTAACCTATTTATCAAAAATGAAATGCATAGACAATGGTACTATTAACCAGCTTAATGTTCAAGTTCCTTTTAAACGTCTCATGAAAGTATTTTACTTCGTTTTAAATCATTACAGTACTGCATTTTACCCTCATAAACCTTAAGTGCTTAATGTAAACAAAACTTCGTGTTAAACAGTCACCTTTTTTTCCTCCATGAACCCTTATAGCAAAAACCGTTTTAAAACTAATGGTGGGGACCTTACAGAAGGCAAAACAAACCATACACACCGACATTGTAAGTTTCTAAAACATTACTCGTGTGTGTTCACGTAGGAGAGGCATGTGTGCTAAACTGACTTGGTTTCTATTACCATGCACATCGTGCATAATCACTGCACTGTTAAACGGCTAGGCCTTGCCTCCGTGTTTCAAACTTACTTCAAACTAAATCACAAAAAGTCTCCATCGGAAAATACAACACAAAAACGGTTCACTAACATCCCAAATACATTCCAGCGTGGCTAGTTCCTAGTTTAAAAGCACATTTGTACATTTACCAACTTGAGACACAGGAGAGAGATGAGAAGACGGCTTGTCAGTTTCAAGGATCATGCAGCAATTAAGGAAAACGCAAGACACTGAAACCGCAACCCGCCCTCGCCCCCTGCTGGCATAGAGCAAACATTACAATATACATTGAAAAGGGAAACCAAACCACTGCACAAAGAAATGCAAACTCTTTGGGGGTATTTTTTTCAAAATAAATTACAATAACTTGTATTCAAAATAAAAGACAATTATTCTCTTTTTAATCTTATTTCCATAAACACAAATGTGACACTTTTGTGGTCGTCACACATACTTTCGTACTAAATTGCTATATCCGTGCTGGTTACTCGTTTCAGCCGAGTATCCAGCTCAACCCTTTTAACTAGTGATGAAGACAATGACCTGCAAGAATACTTGCCAGGAGAAAGGGAGATTGGGGGGATGGAGGGAGTGAAGGTGAAAGTACAGAGACAGCTTTTTTAGTAACTTATAAGATAGGGTGGGCTGTAGGGTGTATATTTTTATTGAGTGCCTATCAAGTTTGCTTGCTTTCAGTCCCTCTTATCTGTTCCATAATGGTATAATATTGCTAACAGGCAATTAACCCAAAAAAACTTCCAAAAGAAAGTCTAGTAATAGAACTCCACTTGAAAAAAATGCTAAAATTTTTTAGGGGATTGTGTTTAGTCTATTTTAAGACATAAATAATCTTTTAAGACATCTTTTCTTTGTTAAGGTCTTGGCTACAGGTATGCCATAGCAGGAGACCGAGACCAGGCAGAGGATGTAAGGTGTTTACCCATGAAGTCCAAAAAGCACACAGTGGGCAAAAATACAAATGCACAGAGTGGCAGGTGGCAGTGGCAGAGGCTGGCTGGTAGGCAAAGTGACCCTGCAGATAAACCAAGGCAGCAAGATTCAGCACTGCTCTGCCAGATAACTCCATCTTGTTCACCCTAAAGAGAAAACAGAAAAGACACCACAAATCCCACACAATGCACATGTAAACCCAGACCCTAACCCCCCCCCCCCAACAAAGCTTGGTGTCCTACCAGGTTTATTTGGTAAACAAACACAAAAGTCAGACAATAATTGGTGGTCCAGCACCAGTGATCTGGGCACCCATGAGTGCTTCTTGGGAGCATACCCCTCCCAGACAACCAAGTACTGAAAGTCTAGACCTGTAGACATCTAGCAGATAGTGAACCGTATAGGCAGGAGGATCATCATTGATCCAGGGGGGCGGAGGGTTGGTTGGCTGGAGGGCTAAAGGTGGACTCCAAAACTGACTTTGAGAGAAACATGGAATGTACGGTGTACTTAGGAGGATAACACTGGGGTTGATGTATCTGGGGGCCAACTTGTGTGAATCTGTTTGCAGGGGCAGGTTCCAAGAGGAAAGCCCCACTCTGTATTCAGGGGCTGGATTCCAGTGTTGGTCAGCCAGGTGCTGGTGTTGCCATCCTCACTACAGCTGCATGGGCTTCCCACCAGACTTGGCAGATGCAGCGGATGTAGGCCTAAACTGAAGAGAATGCCACATTGGACTCCTGGCTGGGGAACAAGGGTGTTGGCTGGAAGCCATTTATCACTATGAAGGGTGACATACCTGTGGCAGAACTGACCAGGGAATTCTGTGCATACTCCACCTACGGCAGATGGGTGGACCTGGAGGCAGGGAGAAGAAAAGCCTCACAACCTCACAGGATTCCAGGACTCCCAGAGCCTGACAGAATGCCTTCCATACCTGGGGGCTGAACTGGGATCCTGGTCCAACACAATGTCTTGGGGAATGCAGTGAAGATGAAAGACATAGATGGCCAGCAGTCCCTTCTGCCCCAGACAATCTCTAGGGCAGAAGGGAGTCTGTCTGAATCTGTCTACAATGGTAACAACAACACAGAGAGAGCCGGCAGCAGGTGTCTGCCACCATTCAGACCCATCAAAATTGTTGCCAAACAAAGGCTTCTGTGATTGGACAAGCCACTTTAGTGTTTTAGATACAGTACCGACTGGCCTCTTTAAAGAGTTTTTGTTTTTTTTTTACTTAATTGAGCCGTTCATTTTATATTGGTTTAATTTTGTAACTTTTTCTAACTTTCTAACTATCTATCAGACTATCTAACTTTGTCTGTTATTTTGTAGTTTTGGTTTTGTTAATAAAAGTATTCTTTTTCTTAAAACTTGGTTCCTGACTCCTGCATTTGGGTCCTCACCCCCAACACAACACCATACCGTGACACCATAGATCGTAACATTTTACTACAGAGACTGGAACATGAAATTGGCATTAAAGGAACTGCACTAAGGTGGTTCCAATCTTATTTATCAGTTAGACATCAGTTTGTTAATGTTAATAGCGCCTCCTCAGTCAGTTGTGGAGTCCCACAGGGTTCGGTATTTGGACCAATCTTCTTCACTCTTTATCTGCTGCCTCTAGGCAATATTATCAGGAAACACAGACAACACTCAGCTGTACTTATCCATGAAGCCAAATGAAGTGAGTCAGACAGTCAAACTGCAGACATGTTGTGAAGACCTAAAAGTCTGGATGACCCAAAATTTTTTACTCCTTAACGCTGACAAAACTGAAGTTATTGTACTTGGCCCTAAGCACCTCAGAGAAACGCCATCCAATCAGTCTGGACTGCATTAGTTTGGCTTCCAGCTGCACTGTAATAAACCTTGGAATAGCTTTTGATCAGGACATGTCCTTTGTCCCTCACATAAAACAAGTCAGTAGGCCAGCTTTGTTCCACCTGAGAAACATTAGGAAAATCAGAAACATCCTCTCCCAGGGTGATGCAGATGCAAATTTGGATTGTGAGGCCCACAGTAACACTGTTTGTTATGCAGATAGGGTTTGAGATTTAGTTCTCTATTGTCTTTATCTGCAGGTAAGCTGTGCATCCACATGGAGTTGGAGTTATGCAGTACACAACTTTGGGGATGATTGTAGCTGGGTAGCTGTGCCATTTGTTCCTGCCTACACCCCCCCCCAATGCCTGTCTCACTCTCTCTCTCTCTCTCTCCCTCCCACTCTCAACCCAACCGGTCGAGGCAGATGGCCGCCCCCCCTGAGCCTGGTTCTGCTCGAGGTTTCTGCCTCTTAAAGGAAGTTTTTCCTTGCCACTGTTGCCAAGTGCTTGCTCATCGGGGGATCTGTTGGGTCTCTTTAAATAAATTTATAAAGAGTTTGGTCTAGACCTGCTCTATATGTAAAGTGCCTTGATGTAACTTTGTTATGATTTGGCGCTATACAAATAAATCTGATTTGATTTGATTTGACTAGCCAGATCAATATGTCACGATCATCAAGGAAACACATAAGTGGAGTCAGGTAGGCACATTGCAAAATCCCTTTATTCAAGCATTGGTCAAAACCAGGCAGGTGGAGGTACAAACTCAGCTGGCAGGAAATCAAGGTCACAAAGAGAAAAATCACAATCACAAAGGAACATGAGGAAAAAAGGCTGGAAATGACTGGCACAAAGGATGAGATGAAGTGGCAAACAAGGGCAGGAGAACCCACTGGGGAAAAGGAGATGATAAAACACATGTGAATCATATTCGGGCAGGGCCAGAAATTACACAAGAGGGAAGCTTGAGAGGCAGACAGGGGTAAACACAGGACTTCAAAATAAAACAGGAAATGACAAGAAAAACGCCAAAACCAAACTACCTGAGAAAACAGACCCTTAGGGGGCTATTCCAGTCATCCTATTCTGCCATGTGATGTCACCGAAAGTAATTTCTTGTCAGTGTTTTGGTTGAAGGGCAGAAAATTACAGACTTTGAGTATGAGCAAAAACCCAGGTGGGTAGGTTATGCATCTCACTGATAGACAGGTTTAACTACAAGTGAGTGTCATTTCCAGTATATTGTTTCTTCCTTCTGAAACAAACCTTTTCTTATAATTTGTTAATGCAAAGCTTAAAAATAAAGCTTTGATAGACTGAGATAATCCATCATAGTATGACGCCTTTATTTTATTTGAAGTTTGAGTTGAATGGTTTCTAAGCTCAGTGTTTTCATATCACTGCTTCCATATCACATGACACTCCTCTTCCTGTCAGTCAGCCAACACAAGGAAATAAATGTCACAGCTGATGCACGTGTCATTTCTAAGTCATGACTAAATAACGAAATTACTAGTGTCCATAAATAGTCTGGGGAGCAGAGAAATAGTAAAGGGCCCAAAACTCTAACTGCAGTGATTGCTTCCTTCCTCAATATTGTAACACCTCAGCTGCTCTGAGGTTTGTCATTAATCATATTTGAAAGGCAGATCTGATATTTCCTACGTGATCTTTCCAAGGGGTCCAATCAGTAGCA
Organism: Echeneis naucrates; assembly: GCF_900963305.1. Taxonomy (NCBI): domain Eukaryota; kingdom Metazoa; phylum Chordata; class Actinopteri; order Carangiformes; family Echeneidae; genus Echeneis; species Echeneis naucrates. The sequence continues at coordinate 15,741,016 of NC_042533.1, forward strand.
AGCATCTGGAGGCAAATGCAACTGTGCCAGATATATGATTTCTCTCCCTCCACTATCTTGTTGCCTTCCATCCATCAGTCACTCTGCTCAAAGTTCACTGCAGTGCAGGGAGAAAAAAAAGAATGTGAACTGACTGGAAGAGAGGAGCTTCAAACAGTCAACATTATTTGGTATAATTCCACACTAATTTAATGGCTACAGGGTGAGAACAAGGTTGGTTGTAACACTTTTTACTTTGGTTTGAATTACTCACAAACTTTCATCTTCACACATTTTCAGGCCCAGGTTTTAAAACCCATAACTTTCTTGCTTTCAGACAACAGTGCGATACTGACCTTAAAATAACTATTTGTATACAACAATGTCAAAATGTTAAGAATGTTTTTTTTGTACACTTTGGAAAAGCTTAACTACCCTTCAGATATTTTAAAGACTTAAATTTTTTTTTATCCTGTCTCATGAATCTACCTTTTAGATTCAGAATTCAGATTTTTTTGTTCCAACAGTTGATACAGACACTCCCCAACTTAGGAAAGAGTTATGTTCCAACAGCTGTTCGTATCCTGAATTGTGCGTAAGTTGTTTGTTTGTAACAGAGCATGTCTTAGCGCTAACACAAGCAGAAAGAACTGTGATACTGGGAGAGCATAGGCTATGGTATTGTGCGGCATGGGTAGTAGTAAATTTCATACAAGGCAGACTTGTTTCGAAAGCTCTCCCGTTTTGGGAGAGCTTTCGAATTTTAATTTGCAGCTCTGTCTGTATCTCTGGATGTTTGTAACACAAATGTTTTACAAATGTTTTACAAACATCATGGCAGTAGAGCTGGGCGGTAAAGTGGCGGTAAAGTGATTAGTGCTGCTGCCTCACAGCAACAAGGTTGCAGGTTTGGTTCCTGGGCCTGGCACCTTTCTGTGCGGAGCATGTTCTCCCTGTGTTTGCATGTGGACCCTGGATGAACAAAAAACCATCTTGTAGTTGTTCACATCTCCAGTGTCTCCCTGAAGCTCTCATCACAACAAGTCAGTTAGTCAATCAGATGAGTGGATCAGCCTCTGTTTGCTGATTGTTTCCTGAGTCATCCAATGAAATAAATAAATAAAAAATCTGGTAAATACTCAGAGTAACCAAATCCTGAAAGGTGATGGTAAATGGGTGGAGATTGAGCTATAGCTGAGAGCAGAGACTACTTTGTGGTGACATCACATTCCAGAAGTCCTTATGGCTGAATTTAATGCTAAGTTTCTTCTACTAACTGTGCATTTATCTTTGGACTGAGACCTTCAATACTCACACTATTAACCTCAGACTACTATTTGATCAAAGACTCAATCTTGCACACAGACATTATAGATACTGGACAAATGGACATGGATGTCTACTTCTTTACTACTATACTATATGGCCCAACTAAATCAGGATATCAAGAGTCCATACTCATTGGTTTCTGTCCACCAAGTTTAGTGTTCCTTCTCTTTGAACTTCTGAAGTAAACATCAGGCTCTTCAGCATGCAAATGTTCCACTGTGCTCACCAGTCTCACAGCAGAATGCCCAGTATGACTGGTGTCCAAAAGGAGTCTGGATCAGTCCAGCAGATGGCAGCTTCAGCCCAGCCTGGGACTGTGGAACTCAAAGCACAGTGGCTATGGCTGCATGTGTTTAAGCTCCAGATTGTGGTCTATTTGTTTTAGTTAAAATACCTGCAGATAAATGGGAGTTGAGAGATTTGTCAACATGAATTATTATTTACTGATGCTTTTGTTTCGCATATGAGAACAAAGAGGATATGTTGTCCTAATGAATAATGATAAATGTCACTGATCAGCATGAAAAAATTGTCCCAGGTGTTGGAAGAGGAATACTCCTGAATCACCTAGAAAAGCTCTTCAGAGGAACCACTAATGCATCTAATCTAAATCCACTGGTTGGTTGGAGTCCATCACTTCACACTTTACATTGTCTCACATCAACATTTTGTTCCACTGGGGTGACACAGTTCCATTTCTCCTCTGTGTCGTTCTCTTGCCTCTCCACAGAGGATTTTGGGAAATGAGCCAGAAAAGTCAGATTCATGCTCTGACATCGACAGAATGGCACATAACTCTGGTGAATATGCTGCAGGAATAATATTCTTCCACTCCTTGCTTGTCCTCAAAAAATTTAATCTTAAGGGCTAAATTGTTCAGAATGCAAACTAACATTTTAAATCATTTGTCAAAGTCAGTTAGTCAAAATTGTTACAAGCCATCATCATTGTCTATAACCTTCAGATAGAACAGCTCTGAGCACCGTGTGATGTTGGGCCTCAATATCATCATTCTTCAGTTTTTTCAGATAGTATTATAAACTGTTGAACTAAACCACTGTTCAGATCCTAAGAATACAGCATCCTCAGTCACATAGCCATCTTGTGAGTGTGAATGGTTGAAAGATATTACATGATGGATTTATACAGAACAATGGCTTAGTTAAATACAATACAATTTCCATGTTCTTATGATCAAATGTCCCTTTTATGAACAGGTTTTGAATTTAAACAGTTTGTTAAATATTATAAGAACCAACGATGAAAACAACACAATATAAAATAGACAAATTAAATGATTCCTATCTTAATCCAACAATCTGATATAACAGGTTTCTTTCTACAGCCAACTGATACTTGTACTTTTGGTTTGAATTAATTTGTTTCTATTCATTCTACTGTACCTCAGTCAAAATGTGAATGCAAGGCTTTTATTTGTAAAGGAAATCAATGATTACCTTCAGGTTTCAACAATAAACAATATAAGGTTATTTCAAAAATACATAATTGCATTTTATTGTGTTCTTGGCGATCTGTATTTTAATGAATACACCACACAGAGACAACACACAACAAAAATGCACCACCTTTCAGGGGATATAATAATAATAATAATCATCATCATCACAATTATTATTATTATTATTATTATTATTATTATTATTATTATTATTATTGTTGTTGTTGTTGTTGTTGGTGTTGTTAATAAATAAATAAATTAGGGAATAAGGATTGATTATATCTGGCCCCTGATTTATTGGAGTTTCCCTGACGCATCCCCAATTCGCTCGGGCGTTCCAGTAATTTGTAGTTAATCGGTCTATTTAACGTAAAGCCTTTGAGTGGAATGAGAATGCACGTTATAAAGACAAGTGTTTCTGGAAGGGTTGAGTCGGTATCGTCTGTATTGTATAGGACCCGGTCCTGATCCCAGCGGAAACCCCAGCATCAAGCATCAGAGTCGCTCTGCTCTGATGCTGGATTACCGGGATTGAGCTCTTGTGAAACCGCGGAGCAGCTCTCGGTACACTCACGTTCCTGCTTCCTCCTCATCCTTTACTCAGTGGGAAATACCGTGGGCAGGACTGATCCGAGAGAGAGGGAGCGAAAGAGGGAGTAGCAGAGTAGAGAGTAGAGAAGGGGCGCGAGGGGTGGGGGGGATCCAGGACGCTACAGCGGTGTACCACGGGGTGCGTATTCAAACTGACCAGCGCGTCTCTCTCAGTGCAGCGCAGACCTTCCTCTCTCCACATCCACAGCCAAGCAGCCTCGCCGCCGCTTACCACCGGAGCCTGGTAAGTCAAATTCTCCCCATGGAGGCGCGTTAACGCCTTTTAGGTAAACAAGAAAAAGCACAGCAGGGGAGGTTACGTTGAACCAGCACAGGGCTACATTTTTTCCCTGAACCCGCATTCTGCAGCACGTTGTGAGGCGGATCCTGCGGTTGCTTGAGTGGTCTGGCTTTTTTAAAATGCCGTGAATTTGCTAGTAGTTATGTAAAAGGCACCGTTTCTGTGTACAGGGCGGGCTACAGAGCTTTAACCCGGTGCAACCTGTCGGGCTGAAAGGCTCAAAAGTTTAAACGCAGTTCAGCCATAGAGAGAACAGACTGAAGGAGCAGAGCTTTAGAGTGGAGGGAAACTACTTGAAAATGTGCTTTGGTAATTCAGATGAACAAAATATTTTTTTGATTTTAATGAAAGTTTGCGTACCCCGCCTGCAGCTAGCTCACCGGCACACATAGTATGAAGCGGTGGGTTTTAGGAGAATTTAACGTGTGTGTCGTTGGTCTTCAAAGTAAATGCAGCGAAGGGAGAGATGTATAGATAATTTTCCACATTTCTCATTCTGTATTTACCACATTTCACTTACACGTGTGCAGGCTCTGAGGACGAGAGGTGTAATTCAGCACCTCACGCACATGTACTTTAATCTTCCTTGTCCACATGTGGCAGAACAAGCACAGCAGACTGAGCCTAATGATGAATATGAGATTCAGCCCCTGTTTTCATATGCCGCTGTGCAGCCTCGCTGTCGCGCAGGACTCTGTGTTCTGGTTTGTGGTGCCGCTGACTCCTTTGTTCTTCTTGTCTTCTCCAAAGCATCCTGCGGGCCCCTGCAGTCAGGGGCCTTGTCGGTATCGGTTTAGTTTTCACTGTTCCATGCAGATCAGAAGCAGCAGGTTCTGTTCACGTGGTGTTATGGAAATAATACGTGTCAGACAATGTGTGGACCTAAAGGAAATGAACATTCAAAATAATATCCAGCCTGTCTATCCTTTATTTCATGTATGAGATTCCTTTTTAGACTTTTTCATCTTCTTTGATTTTAAGGATGTGATAGTATCACTTTTGAGATATCAGAGAGATCTTCAAATACATGGGATTGTCATGCACATATTTATGTATATATATTTATTATGATTATATAAATAATTAATTGCGAATGTGATCATAAAGGCCACTGCTATTTTCAAACTGGAGAGGATCGCTTTCTTGGATCTCAGTTGTGTACTTTCCTTGCTTATTTCTTCTAAGGAGAAGTGTGAGGGGAAACGGATCAGGACTCAGTCATCCCCAAATAAGAGCTGACTTACTTTTGTTAGACAAATGAAAGACTGGGTTACTCGAGATAATAAAATTCCAAATAAACATCTCTTTTCAACAATTCATCCATGTGAAAATGCAGATTTTTTACTGTAGTTTTTACTTAGTGAATCCGTGGGATGCATCAAAAAAAGCCACTGCTATGAGTGAAGTTACTGTCACTGCACTGAGATGTAAGTAGTTCCTATTTGGAAACTCCTCTTTTTGCTGATGTTTTCTTTAACTTTAGATTGTTCTATTTAAAAGAGAACCCTGTTTAGAGTGTGTTGAAGTTCTTTATATTTACAGGAGAATGCAGCAAAACAGATCAAGTTCACATGAATTCATATTATGATTGGTGTGAACATGTTTGCATGTTGGCTCAGGTTTTCTGCAGGACATGTTCTTCAGTACTGGCTTCCCCCAGCCCTTGTGTCTACATCCATTTTCCCGTACAATCTATAGTGTGTCTGTGTCCCCACAGGCTGCATTCATAGTCAATACATTGTAGAACCAGTGTTTTTATCTGTGAATGAAAAAGGACAGTTGCGGTTTCATGTGTTTCATTGTTCTGTAATAAAGTGTGCTGAACTGATAAAAATGGGTCAGTCTTCATACTCAGTTTAAAACTTAACTTGTTCTTCTCTGCAACTCATCTTCTTTATTTTTACAATTCCATCTCCCTCCTCATTTTCTCCCTTGATTTTCCCTTCCCATTCTTTTCTCTATCCTTTAAAACCGACTTGACTTTGGCTGAAAAATCTATGGCCTCATTTTTATATTTTGTTATTTAGAATAATAAATTGTGATCTCTCTAATGAGTTTGTTACCTTTCCTACTCTCCTTTGTCTCTTCTCTTCAGCTCATACTCTTCATTTGTAGTACATAAAATGTGTTGAAATAATGCAAGGGGTTTGATGATCAACTAGTTAGAGGTGACCATCCTCTGACTTAGATCAGCCTGCTTGTCTCTCTGCCCTGTTTGGAATTTACAGTTAAAGACAAGGACAGCTCACACAAAATAAAAGAAGGGGCTGTGCTCGGAGAATGGGGGTGGCTGGTCACGGTAGAGCTCTGTCACCTGGCAGCACTAAGTGTTTTGACCCCTCAGCCCTTCAGGATGGGTGTTTACTCAATAGTTTTTTATTAAAATCACAGAGCAAGTGAATTGAAGCTAATTTAGTCAGTGGAACAATAAGTCTGCTGTCTGATTTCAGCATCTCTATGTCTCTGCTCTGCCTGTCTCTGCCTCTCTACACTGTCTCTGTCCCGATGAATCTTTCACTGCTTCTATGTCTGTCTCTGTCTCCCTGCTGTTTCTCCTGGCCACTACAAAAGGGACTGTTCCCTGGGGATAGCTTGCCTCTCTAGAATTTAGAGACAGTATTGAAGTTCGATTCTTGGCTTCTCCTGACAATGTCCAAGTATCCCTGGACAAGGTACTTAACATAAAGTGTCCCTGATTTATCATGGCTGTGTGAACGTGTGTATGGTAATGTGTGTGTGTGTGTGTGTGTGCGTGTGTATGTGGAAAGCTCAAAGTGATCAATAACACCAGTAAAGGTCCTCAGCTCAGTCCATTCACTGGGGTTTTATGCATTTATTTTAGTCGGTAATTAGCAGAGAGGCCATCAGGAAACAGGAACAGAGGAAGATGAGTTAGTTGCATCACAGGTCCCTGACTGGAGTTATGTGATTACATGGCACTCATACCTCTTGACCACCACCACTGGTGGTGCACATCTGAACACTGAATATCATCTAGCGAAATGGAGAGATAACTTTACTTTGTGAGGCTCCTATTGGCTATAGAGATCAAGGATTAATGTTTTCCACCGTGGAAACCGTTGTATAACCTTGTCTTATAATTTATAAACCTCTGTGTAGTGTTTTGTCAAACCTTCAAATTCATTCAACATGAATTTCCTTGAATGTATTCCTTATCTCACAAATGCCTCAAGCAGAAATACAGCTCTTTGCATTGCTTCAACACAGGCCTAATTTCTGAGTCCTTATTTTTGCAGTAAGGATTCAACCTGAGCCCCACACTATACAAAGCTGGCCTGACTTTTGCATAGCTACTGATGGAGCGCTACAGCTGATGCTGCTACCATGTAGCCAGTTTAGAACTAGTTTCCAAATGAACAATTGGGTCAAAAGCAAAAAAACAAAACAAAACAAACAAACAAACAAACAAAAAAATATCTTGTGTACCGAAAATCAATTTACTTTGGTCTTAAGGATTCATGCACACAGATTTGTTTTTGTTTTTGTTTTTTTGTTTTAAACTCATCCCTTCCTCCATTTTCCTTCTCTGTCCACATAAATCCAGAGTTTGAGCCTCTAAAACAGAGAATTTTGAAAATGCTCCTGTTTTATTTATTTATTTTTACTCTAAGGTTGTGTTTCAGAAACCAAGACTTTGGGAAAGCACCACATAAACACCCATGTTTTTTTCCTGATTGATTCCTATCAGGCTAGACTGAAACATCATTGATGTTGAATCTCAGTGCTACTAACCTTGTTGTCTATGTAGCAGCTGTTTCCACTTATATTCTTGATTTTAATGCATTGTGGTATTTTACTCCGAATCCAGGGGTGACTGAGACGTAGTATGAAAGAGCCTCAACTTCCCAAAGACCCAAACAGCCACAAAGATGCAAGACAAAAGAATAAGGAAAATGTGATTTATTTGTAAAACACAAAATTGATAATTAACTAAGGCAATCTTCAGGGTCGACTTATGCCAAAACAACTAATAAAAAGGAGTCTAACTGAAAAGGAAGAAACTAACTGTGCATGGAAAACAAAAAAGAAGAAAACATCAAGGCTAACTCACCTAACAGCTGAACAGAGGAAAACACTGAATAACAACAAATGGTGGTTTACCCCTACACAAAGGGATCTTTAAAGCTGATGTGGCCAGTTGGCTGATGAGGAGGAGTAGAATGAGGAATGAGTGTGCAGACATCAGCCCCTCTGCAGGCCTACTCTATCTTGGATTTGATATTCCCGTGTCTCTTTCTACGTAGCCAATCTCCAGCCAGCCTGGAAATTGCTGCACAAATCAGCATGTAGCGGAGGAGGCAGCCTCACTGAAAATGCAGCCTGCATTCATACACACACACATGACACGGAACAATCAGCCATCAGAGAAAAATTCAAAGTTTTTCTTGAACTGTAGTTAAAATCATACAGAATTCACTCAGTCTGCTTTTAAAGTTAACTAAAGATCCAATTGTTCTGTGTAGCCTACATGATACAGAAATGGCATCTAAGCCTCCTGTGCTCTCCTCTCAGGTTTCACTCATACCTTTCTTTTTCTTACATGGCCAGTCTGGGAGGCTGTCACTTTTGCAACACAGGAACACCTAAATATAAACAACACACATGTGCTCCTGAAACACATCCACCAAGCATGCAGTGATTTGCCCGTGACAAGCAGTAATGGTGTGGTGTGAAGTGCTTCTCTGTCATGTCAGTGTGCTGTCAGCATGCAAAGTTGCAGTGAAGGAGGACTTGAGATGGTGCACTGACATCACACAGTGGTCCAGGAGGACTCTGCCAAAAGCTGCTAGTACGCAAATTATCACCTTCCTCTCCAGACATCATCTCAGTACCTCTCATAAGGTCTGCTTGAACTGCTGAAAATGAGCTGCAGAGCTGAATCTGAGCCTGATAGGTGGCATAGACATGTGAAGGCCTCACACATCTGGAAGGAGCTTTGAAAAAAATGGATAGTTTCAGTTAAATGGAAGAACACACTGGACATACAGACAAAGTGGAAGCTACAAAAAAAAGCGTAAATTAAAGAACATTGATCATCATAGCTGTGGAGATAACATTATGTTTTTCATCTGTTTTTCAGTTGGCTTCTATGCAAAGTGAGACAAGTGTACTGTTAGGTTTCAACATCAAAATCTAAACCAATGGTTTTAGCTGCTCCAGGGGAAGCAGCACATTTACTGTGTAATGGCATGAATTGCTAACCAAGAAAATGTGTGATGGTCACTCTTTTACAATGTTTAATTTAATGATTACTTTTGTGATTTTTAGGATTATAATTACTGATTAAATTAATTACAGCCATAATATTTTTTATTGTTATTTTTATTAGTAGTATTATTTATTTCTACAAGCAATATTAGGATAATTTAGCTTTTTGTTTTTGTCCTAAAACAAAACAATCTAGCCAGAGTTATCGAATAAACATGGGAGGGGGAGCATTTTCTACTAAAGTAAAATCTCTAATCTCTAATGTCCGATCTACTTCTATGATAATAATGACAATAACAGTAATAAATAATTTTTTTCCTTTGCCTTTGACGTTGACTCTAAATTGCCCGTAGGTCTGAGTGTGAGTGGCTGTTTGTCCTTGTCTGTCTCTGTGTGTTGGCCCTGTGATGGACTGGCGACCTGTCCAGGGTGTACCCTGCCCTTGCCCAGAGTGAGTTGGGATTGGCTTCAGCATCCCCTGTGACCTGGAAATGGAAAAGCAGTAGAAGATGGATGGATGGATGGACTTTGATGTTTGTGGATTTTGATTTTAGAATGAACCAAATTAGTTCAAATTCCATGTTTGAGTTTTGTTTATGGAGGCCTCAAGTGATTATTTTGTTAACTGGATTAAACTAAAGTGATAGCCAGAAAAACTAAAAAATTGATTTTTCCTTGTTCTTTGAATTGAGATGGAGATTTGGAACAGGACTGAGGCAGAAAGAACTGTAGGAGTTTCTCACATCATTATCTTCTTTTCTTTGAATTTTACATGCTGAGTGGCTGAGTTTTTGTTTTGCTGAATTTGGTAATAATTTTAATCCTGTGTGGTGTAAATAAAAGTGAGGTCACATGACATGATCATTAAGAGAGAGGATGGCTTTGCAGTGGATTTGCTCTTTGGTACAGACAATAGTTCCATGTTGTCTTTATAGATATGAGCAACCAAACAAGTGGTAATTGGACCAAAGAAGTGGTGGATACTTCTAATACTAAGAGGAATGCACCAGTGGAAAGGGGTGCTGAAGGAGCACCCAGTTAAGTAGGAATCAAATTTCTTGGGCTTTACCCAAGATGCTAATGTCAGAGAATACTCTGAATTTACTGGATTAATAAATCAAATACAAAGCAGGGTCATTTTCCCATAGAGTTAAATACAATTCCCGATGGTCATTAGATAGAATGGAGGTTTTGAGCTGTCAAACACTTAACGCCACCAAAACCTTTTTCCAGTTCTATAAGTAGTCTAGGTGACAGAATTGAAATCCCCTTGTTAGCACCATGGATAGCGCCAGACATGCCACAACTGCAACAGTACAATGTACTGTCAAAATGATTTGAAAACCAGGATGATGCCTTCACAGTACAGCAATAAAAAGAAATGATTTATTAATTTTATAGTTGCTTAGCATGTAAAATGACTGATTTTTTACACCCCTCTTTTGGCTTGCCCTATATCTGGGGTCGCCACAGCAACTCAGCTCTGTGACTTGCATGGTTGATTCGGCTTCATTTCTCTACACTGGATGCCCTTCCTGTTGCAGTCTTTCCCATTTCTTAGGTTTGGGACTGGCATAAGGTCTACCACTGGCTTGCCTTGTGGCTGGGGTTTGAACCCAGGGTCTCTGCATGCAAAGCATGCCAAATGACATACAATGTCCATCACAATTCCCCCAAGATCAATGAGATATCTTGAACTGTCTCTTTTTCTGATCAACAGTCAGAAATGTGAACCATAGCAATTAACAATTTAAGAATTTCCATCTTTATAACACACATTTTATGTTTACTGTGTTCTGTTTATCAGGTGCATAGGAATTGTGAAGACGTTGAGGACAAAAGAAGAGGTGACACTCTCACCTCAGCTTGCTGAGACTATGACATCTGTGAGGGTTTGAGACTGTCAAAACGCCACATCTTCAGACCGCTGTTATCCACTCATTGCCCAAAAGCAAGAACAACGTCATCTGACCTCCTTTGATTTCTTGGTCTCCTTCTCCCACCCTGCTTCGGACCCCAGTGTCATGGCCTTCACTTTGTCAGAGATTATGGCCGCAAGGCGGCAGCAGTCACAGGCTCAGTCACATGCCCAGCGGGGCAGCAGGACAACGGTGGAGGTGGATGAGTACAGCACGAACCCCACTCAGGCTTTTACCTTCTACAACATTAACCAGGGACGCTTTCAGCCACCACACGTCCATATGTGAGTAAACAAGAGTGACATTCATTGAAGTGGCATAATGAGTTGATCTTATCTCCTTTGATTTTGTTAGTGTCCTTTACAAAAGTTTAGTGTACCCATATGGGTCAAGCATATGGCCAATAGGATGTTAGGGGTGCATGTGACGTGATTCCTCGCTTAGGCAAGCTCTTTCCTGCATGTTGTTCTCACGTCCTGTCTCTACACTATCCTTCTCTGTCCTATTTTATAAAAAAGGAGTGGCTTTTATTATAACCAGTCACAAAAAAAAAAAAATGCCATGATATATGTTCCATTGTGCCTCTTCACAATGCAGGGACCTTATAATCATTGCTTGTAGCTTTTCATCAACATTCAAACACCAACCTGCCATATCGCAGTGCTGAAGGTGCTCAAGCACCCTCAATACATGGGTGCAAGCCACCTTCAACTCTGCATGTGTGTAAGAGCTGCATATGTACATGAATTTTGGATATGGCTAAATGGTTAGTTAGTGCACTTTAAAGACCTTCATGATGTTAAATTGCATTTTTTTTTTTTTTTTTTTTCAGTTTTTGTTGAACAGCGTCGAATGGGGTGTCCACGGAGCCTTATGGGAATTCAGTGTTTTGGGATGAAAGTACTGTTTTTTAATTAAGAAGTTCTCAAACTGATGCATTTGAAGTTCTCAAACTGATGCATTTGAACTTCTCAAAACTGTAGCTTAGCTGTGACTTTCTTTGAGATAATTTCATACAGCCATGAAAGTTCTCTTCCATGGCTACATGGCTGTATTTGATGTTTAGACAGAGAGTTCCTCTGTGAGGCTCCATGAAGTGTCACTATATTTCCTCATATACCATAGACAAGATGATCATCAGGAACCCTCTTCTTATTTGATTACCTTTGTGACTCACACTTTTTCAGACTGTCCTACATGCATGTCTGTGTGCTTTCCCACTTCTCCATATCTTTTTCTGTCTCTTGTGGGGGGATGAAGTTGAGGAGGAGGAGGCAGAGCTGTTATCGTACCTGGAGGAGAGCTTGCTAAACTGGGCCACCGTTATTCACCAGCGCATCTTTTCCCCTGGAGATTCTGTGGATCTGTACACTTGCTAGAAATCCCACAGGACACTGCTCTTTTTCTATCTCTGCACTTTATTCTTTTTTCTATCTCTGCACATTTCTCTTTCTGTCTCTTTCAGTGCTGTCCTTTTATTGTGGCTTGCTTCTCACTGTGTCGCTTGTTTCCTCCTGAGTTTCAGTCAGCGGGGACAATTTTTTTTTTTTCATGCTGGATACCAATTCAAACTTTTTTCATTCTCAGCATCCTACCACAGAGACTTTGCATGCAGCATTATATGTCTTTCTTCAGTGTTGTGTAAGTGCAGCAGGAGTTGCAGTGACCCCTTTTCCTTCCTTTGTCCCTCAATTCTTTTTCATCTCTTCTTTTACTCCTCTCAGGGTGGACCCGATGCCTCACGACACACCCAAGCCACCAGGTTACACTCGCTTTGTATGCATCTCAGACACTCACTCCCGCACAGACACCATCCAGATGCCATATGGAGACGTGTTCATCCACGCCGGCGACTTCACCGAGTTGGGCCTGCCCTCAGAGGTCAAGAAGTTTAACGACTGGCTAGGTCAGCATCTCTGAAAGTTGAGGCTCTGGATTCAGAGCAGGTTAGGGGTCTGCTCTCTGTACCTGAGACCGAGTCATCTGTTAATATATCTTAAGTCAATGACAGGTCAATGAGATGGTTGCAGAGCTGAACGTTTTCAAGTTGAAGATTTCAAGGTAGAAACAAGGTTATGCCCCATGGTCAGTGTAAAGGACCACATCAGTGTCTTCACTGGTGACCATTTTATAAAGCATGCCATATACTGTATGTTAAATTAGTTTCATCCCTTCCTACTGGGCCCAGCTCTAGGTATAGCAATGGGGGAGCAACCGTGTATGACATAGGATTGTCCATGTTTATCACCAGTTTAAGGCTGGAGCTTGAGATATTTGATAGTTGGTAAAGTGTATAGTGGAAAATTTGATGGAATTTGAATTTGAAATTCAAAACTAACGCTTCCAACGAGCAAATAGACAATAGATAAGCAGACTAGAAAAATCTACTGGATTCAGGTAGATAGAGCACTTTTATAAAAAATTATCTACATAAGAACCAACAAATCAATTAAGTTTATCCTCCTCTGATGATCAAAAAGTGAAATAAGTAATCAGAGAGAGACGGAGTACAGCTGTTACTCGAAACATGGGCAATGAGGCTCAAAAGGAGTGTTCAAAATGAAATTTAGCATAGTTTTATACATTTTGGATTTTGTGACTTAAGTTTTAGTTAGTTGGATGTATTATAGCCCACAAGTCTGCCAGTATAGTAACCGTTCAACATCTTCGAATGCCCCCCGCCAATCAAAGTAGTCTAGAACCAGGCCTACCTCCTGTGTAGATTGGGATTCTTTCATCCTTTTTGGTGACTTCAAGAATACTGAGTGGCTTTTTCGGAGGCATTTTCTGAATATAATTTTTTATAGCGCACAAAAGGAAAAAAAGGCGAGTTTTTCAAATGTTTTTCACCTCTACACAATGATAACCTTGAGAATTAATGATGACTGAATGGCTAGGATCATTTAATCTCTCCAAATTTTCATAGGTAACCAAAATGAATTTGAATTGAAGGCTTCCTGTGCTGTAGGAATAAACAGGAACTCTGTGTTTTGTGACACAAATGGCAGTAATGGAAAAAAAAAATTATCAAAATCTGCTTATATCAAATCAAATCAATCTTTATTTACTCAGCACTTTTCATGTAAAGTGAGAAATATAAGGTGTTTACTGAAACAAAATCAAAGCAACAGTAAAAACAAATGAAATAGGATAAGTTAAAGCAATAGAGAGATAACTAGACAAATGTAAAAGACAATCAACCTTCTTTTCAATCGGTTGAATAAAAAAGCACATTTTGTTGCTTTTTTGTCTTGAGGTGCACATACAGTATCCATTGTATGGTTTTGATAGAAGTGGTGTGGTTTACATAACAAAATAAACCACATCATAGAATCCTGTTCATCCCATGTTTCACATTTATAATACTAATAGACCAGTAGTGCACAAACGATGACATAACTTCTTCATAAAAACTTGCAAGATGTGATGAGGACAAAAAAAATGTGAGAACCACTGAGCTAGACCACCTAGCATTCCTTTTCTAAACTTATAATTGAGTTAGTGTCTCTCTCTAAGACTTCTGTTTTTGATTAACAATAACACAGCGCTATTTTTAACAGCTTTAATGCATGATAAAAATAACTAATTAATAGATTTATTGTTCTTTCTTATTGTTGTGAATAAACCTCAGACATCCAGGCTATAAAAACGGCCAAGCTCAACCCATCAATGTCAACTGACACTGCTGGAGTTGAAAGTTGAGCTCCATTTATTTTTTATTTATTTTTATTATTATTCGTTATTTCATTTAGTAAAATGAAGCTACAAATTATAATTGTTCAAAAGCTCTGTTATTACCTATCACAGCTGTTATTACTAATGGAATGCTTAAAAACACAAATAGTTATAATTATACAGATAATGACATTACATCTTATTGTTTATGTCCCATATTATATCTTTTCAAATTAATTTGATTGAATACATCTATTCGTAAAGTGGGGTCAATGAGCTTGATGGCTCTGCTCAGAATCTTGGCTGATTCTTGGACAGAAATCTCAGATGTTGCTCCTGGAATCTTGAGACACTCTCCAAAGTTTGGGAGTCAAAGTGTTCTCATTGCCAGAGGAATGATGCCTTCACTTTCCCCCTCCTATTTTTGAGCTTTTCTCTGTTCCTCGTGGTATCTTTTGAGCTTCTTCCATTCCTTTTTCCCCATGTTGTTATTTGCTGGTGTTGCTACATCTACCATCTGTGCCTTCTTCTGCTGTTTGTCCACCACTAAGATGTTGGCAAGTTAGCCATCACTAGCTTGCATCTGTGTCTACAAGTCCCACAGGATCTCCATCATTCTCATATACTTTGGAGGTGTATCCCATTTTGATCTGAGGACTTCCATCACACGCAAATATTCCATGTACACTCTGCCTGCTAGTATCGCACACTGTGCTATTGGCTGCTGGATTGTCTTTGGGGCATATCTGTCTGGTAGAATTCACCTTACATATTTTTATATATATTATATTCATAGTTGTGTAATAACTAGTGGATCGATGTTTTTCCTTTTTATTGTAATAAACTGTTTACTTGAATTTTGATTGCACACCCTTCCTCAAGCCAGGACAGGCAATCTGAGCCCATTTTTAATGGCACAGTTCTTTCACTGAGGCTGCCTTTCTCCCTGTATATTCACATGAAAATATTGTATGCCTGGCCTGGATGTGCGGGGTACATTGAACCAAGACTCAGTTTAATTTTTATCCTTTTCAGAGTCCCTGGATTCTGAAGAGATGATTCTTTGCAGGCTGTGGATTGTTTGGCTGTGTAAACACACAGAAAGGTTGCACTTTTCCATTCATACTGCGAAAAAATGTATAGTTCCAAAAATCACAGAGGACTAAAATCTTTATCATTATTACTTTAAAGCTATATTTTAATCATTATAAGTTAAATGGCTTTAGCTGCGCTATGGTCTGTCTGCAGGTAGAGCACAGGGCTGCTCCAACATTGATTAATGCAGGGGCAGCATGGCAGCATAGTGTTTAGCACTGTTGCCTCACAGCAAGTTGGTCGTGGGTTTGATTCCTGGGCTTGGGGCCTTTTTGGGTGGAGTTTGCATGTTTGCTTGAGTGGATATCCTCTGGGTACTCTCTGGTGACTCTAAATTTCCCATTTGTGTGTTGGACCTGTGATGAACTGTCGCCCAATATGAGCTGGTATTGGTTCCAGCACCCCGCGCAACCTGGAAACGGATAAGTGACAGATGAGCTAGTGTGGGAGAGTGATTAATGCAACTAGTAACTAATAAGTACAGTTTGTGTGGTTGCTTATTCATTCCTAAGCACAAATACACACTCAGTGATCACTTTATTACGTACAGCACACTGATGCTACTTAGATTCTCCATCTGTAAACAGCTATAATGTGAGGTTACAAAATATGGTGTCACTTGTCTCCAAAATCGGATGCTGGTCAGCCAGCCAATCAGAACTAAGACAGGCTAATACTCATGTAAATGAGAGGAAAACTGGAGACATGGATTTGGGAGCTTAATGTAGTTGTTTTCAAGATATTGAAATATTTAAAGATAAACTTGTTAATGTAAATAATAATTGTGTAAACATAAAAACAGAAATGTTAGCTCTAAACATAAAAGTGTAAAGAGTTAACAATAAACAATAAACCACTGTTGATATATTTTCGGTAGTTAAATATAT
Source organism: Echeneis naucrates (assembly GCF_900963305.1). NCBI lineage: Eukaryota > Metazoa > Chordata > Actinopteri > Carangiformes > Echeneidae > Echeneis > Echeneis naucrates. Next base: position 15,757,480 of record NC_042533.1, read on the forward strand.
CAACAGTGGTAAGTATACAATATGAATTAATGTTTAACAATTACACAGTCATCCCTTTATTTGGAACACCATAGTAAGGCTGGGCTTTTCTTCAATCTGTATACAATGCTCACCTCCTTATAAACATCACATTGCTTCATGACCCTGCTGTATGTTTACATGACTGCATCATATCATCTCTGCAGAGCCTCTATTTATGCAGTCAAGCTACCCCTCTTCTACCCCATCCTGAGGTAGACCACTGGATCCAGGTTTAGAGAATGAGCTGAGCTTAGTATCATGTTGATGATAGCAGTCTCAGGTGACAAGGTGTCAAGGTGAAGTACAACGCCTGAACTGTCCTCCTCTGTGACTTTTTGCTTCAGCAGCCTCCACTGGAAGCATCTTATCACGGTGCAGGTAACCAGTGTAGTGAATGTCTTATCATCAGCATGTGATATTTGCAGGAAACTGGAATTCAGTGACCGAGTGACAGCAAAAAACTGTTGAATAAGTGAAACAGATTTTGCAGTACTGTTATTATCACCATCATTGTCATTGTTGCCGGCGCCATCATCAACACCAGCATAAACCTCCTTGGGAACAGCACACGTCTGTTCATGAGTATACAGGACTTTGTGTGTTCATCTCTTTCTCTGAGGGAGAGGAATGGGGAATGGAGAGATAAGGGGAGTAGTTGTCTTTTCCCTTCTCACACTCTCTCGCATTCACACTCCCTCATGCACACACTGTGCAGAAGTACAGGCTGTAAATCTGCAAGCCCGCACTCCAGTGGCAAGAGAGTCAACAGGAGAGACGATAAAGAAAAGATAAACCAAGCCAACCGCGCCTGATGCTGCCTCTGAAGTCAGCCTCTCCTCCTTCGTTACTTTCTCCTTCCTCTGCCATCACCCTCTCGCCTGCTCATATAAATATTTATAATCTGGCTATTCCTATTCTTTCTTTCACTTTCATACCCTCCTGCCTCCTGTCTCCATCTCTCCCTCTCATACACACATGCATCTTTTCATCTGTAGTTGAATGTATCTCCTACTGTTTGTGTGCACAGTAAATTTGCAAAGAACAGGTTTAGTGAATTCATTTCTTCTGAATCCCTGTACAAACTGAGCCTTGGTCATGTGAGACCACCTGCTCCCAAACTTTCTGCTCGTACATCCTCTCCTCAGTCTTCACTGTATTTCCTCATTAATTTTTACTCTCTTTCTCTTTTCTATGACTTTCCTATCCCTCCTTCAAATTCATTTTAGTGGACCATCTCCTTTTTCGTTTAGTTTATATTTTCCCGCATCTCCTCCAAGTCAGTCCTCTCTGTCGCTTGGTGGCAGCTCTATAATTCACTTCTCAGCTCCTATTTTTAGCAGGAAGTCAGTCTGCTGCCACTCAAGGCTTTGTCAACGATGGTGAACTCTAGGGGGAGAGGAAAGGAGAGGAAGAGAGGAGACGGAGGGCCCAGAGCAAAGCTGCTTTACCTGGGTAAACTCACTACACTGCTGCCCTGGAGAGGGATACCAAACTTTTGTCCTCTGTTGTCATGGTGATAACTGCAGGTCCACTTGCCAGTCATTGCATTAGGGAAGTGTGTGCATTTGTGTAATTTTGGTCCTATCTTGGTTCCCCCTCACTTTTTGAGCTGCAAGTTGACTCTTCTTGTGCTATTGACATAAGTTTAGAAAATCAGCCAGTGGAAAATTTATAGGCAGTCTGGTTACAGTATGTTATGCAACATTTTTGTGGGATGATTTTCTTTCAGTGTCGTGATCAGGGAGAGGTACAGGAGTGATGTAGCTATTTACCATTTGTTTGAGCCCACCAGAAGAGGTCCACTCAGAATGTTGTTTGATTGATTGGATCTCAAAATGCATTTACAACCATGGCCATAAATAAAAGTCTTTGTCTGATGTGGCATCAGCTGAGTGTTTGTGTTTAAGATGCAGTTTGAGGTGCTAAAGGGTGACTGCAGAGGTCTGGACTGTAAACTGGAGGCTGATTGTGTTGTACAGGTGAGGGAGGAGACAAGGGAGTGAGAGACTCAGAGAGGAGAGAGGGATGGGAGGCAAGTGAGGGCAAGAAGCAAACCTGAAGCTCACAAGCACCAGCGCTTCAGCCCAATTGTCTCCAATAATGGCCCCTTTGATCAGGCCTTCAGCACATACTCATGCCTGCAAGCACGCATACTCAACAGGCATTCACCTAGCTTTCATAAACTGAGAGTGTTTGCACATTTGTTTGTGTGTGCTGCCCTTGGTGTTGACTTGAGTGGCATCTCCATTCATGCCTTGTGATGGCGTGAGCTAGCAGAGCAGAGCGGGAATACACTCCAGTGAATGCTGTGTTTAAATATAGATATCATTGAGCTTGAGAGTTAACTCGGGTCAAGTGAGGAGTAGTTTTAAAGCTTTGTTCTCTTGCTCTTTCCTTTTCTCAAACGGCACTTCATTGACAGCACGCACACACACATAGAATCGTTCATCTTCTACCGCTTATCCGTTTCTGGGTTGAAAACGGTCCAGGAATGCTGGAGCCAATCCCAGCTCACATTGGGCGAGGACCTTTCCATCTCAGGGCCAACACATAGACACAGACAGAGACTCTCACACCTATGGGAAATTTATCTAAACATATATGTCTTTGGACAGTGGGAGGAAACCCATGTAAGCACGCGGAAAACAGGAAACTCTGCACAGAAAGGCCCCAGGTCTGGAAACCGAACTCACAACCTTCTTGTATTGAGGCACTATGCTGCCATGCTGCACATATTGTCTTCCCATATTTTCCACTTTTGGTTTTGAAAACCAAAAACAATCTTAGTATAGCTCTATATATCCTCTCTCAGGCTTCTCACTGGAGCACCAGGAACAACAGGTCAGAGGAGAATCTCTCTCTTGTGGTAAGCTGTTTTCCTAGTGATATAAAAATAAAACAAACAAACAAATCAAAATTCATAAGTAAACCATTAAATCAAATCCTGCAAGGTTGAATGGTGGGTCCTGATGGGTGAGGCTTGAAGATGATTACTTTGTTGTGACATCATAGATTTCCAGTCCAGTCCTAGTGGCTGGTTTTAGGACATTAGGTATCTGAATGGAGGCTGTGAGCATTTCTCTATGAACTGAGCCTTAAAACATGGCCTATTATCTTTAGACTGAATGGAATGTTTTCATCATCGAACCCCTAACAAAAAAATCAATGAGTTTACTAAACATTAACATGAACTTTGAATGCCTTTTGTCCTCTGAAAAGTTACATGTCAGACAAGGAGAAACAGTGTTGTTTGAATATAAAGGAAATTTTATTTCAACACTGTAAAATATCTCACTCTTTGTTGTCCTCTTGAGGAACTAATAATGCCAAAACAAGCTAAAAGCAATGAAATTGCTTAGTTAGTGGAACACATTCAGTTAAAAAAGCAACACTATTGTCAATTGTTACCTTGAACTCTGTTTTTGTTCTCCACCAATTTCTGGGGAAAATAAAAAAACGCAACAACAACAAAAAACAAACAGACAAACAAAAAACTTTTAGAAAAAGGGAAGATTCAGATCCATTGGTAATGTAAAAAATATCATGACTTAAACTCCCTGAGAAGGGGATGGATTGCTGAAACAGTCATTTCCATTGTGCAGTATTATCTTGGTCCCAGCCTCCCTCTGATAAAACACAGCCACAGGCTGCTCTTTCTTAACTCTGCTGTGAGATCCAGAGCCTTTAGCATCTTCGCTACAACTCTTTATTTAGTGCCTGCTTCACTCTCTCCCCCTTAAGTACTGAATAATAGATAAGCGACGGCCATGATGCGATTGCCGTGTACGCACTTTAAATGTGAGTGTGTTTTTTTCCTGGCCCAGGGGGAGAGAGCGTGTGTCTAATTTCTATCTGCCTCTGTATCTGTGTATATGGGGAGTGCATGATTTCTCTCCTCTCAGGTGTTGTACTCCTGGTTTGGACCTCCTCTTCACCTCCTTAGCTTCTCTCTTCTCCACTCAGCTTGCTCGCTTTAGCTTGGTGATTGTGAGTGCATTAAACTTTAATGACTGCTGTCTTTTTCTGACCTGTTCTTATGTCCTCTGCCATTTTCTTTTGCACTTCTTTCCTTCAGCTTTCAATATTCCCTCATCCATTTTCTTGCCTCCTTCAGTCCTTGCATGTCCTTTCCTCTTCAAACTTCATGTTGTCTTCATTCTTACTCTCTTCCATTTGTATCCTTCACCCTTTTCTCTCATGTTTACACAGCAGCGACTAGTGCTGGAGGAGAGCATAATGAGGAGGTATGACATTCCTTTATGGTTTTTAACATTGGGAAACTCGACAGAATTTCAAGTGAATGTAAATTTAACCAAACCATTTTCCATCTGTCTTTCACTGCTTTTGTGTCTTGTATTTGCATACTTGAAAGATTGGGTTCCTTGCTCTTATGTGTGTGCCTGTGTGTGTATGAGGGAAAAAAGATGCAGTGGGATGGGAAAATGGCCTTAGAAAAATAAAATTTTTTCATATATATATATTTTTTTTATAAACAGAAAAAATGTTTTGTCACAGTGGACAGAACAATGGTTGTGACGTCAGATGTATGCATATGTATAAGAAATGTCCATGTTTCGGTTAGTATGCAAGTCTCCTGCTTGTTTTTAATTAATCATAAATATGTCTTCAATATGTCATTTTCGGAAACTACTTTTCAGGAGAGTTGTAAAAATAGTGATAAATCAAGATACAAGATAGGTCGGTGTGGGTGTGACCACGTTGAAAGTGACCAATCATAAAAAGGCTAGGGCTTCCCTTGGTTACCACCCCCAAATTGTCAAAAGTAAGGTCAACTGGTGCAAGCAGAACTCAACTTGTAGAGCAGATTTCACATATGAGGGTATATTTCCCTCCAGCACCACTGTACAGCAGCATCTGTATTAGAGCCTCCTAGATTAACTGGATCTCTTGCCAAAACTGCTTAGTTAACTGCTGTTAATGCTAACATAATGTGGCAATAGCCAAATAACTCTAATTAATTTTAAATAAATAGCCAAGGGAAGTCAGATTTGTACTGTACCAAATGTTAACCTACATTATCTCATTTTATAAAGTCTAGATATTACCTTATTATAGAAAATACAAAACGTTCAAGCACTTGGTGACTGTTGGGAGGACATGGAATTACCATGTAATGATGAAGTAGCTTTTCCAGGAACATATAAGTAGTGCAATGCACAAGGGCTTTATTTTACCAATGGCTAAATGTGGCATCAGCAGGAATCCTTTTTTAAAAACAGACATGGGATCGATGGCGGGAGGCCAGTCCTTTAATTCATCGGCACTCATCAGGTGCCTATGTTGCGGCTTCTGAAAGTTGCAGCTTAATCTTCAGCAACATTATCCTGTTACAATGAATGTGGAAGTGGAGCAGATAGAATGAAAGAGACAGAGATGGAGTGTAGGAGAAAGAGAGGAGAGAGACCACCTACGATGCTGCTTGATGATGTGCTGATCTGTCTTTGTCGGTGCGTCTGTGTGTGTATGTGCGCCTTCCCTCATGTGTATAATGCATTACGCTCAGAGCGGACATTGGGAAGTGTTAGCAGGTGCTGGTGTACGCAGATAACGTGTGTTCTGGATGTGTGGCTCAGTAGGTGGTGTTTATGTACGCTGCCTCATAATTGCAGGTTGTCTTTGTTTTGTGTCTGCTTGCATGATTGTGTGTCTGTGTGTGTTTATGGTGAGATGCAAAATTGTGTGGGTGGTGAGTTAAATGAAATGACTGAGTATTAAGTTTAAGCTGAGGTGGGAAGCCAGAAGTCTTCATCATCCATCTCAACCCTGTTACACGTCTATCCCTTATGCCCGTCCCCCACCCATGTAGCATATTACTTCTCTTCTCTCACATCTAGCCATCCTCTCTTTTCCAGCACACAGACGCTGTAAAAGAATTAGGACTGATCCGAGCTGAGTCTTTAGCTTGTCTGTCTTTGAACATCAGTGTTGTTGCTTTTGAAGCTTCCCCTTGAATTATTGTGTTTCTCTTTGTGCACACATAGATAAAGGCTAAAGCTGCACTGTGTTCTAAAGACACAAGCTGTTGGGTGTATACACACAAATACACACAGGCATATGCACACGCAGACACAAAGTTCAGTATTACAATAATTTGTCTATTCTTTGACCATCGATATTCTCCATTATGAGACCATTGTACCAAAGTAACTTCTGAGTCTATTGTGTGTCATGTCTGAAATTCGGGTTGATATATGTGCATGTTAACAGTGATCAGTGTGGTAACAATTTTATTAGTCTCCATTTTCTCCTCAAAACCTGAGGCACTGGGCAAAGCACATCCATTCCAGGTCTCTGCCAGTCACATGATAAGTATATGGCCTTTAAGAAAAAACTAACTCAAACAATAGCCACGCCCCCATTGTGCTGCTGTGTGTGATATTCAAAATCTTGAGAGCTGCATGCTTTTTTCTTTATAGTGCATCAAGTGTCATCACTTGTCAGGTCTATTTTGTATAGAAGTAGATCTTCATGTGGTCTTTGATTTATAAAACAGGTCTAGGTTCTATATTAACACTGTGAAAGTATCGAATGTCACAGTCCACAGAGAAATATTCACAAACTATATTCAGAAACTGAACCCAAAAAATGCATTAGAACTTTTGGAACTTTGTAATGTTATAGCAAAGCATTCACCAACCTTAGCCACAGCCCAAGTCCCTCCCACCTGGACCCACTATCAAATCTTGCATGATTTGGTTTCTCTGTGCATTTACCTGAAACTCGTTAATGTTTGGTTGTGACCTTATCCACAGCTGTGTGGTCTGATACTGTTATTTCACCAAAATGTGACACAAAAAAACTCTTGAGTCCTAGTTTATAATGGACTTTTTCTTTTAATTTCATGGAAAGTTCTTGCTGTTCCCTCTTGCACACATGCATTAACTCATACTGACACAAACTAGTATTATTTTAATCATTTTGAGTTGGCAAGAAATATTTGGTCCCTATTTTCCACAAGCACACATACACCCACACTCACACTTCGGTATTAAGTTATTTGGCAGGACGTTTTGGCTACTAGGTTTTGGTATCTATGCACACACACTTAGGAATTAACTTTGTCTTGGCAGGCAGAATTTTTTTTCCTGTTGTTGTTGTATTCGTGTGCACAACCACGTATAAGATGTATACACACACATGCAGACACAATGAGCAGTAATCCCCCTGTACATGCCAGAGCTTTGGACAGAACAGGGATTATCATTTTCAAAGAGCAGACCACCCATCACCCGGAACAATGGTGGATGAACTCTGGGGGATTTCCTGTGGTCGTTGTTGGAGTATACACACAAACGCACACACAGATCCTGTATTATGCATAGGAACACACGGAGATGCATTCATTCATATATAAACATGCCCATGCAGGACCAAGCACATACCTGTGTGCTACATGTGTTACTTTTATGGATGTTTGTGCACACACATACTGCCTTGTTGGAGGGTGTATATTTTTGTGGTGACAGACAGACAGACGGGGATCTGGGATGTGTGTGATGGGTGGTGGCAGTGGTGGTGGGGGGGTGCAGGTTCTTGACAAAAGAGCAAAGATATAGAGTAAAAAAGGACTGCAGAAGCAGAGAGAAATAAAGGGATGAAGGGACAGGCAGACGGAATGAAGTCCAGCTGTTTCTACCCCTGGAACCGGCCTCACTTTCAGTCCCATGCATATACACTCCCCACTCCTCACAATTTCCTGCTAACTTTGTTTTTTTTCTTCTTTTGTTATTTTTTTATTCGACTGCCTGCCTTTTGCTGCTGTCCATTCACTCACAGACAAATTGACAGTATTTGTTGCTTTAAAGCAGCCTTTTGAATTCAAAGACAAAAGATGGCGGCCAACAAAGAGCACCCCATGTGTTGTGGGGGAATATCGTTTCAAATGTTTAGATTCCCCCTCCTCACCACACACACACATACATAGGCTTCCACCCACATCCTCTCCACTTTTCTTTTTTTTCCTCTGTCTTTTGTCAAAAACCAACAAAGCCATTTGATGGAGAAATTTTCTTTTTCTGATTGATTTGTTCTTTGTAGACACGATAATACACTGTATTCTTGGATTGCTTTCATTTTTTAAATTGTTATTATTCCTACATTGATAGACAGTAGTTTGGCTCGGACAGGGAATTATAATAAACAGGTGCAAACACTGGCTGATTCTAGTCAGATGCACCTACGTGATGTTCTTGTAGTTGGTATTCACGCTTTGTCATGCTGCAGCTTTTTTTTTTTTTTTTTTTTTTTTGAGGGCAAACTTTCAAAATATGAATCCATGTAATTGAAATTACATTTTCCTAAGTAAGAGTGTGTGTATGTGTTTAGGAGGATGGGGGTTGGGGGATATTTTTGTCCAGCTGGTGCAGTTTTATGTTTCTCTCTGTGATTTATTTCTCTCTGTTTACAGTTGGCCGTCAAACTCCATGGGTAAAAACAAACTGCTCATGTTGCAGATTTTTCCAAGCAGAAACAGATAGTGTTTATTTGTTGGAAAATGAGTATCTTATTCCCTTGCTGTGTCCCTCACACTCACACACACATGCACTGACACATACAGTATAACCCCCTGAATTATTTTTGAATTTCACATTTCAGCCCCTCAGCTAAGGATCTCTTTCACAGCAACTTTCCCTGCTGCTTGATGCCTTCTACATCAATGGAATGACTGCATTGTCTTTATGTATATTTGCAGATGAAAGCTGATCAGTTCATTTGATAGAAAGTACTTGCGAGAAAATAGTCCTGGCATATTGTTTGAGAACTCAAGGACTAAGCTTTGTATTTTCTTTTGGATCAGTAATTTTTCATTCACACTCTTCGTGTCTGCTGTGCATGCAGTCTCAGGTCACTCCAGTTTTCATCACTTTGCACTCAGAAAGCACCAGTCTTAAAAGACTGACACCAACAAGCTAAACAAGTCTCCAGGTAGACACTGTCCTCCCATTCAGCTACTTGGCTCTTTCCCAGTGAGCTTTTCTTCCACAAACTGTCACTGCTGATACTGAGGCTGTAGAGGAAATATGTGTTTTTTTGTGCAGCAAAAACAAAGAAATTGAACAGATGAAATGGGATCTGGGAGGAATTGAGAGTAATCACAACTTAATCTTGAAAGTACAGTTAATATTCTTATAGTATAATTTAAAATGGGTTATTATTAATAGACAGCAAACAGCAGGCTGACACACATATCAGCATAGTGGAGAAACAAAAGTCAGGTATCTTTCTCTGGAGTTGGTGGAGACCAAAAAATTTGAGCTACAAAAGGAATACGGAACATTCATCTGTGAGAAAAAGAAGATAGGTTACAGCAGATTTAGCTAGTGACTTCAGCCTAACCCAAATTTTCCTAATTTGCACATCACAACCAAGCGTCCTCCTTCATTAGTAACTTGTTCTTGGTCCAAGTAGCCTCCCTCATCTCAGGCTTCCATGGTTTCCCTACACCATACCTCGCCTGTTGACACCCACAATTGCTCTGATTGGGACTCAAACCCCAACTCTCTTGTATCGGAGTTATGTGACATTGTGATTAAAAAACTCCTAATCACTTGATCCTGTGTGAGGTTCTACAGCTGAATAACAGTCTGTAATGTAATGCTCACCTGATTATTTCTGTTTCTTCACTTTTTCAGCATTTTTTGGGTTGAATGCACAGAACACTGGGGGAAATGCTGCACACATTGATTGATTCCTTATTAATCATTCAAAGTGTATTTTTTCAGCTATAGAAGGCAGTCCCATTACATCAAATGCTTTGATTGATACAGAAAGTCACCAAGCACTCAGGTGTCAGCTTGAGTAAGGATTTAGTGGATGACAATTATGGGATTTTACTTTGGAGTGAAGTATTCCTTCACCCTCATTTTATCCAGGTCCAACTGCATAAACACTTAGGTGCCAAAGTCTGATGAAGAGAAAACAAAAACATCTTTCGATTGTGCGCTGGTGTGTGGGTCCATGTGCCTTCATAGACGTACGGCCCAACATTTATGAGGCCTTTTTGGATGTGTGCTTGACAACTAAACACAAGCCCTTCTGCCAAATGGGAGCTGTTCTGGGAGAGGGGGCGGCCCGGGCCCAAAATGCAGAGATGGGCACTCTCTGACAGCTGCTTTCATCTAGTTATTATTCCTCCTTCACATGCAAAGATTTTTGGGTTTCCTAAAGTATTTCTGTTGCTCTCTACTTCCTCTCCCTCCCTCTCCACTCTTTCTCCCTTTCTGTCACCATCTTGTGATTGGCTGTTATGACAGTGCCATCGCCAGGCTGTCAGCCTCTTATAAAGCTCAGTTTAATTACTACTTGTCACTCACATGACACATTCATGCACAGATGCAGCAAACTCGCGCACAAACACAGCATGCTGACACACAAACTAATGTGCTCAGCTGTTCGCCATGTCATTCCGATTCCGTCAGCAATTTAAGAAAAAAAAAAAAAAAAACGTTGTGCCTGAACTCTTCGTCGCATGCTCCACCTGACAAAGAAGATCCTCAGACATTAGTCAAAGAATGTACATTTGTGAAAATCTGGCAACTGGATTTGATGAACACCTGTCAATCACAACTGAAAGCTAGTGAAACTAAAAAGTGAATGGGTGTTGTGGGGGTTTGATTAGAGCAGGGTGATGAAAGAGGAATGAGGAAAGATGCAGTTGTTGTGGTCGGTAAATGTTTAATATTCTGTGTTAAACCTCACAGTTATCACTCTTCCTGCCCTCCCTCCTCATCATTCCTCCAGATAAAGATTTTCTGACGGATGCGTTCAGCTACGCTTCCCTAAACAGAAGACGCTGTTGCAGTGGGTTGCAACCTTGACTGATGGAGGGAAGCTAAGACAGATGTACAGATTTGCTAGAAATGAAGGGGAACAATGAGAAAACCCTGTCGCATGTGAATGCCAGGCCATCTGGGATGGGTTTCATGGTGTCCTCAATTTTACTTCTCCTCCTTGTGTCCCTCCACACCGCCTGTCACCCTTCTCTTGTGCATTTCCTTTCTCTTTTGCTCTCCCTTACATCTTTTGTCTCTCTGTCCTGCTGTCCCTTTCCTTTTTCTATCTCCTCCACTCACTGTAATTCCTCTCCTTTCTTCTTTTACTCTTCTTCTTGTCATTTCGTCCTCTTTGTCAAATTCTGCCTTCCAAAATCTTCCTTTACCACTCCCCAATCACTCCTTCTCTTTTCTCTTATTACCAAGTTTATGTCTTTCTCTTCTCCTTTCCCCTCTGCTCCACCCATAGGTACCCTGCCCTACGACATAAAGATAGTAATTGCTGGAAACCATGAGTTGACCTTTGACCAAGAATTTATGGCGGACCTGATCAAGCAGGACTTTTACTACTTTCCGTCAGCCTCCAAGCTGAAGCCAGAGAATTATGAAAATGTCCAGTCGCTGCTCACCAACTGCATCTACCTACAAGACACTGAAGTCACCGTGCGAGGCTTCAGAATCTATGGCTCTCCCTGGTGAGTAATCACGATTACTGCACTGGACACAGAACTAGACGCTTTATCCTGAAGAAAGTCCCTGTTTGAGTTGTTTCACTGGCCTTCAGAGTTCCCCTGATCAGTAATACACTCATGGTTCCCAATCTGTGGTCCAGAGTAAACTTGAGGTTATTGCAGTTGGTTTTAAAAATAGTTTGCCCAACAGTGTTCAGGTGACAAGAGATATTATTCTAAAAAGGAAATATAACTACATTTCTCTTTGGAATTTTATAAATAATGCATAAATCTGACAATATAAAACAATAAATAAACAAAAAAATATATACAGGAATCTTGTGAAAAACATTAGCATAGATGTGTAGGGGTTTTTTAAGTTGGCATTTGGCAGACCTTACAGTTGCACCTTTGTTTATAGCCTGGACCATGGAAAAATCACTGTCATTTTTGTACCTTAATTTGTATATTCTTGTCCTTCTATTTTCTTTCTTACAAGTTTGATGGTGCTGCAAAGTGCAAATTTCCTCATTGAGGGACTAATAAAGGATTATTATCTTGTCTTAACACTTAGGAACAATTGGCGGGTGCCATGGAAGGCTTTGAATGGGTATCAGGGGTACGGACCTTGTACCCTTGGAAAAAAGAAAATCGCAAAATCTCTAAAGCCCGATTGCTAGTCTAGCGATACCCAATCCATGAGTCTACAATCGATTCATCTATGGATTCATGGTTGATTCGTATCGATTTAAGAGGCTGCTTCCGACGCAATCATATCTCTCACTTGTCAAACCGAATATCCGGTCGTATCGGTTTACCGTTCACAACCCTACTAGCTACGTCATCTTGCTGAGAGTATAATATATCACAGATTTGGGAACATGTATTCTGTAAATTTCATGTGAATTCTGTCTTATGCTGCTGTAAATGTGAGTTCATAGCTATCATCATATCCTATTGCAGTTTAGGTTCTCATTTCAAGGTGCGTTGTTTCATAGCCATTGAAGATTGGGATTAGTGAATTGAGATGGCTAGTTCTACTGAGGTTTCTTGCTTTGCCTCATCAGCTGTTCCTGTCAATGCTGTTGCGTCAGAAAGCCTGTTTTTGACGCCTATTGCCTAGCAACCTCAGGAACACATGATACACACGTATGATTAGCAGTTGAACAGATCTGAAATCTAATCCAATCATTTGGCTCTCTGTGTTTTTTGCTGCCATATTATTTTCATTAATGGCAGGAGATAAATTTTGGGATTGCTTGGGCTGCCAAGAATGCATTTGAATTGGAGTCTTTCTTTCGCAGGAAATGGAGGACACATTTGTCGACTGCATATGAAGGAGAATGTAAAATCACATGGACTCATGCAAATCTTGAGAAAAACTTAAATGTTCGGTGAAAAATGCTTTTTTGCTCAAATATAGATAAATTTATTCAGCAGCTATGAAGAGTAATGGCATGATACAGAGGTCAGACCTATAAAACACATCGACATTTAAGAGAGCACACAAATAGTCAAAACATAAGGTCACCCACAAATATATTTGTCCTTGTGTTCCTGTTTATCTCAGTTTAAGCTGTGAAAAAAAATCAACAGTCTGTTCTGAAACATGTTGTAAAGCAGTTTTAATGACTTGAAACTTATTAAATACTTGTAGGAGTCGGTCCTTACATATAGGTCTCCTAGTTCTTGAAGTATCAATTATGTCCCTAAACGAAGGCTGTTAGGCTTGAAGTGCCCATCAGCATGGGATGTTCTTTGTTTGATTTTTGCTCAATTTTGAGTTGTATTATCTCATTTTAATCCTTTTTTACCTCAACTTATTGGGGATAGGATGCTCCCTTTTAAGTCTGCTTGTGTGTGTTTGTGAGGTGTGACCTCAGTGCTAGGTAATTGGTTTGCTGTGATAAAAGGATCCCCAGAGTTCATTGCTCATGCCACTGCAGAGAGTTGCTCAAGGTGGACCAAGAGGAACATGGAGATGGAGAAGAAGGAGGGAAATAGGTAAAAGTGAAAGGACCCAAGAAGCAGGATGAAGCAGCATGACTCTAAGGAGAGATTATTAAGTGCAGGAAGGGAGGGATATGGAGGAGACATAGGGAGGGAGAGGCTGTGGGAGGAAGGAAAAGTTTTTTTTTTTTTTTCCACATTCACTGACTGGCAGAACTGTGCGTTACTTTGGGGAACAGATTTCAGACTAAAAACATGTTAATTGGAGACAAAGCATGACCCCAATGGAATGTATGTCTGTGTGTGTGAGAGAGACAAAGAGAGAAAGAGACAGAGAGTGCGGCCAGTGTTACTCTATTACTTTGTCTACCTGTTTCTACTCTCACTTTTCTTGGACTGTATGCTTATGTGTGTGTATGTTCTTGTGTGAGCATCAGGGTGTGGGTCGCACAGGGTGTTTCCAGCTGGAAGCTCCACGTGCTTCTACTCCCATCTCTGCCTCCATATTTCCTTCTACTTTCCTTAGCTCCTTTGCCACCTTCCCTACATTTTCCCTACAGTCTAGATTATTTGAAATAATTTGAATTGATTATTCAATATTTTAAAAATCTAGTTGTGTTGCAGAAATACTTTAAATAAACAGAGATAGACTCACGAGGAAAGTTTGAGATTTCCCAATAGACTGCAATATAACCTGACTTCTTTTTTTTACATTTTTTTTTTCATCACTGTTAAGTTTTCCCCGGAAACCCTCCCATTGATGTCTGTGCTACTTTGACCAGGGTTTTTGAAGATAATTAAGTTTTTTTTATGTTTTCTCAGGTTGCAGTCCTTTCAGCTCTCAGGCCACCCTACATTTTACCCTTTTTGCTTCCCTGTTATTTTATGACCTGTGCTACCTGTTAGTGTAACTGTCACAGATTTACTGAGGCAACTGACTTTTGCTGTTGAAAGAGCTTATTAGCAAGTCAGAAAGCTGTACTGTGAAATGTACATTATGTGTTTTTTTTTTTTTTTTTGTTGTGTCAACCAGACAATAGTGAGGGCTGAAATGAAGTGGCACAGCTGTTTCAGTTTCTGATGCAGAAATCATTCAGCATTGTAAAACATTTGACTTCAACAGAGATATTTCTTTGTAGATACAGTCTACTTCTAATTTGGACAAGATAAATTACTGAGGAACTGAAGGCAGGGGAGGTACGGCAAAGTTGTGATTAACTTACTAAACACTCAAGAAAGACAGAATCTTTTTCTTAGCTATATTTAGGCCTCCATTTTTATTGAATGTCAGCTTCCACCAGCAAAGACGTTTTACATTTAGTTTGCACAACTCCAGTGTTTCACATTGTATCATGGCTTCCTGTTATTTTGGAGCGAAAACATCCCCTCACTGCATATTTCTACATGTTACACTGTTGGATTCTAGTTAGAATCAAAGACAACTGTAAATTGAAGTTTATGGAGAAATATAAAATCTACTATATGAGACAAGTCCAGCAGTTATGAATAATCATACAAGCACTAAATTGCAAGAATGTGTGTTTAGTTATTCATTATAAGTGCATATAATTTTATTATAATTAATTATAAAGTAGATCTAGGTGTTGTTTGTGGGGTGCAGTCTATCAAGCACGTTTGCTACACCCTCATGAAGACACTGCTTTGTGGTCAGTTTTCCTCCATTCATCTTCTACTGCTTTACCGTTATCAGGTTAAGGGTGAAGGAGCCATCTCACTCTGAGCAACGGCAGGGTACACCCTGGACAGGTTGCCAGTCCATCGCAGGGCCAACACAGGGAGACACACAGAGACAAACAACAACTCACAATCACATTCAGACCTACAGACAATTCAGAGTCACCAGTTAACCTAGACATGCATGTGTTTGGACGGTGGGAGAAAATCTGAGTACCTGGAGGAAACCCACTACACCGCCGTGCTGCCCTCAAAATGGAACCATCATTAAAAAAAAAAGAAAATATTTAATTGAAGACTTAAAATTAGAGACTGAAACCAAAACTCAGAAAATTTTTCATTCATCTTCTAATGCTTATCTGTTTCAAGGGTCACGGGAGTGATGGAGCCAATCCCAACTCACTTTGGGTGAGGGTGAGAGTACACCCTGGACAGGTCGCCAGTCCGTTGCAGGACCAACACATAGAGGGAGACAGAGGCGAACAACCGCTCACACTCAGACCCTTGACCTATTTCGTGTCACCAGTTAACCTAAACATTCATGTCTTTAGACGGTGGATGGAAACCAGAGAAGCACAAACATGGGGTAAACATACACAGCTGTGGGGCAACAGTGCTAACCACTATGCTGCTGGGTTGCCCAGGAAAATGTTTACTGAGGTAATAAATCAGGTGATAATTGGGTGCATTATCCCATAGACTTAAGTACATTCAATACAACCACTGGAGTCTCACCTTGATGATTATTAGGTAGAATAAAGGTTTAAGACTCTCAGCATTGGCGTTAAGCACCAGTGCCTCTCTATTTTTATCAATATAGTATATAGTATATAGTAGGAGTCATTTGGAGATTGGCAATTAATATCAATGATTATGAAACTGATTATTGATATCTAAAAATATTTACTATAAGTATTAAATTTCAGGGCACCAGCCTGTTACCAGGGATCAATGTCCAAATTAGCAAAATCAATACGAGCACTGACAGTTATGAATCTAGCAATTGTCAAAATTATAGACATAACCACAAACAACAACGGTTTAAAATATAACAGAATTTATTCACAGCAATAATTATTCAAAATATCACTCTGGATAAATGGCTGTTATAGTTTGATTATTCAATGACACATCAGCTACTAATCTACAACAGATAACACATGTAATAAGAATGGGTTAGAAATATAGATAGCCTTAGCGATGGTGATAGCTATAGCGGTAACAGTAGTAATATCATATGAAGCAACACTAATAAATAGCGACAGTAATGATAATCACAATAGCACAGCAACCGCAATCGCACCAGTATACCTCTGGATCTTGAGGATGTATGTCTGTGTACGTGTGTTTGAGCAGTAAAGATGGCCGGAGAGTCACGACACGGTAAAACAAAAGGCAATGCGCACTATTCTAATTGTCTCTGCCCTAGACGAGCCTCTTACTTTGGTTGCTCCGCTCCTCCAGAGTGAGGGAGTTAAAGAGCGAGGGGGGTTCGCTCCGAGTGTCCGCAACACGCTCTTCAGCTCGGTCAAGTGGTCCGTATTCTTTTCGGATAACGGCGACGGGAAGAATCCCTTGGCGGCAGTGGGGAAGATCACGATGCTCTTTGTTAGCTTCGATAGCAAATCCGGTGTGCTGGTCCTCTCAGCACGTGGATCAGCTGATCACGCGGCGGTCCGCCCTGGGTTTGAGGAGGGTGGAAAAAAAGGGAAAGACAAACAAAAAGAAAACAGCACTCTCGTCCCGCGAGATGAAGACTGTGACCTAGGATTTTGTGGTGACAGGATCCAAATGTTTAATGTAGCTCCCTTTGGCGATCCAGTTGGGATGAAAGCTGGGACAGCTCTCTACTCCAAGAGAGCAGGGGGCACGGGAAAAAGCAGGTGTCTCTTCTAACTGGCCTATTGACCTGGTGTTACTATAGCTCTAGATCAAAGCCTGAGAAGAGGTGCAACAGTACACTGATATGGTTGTTAGTTCTTAGATTATCTTCTTTTGGATATCAGCATATAAATCAGATAAAATTGTGGGGACTGGAGTTAAACATGAAACTTAAACATAGAATCACATCTTTTTATGACTGGTCTGAATGCTGGTTTAAAAATTCACTTTGGAAAGTATTGTATAGAAAGAAGCCCACCTATTAGTTTCAAAATCTGCAGTTATAGAGCTCTAAGCCCAGAATTACTCTCTTTTCATCATTTAGCTACTGAAATTCTCCGCAGCAGAAAGCAATTTGGCAACCTTGGGAGATGACATCTGAGTTATTATTAATAATGAGTTGCATGGCCAGGACATACAGCCTGCACATTCATGGATCTGCTCCTACACCAGCACAAATGCAGTCATGAGTGCACTCTTCTTAGTCTGTGCACATTGTTTCATCAGTGCCCAGTTGAAAAGCTTGTGTCTCATGGAAAAGGAGGGAAGACATCCTCTTCAAAAAGTCTTCATAACAAGAATTTGCCCTTTTTAATCTAAAACAAGAAAAATATTCACTCATTTTGTTGCCCTAAAAATTGTTGCCAAGGTCCTGCTAATGACCCCAGTTTTAATCATTATTAAAACGTATGATTTACTAACCTGTGGTTAGACAATTAATGTGTTAGTTCATATAGATAGATAACTAAGGATTGATTTTCCAGCTCAGATCAGCTGACCATGTCTCTGATGCAAAATTTCATGACTCCTGGTATTTTCCTGCTGGTTGCACAAATCAAGGGAATGATTGGCTAACATGCTAACTAGCATAATGAATGATGACCAGATCAATTGATATTAGTTGCAGCACAAGGTCTCCTGAGTTTGAAAGCAGAAATATCTTGTGTTGTTGCAGAGCCTCCATATATCCTCCAAAAAGATCTGGGTCTTTGGAATCTCTGGGGAGTTGATGGGTGGTAAATTTCTTGGCTTTCAGGCCATTATCATGTGTTTTTTTTTTTTTATTGGTAACAACTCCCTTGACAGACCAAAGTCAACAGTGTTTTCCATCTCATGTTATTTCCTGACTTCCTTGCTCGATTTGTGGCTCACGAACAACTATGCTCAATTTAACATTTGAAACAGACAAAATATTTAGCAGATAAAAAACAGATATAGTTTCATTATATGCACTGCAGTCTTTACCAGCCATTAAAGTGGGAAAGATTAGAGTGGGAAATATTGCATTGGCTGTATTATTTTCAGTGACAGGTTAATCTTGCACTGAAAATAAATTTGGTGACAAATACACCTTGTTTCTTTGCTTTTATACTTTTTATAGCGAGCAATTAAAATCCAACTAATTGTATGTTGTGTCATTGTGTTACTTTTGCTTGAAGCCACCAGCCACAGTTTGGAGTTGTGTGGCAGGATTGGTTTAAAACAAGATAAAATGGCACAGATTCATCCTCTCATGATTTAGCCTATTTTTCAGCAGACGTGAAACAGTGGTGATGGACTATTTGGCTTGAGGGGTTTTGACAGATGCTTCCAATAATTGAATTTTAGGGGCCACTCCTAATAACTTTGAAACGAATCGGGTTAGAGACTTAATTTCATGTCCACAGGGGATATTCTTGTTGGGTTAAGATATGATTCTGATTCAGGGAGACTTCAAAGCTGTCTCATTTTGTCTTTGAGTACCAATGCTGGTGAGGGTTGAGTCAGTGAGGACACAGGGGGTAGTTGAGGAGAGCAAGAAAAGCATCCTGGTACTAATTGGGTACATTTCTTTAAATGTTTCTAATGATGATCTCTCTGGAAGGAGACTGGTAGGGAGATGGACGTCTTGCACAAAGACACGCAAATGAGAGACAAAGTCGTCTGTTTGTTGACAAGGGATTTACGCAAGCGGTGGGGAAAAAAGTGAGAGACCTCTTTTTCTTCTTTAAATGAAAACAGCAGAAATGTATCACTCCCCACTGCTCCGTGCGGAATAATTAAGGAAGGAGATGCAAAAGACTCCTTAATTAGATTTTTTAATTATTGAGGATTCACTTCGCCTTCTATAGTGGCCCAATTAAGAAAGCTCATCAAAAACTAAAGAGATGAAGAGAAGCAGTTTTCTTCTTCCTTCTCCCTGCCCCCCCGTTCTGTCTCATCTCATCTTCCTCCTACTTCTCCCCCTCCAACTCCTCTTCCTCTGTGCTCTCATTTGACAGAAATTGACTACCTGTCTGTTGAATGACTTGTCATCACTGATGAACAGGAAATAGAAGGGACTCTCGCGGACTTTAATTAACTTACTTGTTTTCATGGCCTCAGTGAAAGTAGAGGAGAAAGGTGGGAGAGTGGAGGGTTGAGAGAGAAGAAGTAAAATGGCGCACAGAGCTTTTTCTTAAATGATAATGAGTCTAATGATTGTGGAGATGGCGTAAAGGTAATTTCACCTTCTTCTCTTGCCTTTGTTTTCTCTCTGATGAGTAGAGGCTTTACCTCACCAGACATCCAAGTGATGTAGAGAACAAATGAACCCACCTTCATCAAGGCCTCTGCTGGTGCATGTTTTAGCCCATTAACTACAAAGTGTTGAGTTAAATCAGTGTTTAGACCAAGCATCTTCCTTCCAGGGAGCCATTGGTTTCACTTCAAGATGCCATAAAGTTTATGCAGATAACTAATCCATCAGAGTGAACATTTAGTGGTCTTTGTTCTACACTGCTGTGTTGTAGTAAAGCCATTACAAACTGAAGATTAGTAGATTCAGGAATAAATTAAACAATGAAAAGATTAAGCTAGGAATATATAAATGACAAAAAAATTTCCTCTCCTTTATTTTGAATTCACTGGTCTAATTACAGAGAATACATCTCCCAAAGTTAAAATTTTGGTCCAGTATACACAGTGGTTCCATACACCGGATCTAGCTCATATACTTCCACATCTGGACCAGTTTTGGCACAGCAGACCAAGAAAATCATTTTCAGCAGTCAACAAACGATAGCATATGGCATGTGTCCAGATGTAGAAGTATCATCTGATTGTCATGCTGGTTACAGAGGCATAACTGGGGCCCAAAGAAACAAAAGCATCTGGCTCAACTATAGATAACATATACATTTCTGTTGCCTCAAACAAATTCTGGTGGAACACATCAATACATTTTCCAGTTGTCTGATGACACTAGAGGTTAATAGATTAAATCTATCCAAGTGGAAATATATGAAACAGACCCTTGCCAAAGAATTGGGCTGTATACTGGTCCAAAGGTTTAATTTGGTTGATATGGAAACCTTCTGTGGTTTGTTAATATCAGCTCAGGAAAAATGGGAGCAAAAAGCAAAGTATTGCTTTCATATGGATGACATCTGTGATATGGTGAAGTAAACTTAAATACTCATCTGCTGAACAATAGGAGCATATAACATCACAGATATATAGATTTTTCTGAGAAGCCACTTTTGATGGTGGTGAATTGCCTGCCACATGTCTCCACCCAGTAGCAATGTCTAAGGCTGAAAAATCAAGCCAACACTGGAGAGTCAAAATAGTAGTAATAGTATGTCTTCATGCTTCAAAGACCAAGTGTCAACCCACTGTGAGCCAATGATTTTAGAGGGATGGCGTTAGGATTAGTGTGTGCTATGATAACTATTGGTAACTATAGCACCAGCAGATATTGAGCAGGAACATGGTGCAGAAATGATTCACCACCTGTATGACGAAAATGGGAAGGAAAAGCACAGTCTATGGGAAGAAACAAAGTTAGTGAAATGTAATGTTTTGATAAACATGCAAAAGAGAGAGAGACAGAATTACTCAGTGCAGCCAAGAGCAGTCTAGGCCTATAGCAGCATGGCTAAAGAAAGAGTAATTGAAGTTTAACCTTTTTAACTGTAGGCTTTTTTATGGAGTTGTGGCAGGATGAGGAAAAACACAGGAGACAAAGGTCAGTTTAAACTTTTATTCCTCAACTCCAAAACCAAACTGAAAACAGGAAAAGCTTTACCACAGAGCCTGGGGCCTAGTGCTGTCTGACAAAAAAAGATAAATGGCTGGACGAGGTTGAGGAGCGGAGCTCTGAGGCAAAAGTTACCCAGGGTCACAGAGCGGCTGGCCGAGGACCAGCTCAGCGGGTGAAGCATCAAGGTCCTCCTTAAGGGCTGAACGCAAACTGAGCATTACCCAAGGTGAACAGTCCACCCAGTTAGCATCTGAGAGTGCAGCACGCAGTGCTGCCTTGAGTGACCAGTGAAATCACTCTCGCAAACCATTAGTCTGAGGTTGGTACGCGGTAGTGTGGTGCACCTGCACACCAAATGATTGTGCAAGTGCTGACCAGAGCTCTGACACAAACTGGGGACCCCTGTCTGAGTTGATATCTAATGGAGTGCTGAACCAGGAGCATTGAAACACGCGTGCGACGTCTGAGGATGTTGTGGAGGACAGAGGGACAACCTCTGGCCCTGGTGGTCTGATCCACCATTGTGAGAAAGTGCGTAAAACCCTTTGAAGAAGGTAGAGGGCCAACTAGGTCTACATGCACGTGGTCGAAGCGTCTCGCTGGGATTGGACACGGTTCGAAGGCTGACTGAGTGTGCTGGTGGACCTTAGTACGCTGGCATGCCACACATGCAGCCACCACTTGCAGCCACTTACAGATGAACTTGGAACTGGAACGCCCAAACTCCTGGGTGCAAGAGTACATTGACTCAAAAACTCGACTGCGCCAGGCCACTGGAACAACAGGGTGAGGACGGCCAGTGGAGACATTACACGGTGGGACTGCCTTCCTGCATCACCGTATCCTCTAGCTTGAGGCCAGTGTGCATTGATCTCAGTGCAAGGATATCCAGGTCTACAGGCTGATCGGCAGCCATAGCAGAGAAATCCACCCTGAGGTGTACAGGACACGCAAGCACACGCGACAAACAATCAGCAACAGGGTTGAACTTCCCCGGCCACATGCTGAATGACTGTTGTGAATTCAGAGATGGCTTCCAGGTGGCACTGCTGACGAGAAGATCATGGCTCAGTCATGTTGGACATGTCAAAAGTCAGAGGTTTCTGATCGACATAAGCCATGAAGGAGCGACCTTCCAGTAGGAAGCGGAAATTACGGGTTGCCAGGTGCAGTGCCAACAACTCCTGCTCAAAAACGTTGTTCTTGCGCTTGCTGTCTCATAGTTTGCGGCTGATTGCAAGTGGCTGCCACGCGTTCACCACACGCTGCTCAACCACTGCCCCCACAGCTATGTCAGCAGGTTTGTGATGGGCAAGGAGTGTAGCGTTAGCAAGGGCGCTCTTAGCTCTGTCAAGGGCCTGGACACATTCGGAAGTCCAGTTGACATGGTCGTTTGCCATCTTAAGTCGCAGGGCTCTGTACAGTGGCTGAAGGAGGTGGGCAGCATGAGGGGGGGGGCTTATAAAAATTCACCTTGCCCAAGAACTCCTGCAACAGTTGGAAATAATAAACGTCCGGAAATCGCTGTCAACAGCCGACACGATCCTGCGGGACCCATCTTCATCCCACCACTGGCCTTCCTTCTCCACTCCCACCTCACGGACTCTCTGGTCGGAGGTGGTGTGTGGAGGTAGGAGGTGATTAGCACGGACTGTCTCTCCTCCACCATTCAACCTCACAGACCACTTCTCCATCCTGCCATCGGTGCTGGCCTCTCCTCCTCTGGCTGCGGAGCCTGCCCCGGTGGTCACGGCGGGGGACTCCAGCCACTGTACCCCCGGGCCTAGGTCAAGGCGCCTGTGGCAGTGGTGCATACGGCGGCTGTCCCGACTCGCGTTGTGGCTACCGCTGTGGGCCTCTCTGGGAGAGGGGGCTCTCCTGGTGGTGTCAACCCTCCACAAGGAGGGTTGACGCTGGTGGCAAATTGAGGGCTGCCTGTTTCTCTTTACAACAGAAGAAAACCTGGCTGTGGGAATGCCCTCCACTGCTGCAATTGTTCCGGCTACTTCGGCTACCTTGGCTGCTACCACCGGTAATGCTAACATGGCTAATGCTTGTTATACCCTGCGCTCTCCACCTCCACAATATCTCCTCATAGGGGACTCCATGGTAAGATTAGTCATTCTCCCAGCTTAGTCAATTTCCCCAAAGCTTGCCAAGCTGGTCGATGCATTGGGGAAGAACTGCATATTCTCCGGCCTCATTCCTTCCCTTAGATGGGGTTCAGAGAGTTTTAGCCGACTGCATAGTGCATCAGTGGTTGTCTGACTTCTGCACAGCATGTGGCTATGGTTTTATCAACAACTTTGACATCTTCTGGAGAAAAACTGACCTGTTTTGGATGGACAACTTCCATCTCAACAGCAAAGGTAGCACCCCAGTAGCAGCTCACCTTTCCACACATCTCTCCTGTCACACAGACTGATGCCAAAAGTCCACTTTACAACCCTCATTTCACCCACATTTCAGTCAGCACACACAACAGGCCACTACACATCCACTGTCCCATTATTCCTCCCCGCCTTTCCCGTCACAATCCGATTCATGTCAATATCATCAACAGTGACTCTCAATTAACCAGCCCACCTACAACCCTGAATATGGTACTTTTTAAAGTTCGCTCTCTATTGAACAAGTCTTTTATCATTAATGACCTGATTTTAGACGACAAATCAGACTGTTTGTTTTTAACTGAAACATGGCTTGCACCAGCTGTTCTCACTGAGGTTTCCCTACCTAATTTTAATTTTTTATTCTTTAACAGAGGTGGTAGAAGAGGTGGTGGGAATCATTTCACACTCCATAATAACTAAAGACATTTCTTTTACTCAATACATATCTTTTGAACATAATGCCTTTGTATCTATAGACCACTCAAACACCATCACTCTTTTATCAGTGAAATTTCTGAACTTTTATCAATTCTACATTCCACCTATAATAAGGTTTTAATAGCTGGTGATTTTAACATGCACTTGGACACTTCAGATCCCACCACAACTGAATTTTTAAATCTTTTAAACTGTATGGATTTTAAGCAGCCCATCACACAGCCCACTCACAACAGAGGACACACCCTGTCCACTGGTGTGTCCTCTGTTGTTGACCTAGCTGTTGCTGATCACTACTGTGTGTTTTTTAACCAGTTTTAGCCATCAGGAGGCCCCGGTGTGAATGGTAAGAGCACTCCTGTTGAAATTTTACCTGCACCTTGTAATTTTATCATTGATGATTTTAATAACAAACTCAGGACTTCACTCGATGCAGTCGCTCCACTTTTAACAAAAACTGTAAGAACAAAGAAAACACCGGGGAGAGATAACAATATCAAGAAATTGAAAGGAAAATGCAGGAGTGCAGAGAGAGGGTGGAGAAAAACCAAACTGACAGTTCTTTTTGAAATATATTGGGATTAACTCAAAACTTACAATATTGTAATAAAACTGGCAAGAAGGGCTCATTTCTCAAAACTTATAGCAGACAATAAAAACAACCCTAAATTTCTATTCTCCACCTTTGATCTTTTAAACAGCACTGATTTTAATAAATCCTCCATGGCAGCGAGTAAGGCCCCATGTGAGGATTTTGCAGATTGATAACATCAGATCCAGTATTTTATCCCATTAGAATGTTGTTTTTAATACACCTGAGCAGTTGCTTCTATCGGAGGAAACACTGGAGAGTTTTACCCTGGTTGATGCAAGAAGACACTTGGTCGAGTCTTCTCCCAGGTGAACCCAACAACCTGCCTTTTATATCCAATTTCCGCATCACTTCTAAAAACATTTTATGAATTCTTTGAGGAACAGATTTTAAACATAGTAAATTGCTCTCCTCAGACAGGTAAAACGCCTGTAAAACGGAGGTTGTGAAGCCCCTTCTGAAGAAGAGCAATTTAGATCACAGCATTTTTAATAACTACAGACCTGTATCCAACTTACCATTTTTAAGTAAAATTTTAGAAAAACTGGTTCTTAACCAAGTAAATTATTTTTTAATGAGAAATAGCATTTTAGATGAATTTCAATCTGGTTTTAGGATGAACCACAGTGCTGAGACAGCACTGAGACAAAGATTTTAAATGACACCAGGTGCAATTTAGATAACCACAAGCTCACAGTCTTCTTCGTCGATACAGTAGACCATCACATTAAATAGACTGAAGCACCTGCTCGGCCTCTCTGGCACTGTTTATAACTGGTTCCACTTCTATGTCACTGATCAATCTTTCTTTGTAAGTATGGATACATGTTCCTCCAGAACGCATGAAATTAAATGTGGGGTCCCCCAAGGGTCAATTTTAGGTCCACGTCTTTTTAATCTTTGCATGCTTCCCCTTGGGGACGTCATCAGGAGGCACGGCATCAGCTTCCACGGTTATGCTAATAATATGCAGCTGTATCTCGTTGTGTCTCCTGATGATACAGGGCCACTTGATGCCCTTTTTAACTGCATTTTAGACATTAAATCATGGATGGCAGAGAATTTCTTACAGCTCAACCAGGACAAAACAGAGGCTTTAGTCATTGGTCCTGAAGGCCAGAGAGATGAACTTTGACCAAAACTACAAGATTTTAAACCTTCACAATCAGCATTTGAATTGACCTTCATGATTGATTTTAAGGTTCTTTTACTAGTTTTTAAGTGTCTTAACGGTCTTGCGCCATCATATTTATCTGACTTGCTTTAATCATATCGGCCCTCACGGACCCTGAGGTCCTCTGGCACGGGCCTTTTAACCATTCCACGACTTGGAACCAAAACCCACAGTGAGGGTACATCCAGTCTTTACGGTCCACAACTCTGGAACAGCCTGCCAGAGAGCCTCAGGGCTGCAGAGACTGTTGATATTTTTAAATGTAGGCTCAAGACACACCTTTTTAGTTTAGCGTTTAACTGATTTTATCCTTTTTTTTTATGTATATATTATATATTATTTTGGCATTCTTTGACAAATGTATATTTTTGTCTTTTCTTACTGTATTTTAATATTTTAGTTTTTAGTTCCAATGTTTCCTCGTGAGGGTTTCCTCCCATGGCTACTCAGTGCCCTGCCATGTCATCATACTGTGTGTGATTTTGTGTGTGTTTCGGGGGAGGGGGTGGGTTTCTCACTTTCTGTTTTATATTATATGTTTTTTATGTTGTTTTAACTCTGCAAAGCACTTTGTGCCGCATTTTTAATGTATGAAAAGTGCTATATAAATAAGGTTTGATTTGATTTGAGAGTCCATCAGCCTCAGGAAGGTTTGTGCTGCCTCCTTCAAGTCAAAAGGCATGCGTAAGAACAGAAAAAGCCCAAACTCAATCTTGGGCACATCCTCTATGCGCATGAGAACCTGATGATAGCCGCACACCAGGTCCACCTTAGAGAAAATAGTGGTGCCTGCCAGGCGTGTGGCTGACCTGTCTGTGCTAGCAGGACGCAACGCCTATCCTCGCCACCAAACCGCTGGTGGAAAAAACAGAGGCCATTCTGTGCCGTCCCCGGGCAGTCATTCCAACCACTACGGCCAGATCCACATCTCCTAACACTGTCAGCAGGGGCTCCGATGCAGCACTCTTTACAGCAAACTGTCTGGTGGCCTCAGGATCCATCCATGTACTTTTCTGCATCCTCTTGATAGGGGATGTTTCTGATCTTTGCAAGATTGTGTAGGTGAAAGAAGGCTGTCCTAGACACTTGTTTTACATGAGGAGCAAGGACATGCCTCCAAGATTCCTAACAGTGGAGCTGGAGGCCATGGTAATGCTGAGCAAAGTGGTTAGATGATTAGATGATGCTTCTCTAAGGCATTCAGGGCCAACTACAACTTCCGTTTTGTCTGATTTCAGAAGTAAGGTCATCCAGACTTTTATGTCTGGAAGACATGACTGAAGCCTGACTAGCTGATTAGTTTAATTCGGCTTTACTTTAAGTATAAGTTAAGTTAAGTTAAGTATAACTGAGTATCATCTGCATAACATTTAAGCATGGTTCCTTTAATCCCAATTTCATGTTTCAGTCCTTTTAATAGAATTTTATGGTCAATGGTGTCAAGTATAGATCCGTTGTCAGAAGCCATTAGAATATCACTGGCAAATTTTAACAGTGATGTTTCTGTGATGTCTTCTATGATGTACTATAAAACTGAACTGAAACTTTTCAAACAGGCCATTCCTAAGCAGATGCTCACATAAATAGCTTGCAAGTGCTTTTTCAATTTTAGAAATGAAAGGTAGATTAGCTATGGGTTTATAATTAGCCAAAACAGCTGGCTCAAGATTAGGTTTTTTGAGAAGTTTAATAGCTACAAACTTGAAAGTCAATGGTAAATAACTGAATGATAAATTCACATTGATCAGATCCAGAATGTATTTGTTAATTAGTGGGAAAACATATTTAACCCTTAGAGGCCTGAGCCTATTTGGTTGTTTTTGAACATTTTTAATTTTTCCTTTATATACCATACAAAAATGTTTAACATACCCATGCTTGTTTTATATATACTGCCTAGCACAACTTAATCTATATGACATGGTCCTAAAATACACTGAAATCTACTTTGAAATGTATTTATTATCAGTAGATTTGACCACAGTTGTACGTTTTATAAAATGACCAAAAATACACAGCTTGCCCCTCCCATTGCATCTCACTGTTATGCTCAGTTTAATATTTTCATACTTTAAAATTAAAACGATTGCGTCTTTGGTTTTACATGGTCTATCAACATCAAAAACTGAGAGTTTCAAATCTGCACTTCTAGGTGAAGATGAGGTCAGTGCTCTGGATGACATAGTTTTTTCTTGACCGTGGGATCTGATCATGCCGGCATGATTATAGATTCCAGAGTGTTAGATTTCAGGTCTGAAAGACAAGATGATGATTATAGTATAGTATAGTATAGTATAGACTATAGTAACTGGCTCTGAAAATTTAAAGGTAAAAAAGATTCCAAATACAAAGCAGGTGTTACAGTTGAATCAGAAGCTGCTGCATTTGATAGCAATTTTGCAGCACAACGGCATTGTGGTTACTGCTGTTGCCCCACAAAGACCCCAGGTTGCAGGTTCAGTTCCCAGCCTGAGCCCTTTCTGTGTGGAGTTGGCATGTTCTTCCCGTGCCTGCATGGGTTTCCTCCAGGTACTCCAGTTTCCTCCCACCATCCAAAGACATGCATATCTTGGTTAACTGGTGACTCTAAATTGTCCCTAGGTCTGAGTGTGTTGTGTGAGTGGTTGTTGGTCTCTGTCTGTCTCTGTGTGTTGGCCCTGCAATGGACTGGCGACCTGTGCCCTGGCCCTCACCCAGTGTTAGCCAGGATTGACTCCTTCTGCCAGTGCTGAGTGGTAGGAGTGAAGAGCTTTTTCATTTGTTTTTAAGCTTTCTTCCAGGCTATGTAAGATTCACCTTCATTATTGGACCACAAATTGGAAAGGAAATGGTGCTTTATGGCATGAATTTGAGAGCTATACCAAGGCACTAGCCTCCTCTGTTTCATCACTTTTTTTTTTTTTTCAAAGTAGCCACAGTATCAAAATGAGTGCTATTTGCAAGGTCGTCAATCTGTGTAGTGCAGAAGTCCTCATTTAGAGATGACATTGTAGCGAAATAATGACTGAGCATTCTCTTTAAACTCATCCACAGCATTTTCGGGTGAAGATCTGCTGTAGTTTAACTTATTTGTAGATGCTGGGTACCCTAATATTTTGTAAACTCAAATGATATTAGGTAATTTTTGGGGAGAAGAGGGCTTTGTGAAAATATTATTAACTGGTCAATTTCAATGCCATAAGACAAGGTGAATGGTACGAATGAAACACTGAGTAGGTCAATTCAAATGCTGGGGAAAGCCAATCGAGTTTAATCATGTAGAACTATGGTTGTCACTGGCAACATCAACATGAATATTGAAATCACCAACTATAATGATTATCTTGATGATGATTATCTGTACTGAGTACTTCAGCATTGGTTGAAGAGCCTAAAACCTACAGAACCAGAGTCTGTCAATTTTTAAAGACATGTCTATGAAACAGATGTACAGTTGGGGGTTCAGTCTTTTCTAGGCCTGCACAAAATTAACATCCAATTCACTCTGAGACTCTCAACCTCCCCATAGGCACAATCATTGCCTCACTCCCCTCCTCCACGAATTTATCCCTTCATTCCTCAAACTCCCACCTTGATCCCTGTGGCATTTACATTCCCACAGGAACCAAATAAAGTAACCTATGAACATTGAGCATTAATAAACGGGCACTCAGGGGAGTTGATAGAGGAAAAAAGATGAAGAAAAAAACTTGGCCCACTTTAACACTTGTCAATTTCCCACCCTCTCTTCAGCACACCCTCTCTACCCACTCGCCTTCTTCTTTTTACTCATTCTCTCCTACAATTTAATCTCTTCTTCCCTCCTAAGTGCTGCAAGTCTGCAGCCCTGTAGCTGAATAAACATCTATGGAGGGAGGAAGTACAGACGTGAGGACATTTATTGTGCTGTTTCCCTTGAGGGATTTCTCTTTAAATTACCTGTTAAATGGCCTTCAGGGGCCTGCCTTTACTGTGTCTGTTGATGTGTGTGTCAGCAGTGGTGTGTGCTTGTATATTATGGCATCCTACAGGGCACTTTTTCTTTCTACTTCCATTTGAGTCGCCTCAGTCTCACTCTCTTGTTTCAAGAGACACACAAACACGTGCGCGCGCACACACAGACACACACACACACACACACACACACACACACACACACACACACACTTCTTCTGTCTCACCAGTTCATCAGTGAGCAGTTATGTTTTGGAGACCAGAGTCAGGGGATCAAGATGCTGCAACACTGTCTGAGTATCATCTCAGTGTCTGTCCAGAAATAATGAAACCAACAAATAAGATCATTCCGCCCCCTCTGAATGCCGTTTCATTTCTTGCAGCAATTTGACACAAACAAATGTGTTGAGTGTAAAACAAAGCAGATTAAGTCAGAGTTACCCACTTGCATTAAAATTAGCCTTTTGAGCAAGATAAACATGTTGATAGGGAGATTTTCTCACTCATGTCCTTTCAGAATTAGTTTCTGCCTTTGCATACAGTCATACTTAGGATTATTTCCTCTAACTCCAGGTGTTGTTTTGTAATTTAGTCTTTTGACTGTATCCATCTCATTTCATAAATGTTTCTTTCAGTCCTTTGCATCGCTACGCACAGCCATCAGTCTGCAGATGACAAATCTCTGGCAGCAGCTGCAACGTGAGCATCATTCATTTGTTGCTTTCTGCTAAATGTGCCAAAATATTAAAGCACATTTTACATTTATATTTCGTCAACAACAATGAACATTTCTAATTTCTGGTTTCGTTTTTCCATGTCTGAAACACAGAACACAATGTTCTGCAGTAGGAATGGTACCACTAGTGTTCTGTGGTGACAGGTCCAAATACTGCAGGAAAAGCGTGGCCTACTTTCTGCACACAGCCAGTTTGATTTGAGCATGGTGCTGGTGTCTGTACACTCTGTTCCCCTCCTCATTCAGGAGCTGGTGTTGCGGACGGCTCCTTTCTCTGTGGGTCAAAATGACCTCACTAAAGTCAGCTTAACCTCTGCTGTTCTTTGACCTTGCTACTCACTTCACGTGAAGAGACCTGTTAATTGTTAGTGAGAAATACAAAAAAGAGATTTCAAATTTGGAATCAATTGCATATATTAATTACATATACATTGATCTAATCGTGTTATTGCACATATATGGACAGTGGCAATCAAAATTATTCACCCCCCATTCGATTCTAGGTTTATTGACAACATTTAAAATATTTAATATTTTATTAGGTAAATAAAAATGAAAAAGGATTTTATCCAAATTCAACAATAAATACTACTTTCTATGAGGGCTGCAGTCTTAAAATTATTCAACCTTTTGAGTAGAATTCCTCCTAACAGCATGTATTTGGGAATCAGGTGTGCTTGCACACCTGATGCAACAAAACAAGGTCTTAATTAGTTTAATTAGTTTTTAGAACACCTCAGATACCTGGACTGTTGACTGTGACTTTTGACAGCATTTTTGAAATACAGCCAAGTCAAGGGAATTGACAAAAAAGTTTGGAGAAGAGATCATTCCCTTGTACAAACAAAGAAAATGATTTAAAAAAAAAGATAGCAAGGCACTGAGTGTTCCTAGAGATACAGTTGGAAGCATAGTTTGCAAGTTAAAGGAACTGTGGGTACACTATCTGTACATGGCATCAAGAGGAAGATATTAATGGCTGCCACCAAAGTCCTGAGGAGGCAGGTGGTCAAAAACCCTCAATTGACTGAAAAAGACCTGCAGCTAGACTTGGTGGCAGGTGACAGTGAGGTTTCATTTTCCACTTTACAATGCATACAGAATGCCCATGCTCTAACTATAAGATGTACATCACTGCTGATCCAAAAGCACAAGAAACGTTGGCTCCAACTGGTTCAAATCTATATAAATAAGCCAAAGAGTTTTTGGGATTCTGTTCTGTGGAGTGCTGAAACCAAACTGGAACAATGAAGCACGTGCTGAAAAGAATGCCCTGCCTGTAGTGAAACATAGCAGTGGCTTAGCAATGCTCTGGGACTGCTTGGCTTCATCTTGCACTGGAAATCTGCGTGTTGACAGCAAGATGGATTCAATCAAGTATTAGGATATCCTGGGAGAAAATGCCATTCATTGAGGAACATGAAGATTGAGTGTCACTGGACCTTTTGAGTAACAGGACAATGATCCCAAGCATGCCTCAAAGTCCACCAAGGCTCGGTTTTGGAAGAGGTCCTGGAAGATACTAAAGTGGCCATCACGGTCACCTGTCTTAATCTCCAGTGAGTATGTCTGGTAGGATTAAGAAAAGGCAGTTGAAGCATGCGTGTCTATGAGGAATATTCCCCAGAAATGATGCCAGAAGCTGGTGTCTGGCTATGCATCACATTTGCAGCAAATCATAACTGCGATCCTTATCATATGGGGTTTAAATAATTTTAAGACTGCAGTAAATGTGTTGAATTTGTTGAAACCACTTGCAATATTAGTTGTGAATTGTGTTTTTGTTTTTTTTTTATTGGAAACAGCTTTACAGAGAGGGTTATACAATTTTAATTGTAACTGTATATATGAACTGGACCCAAAAGCAGTACACTGGAGAGCGGGAGTCAGTCGGTAATGACCTTTATTGTCAGGAGAGCAGTCCAAGGATGAGCTGAGGACAGGCGGTCGAGGACGAAAGGCAGGCAGGTATACCAGAGAGCATACATGAAGAGCAGGTTGGCAACGAGAGAGATAGGGCTAGAACACTGGAGAGTCTCACATAATGCTAAAGAACAGTCTGCCAAGGAGTGAGTGTGGAGCTGGTGAATATATACTGGGGTTGATTGCAGGGGATGGGCTGCAGGTGTGAGCAGTGGAAAAGTATGAGTCCAGGGTGAGAGACGGGGGCAGACTGTGACACATATCTATAGCTACATCTTTATACAGTATATCTTTATATAAATATATGAAGCTAATAAGTGTGCTGCTGATTAACATGACTCTTGAATTTAGCACCAGGGTTTAAGTGATCAAAGTTCCTCAGGCTGTGTAGGATGTTCAGGATTGATTTTTCTCTTGTGATTTTTAAGCATAAGTAAAAAATGGCTGCTCCAGTTCTGTCGGTGGAACTATTCTGGAAACTAAAATGATTTTACGTTCCCAACATTTTGCCAGTTAATCACTCCCAGCCAGTTTTCTTTTATTGAAGTCTTGGTGGATTTTCCCTTTAAATCCCATCAAGAAGTCTGTTAAAGTGGTGTTTTCCAAGAACTGATTTGCATTTGAAACAACAACAATTTCCTCAACCAAATGGCAAGAAATTGAATTTTTGTGTTTTTGATTCTAACTTAAAACATTATTATTGAAGATTATTTGCATTATTTTCAGGGAACACTGGTCATATTAACAGACTGCACCTAAATAAGGTTGTGAAGATGCCATACTTCCCTCGAGGGCAGTTCCTCACCACTGCATGTCCCTTCACCCATACTGGCACCAGGCCCACAGTTCCTGAGATTTAGTCCCTCCCTATCTTGGATGCAGAACCAACCGCTGTACCTTTTTTTTTTTTTTTTTTAACCACTCTACAGCCTTCCTACAACAGTTCCTCAACTTCCCTTGAACATCAACATCTCTGGATGATCTGGCTAATCTCCACAATTGACACAGTTGCTGAAGCACAATAGACCAGAGGGAAGGGTTCTGCCAGGCTATCTCTTCCCTTTTTTACCTCTTTTTTCTCTATTTCTGTGTTTTCTCACTTCACCTTTCCTTTCCTCCTCTTTGCCCTTCATTTCCTTCTTTTCAGTGGAAAACTTCGAAATAATTTACGTCTCGTGGGTTTTTTACACATTCTAATTTCCAACTAAATGGGACATCTGTTTGAGAAGAGGAAGATTTGCCATGGTTGCCAAGGCAACTATCACTATGAAAGAAAAGGGTGGGGGGTGGGGTGGTAGGAGGTAAGAAAAAAAAGAAGTCCAACAGCTTTTATGGACAGAATTAGACTTTAGTGGAATATTATCCCTGCAAGACAAACAGCAGCTAGACTTGTTCCCTCTCTCTTCCCTTTATCATTGCTTCTTTCCTATTCTCCTTCACATCATCTTCCTCTCTCTATTATTCCTCTCATTGCACTTTCCCTTTTTCCTACTGTCTGTCTGCCTCTCTCTTTATCAGCTCTTCTCTTGCTCAGGCCCTCATATTCCCTTTCCCAGTTTTCTCCCTTTCTATCCCTCATGCTGCAGCATCATCAAAAATATCAGTGTGAAATCTGCCTCCAATTAGAGGCCTAACCCCCCTACAACCCAACCCCCACTCACCCATCCATGACAGCTTTTCTGCTGCCTGAAATGTCTCATCCAACGTGTGGAAGCCCACCTCACACTCCCTGATAATTGGTTATTATTTAGAACAGGAGGGAACAAATATGCTTCCCCTAGCGCTTCTAAATCCAAGTTAAGCAGCCATTTATTATTCCTGCAGTAACAGTAAGAAATGGCGGTGCAACTAAGGGCCATCCTGTAAACTGTCACAAGCTGCAGTTCAGATATGACCAGACAACAAGTGGAATGATTTCCTCCCCATCTTTTCTGTGATAATCATGGGGTTTGTTTGAAGGCAGAAAGTTGCCAGCTGCTTTGAAAACAGCTGAAGTCGTGCTGGGACTGTATCACTGCCAAACCTCTGCTCAGCCTGAGGGACGGCTTTGTTTTCTGTGAACAGCAGTGGGGTACAAACCATCTTCTTCACTGTCAGTACTGTAAAAAGAAGTGATTGGCGGCTGTAGCAGTGATGAGGGTAGGCACAAGCACCATCGCTCCCACCCAACTTTCCAACTCAGGCTTGAAGTAAAGAAAGTTGCCAGTACTCAAAACTCACAGCAACTATAGAAAGCAATATTGTTGCAACAAATATAGTTTCAGTCTTTTCCCTTTGTTAAACACACTACTGTATGTATTAGCACATTAGTGTAAGACAATCAGGTATGAATTAGACATTATTAACAGACTTAGCTGATTTTCAGGATAAAAATCGTAATGCTCCATGACGGGACAGTATCCTGAAGATATATTGTAGTGCTGATCATTAAAACATTACATGCTGCAGTTTGGTAAAGACTGAACATTGTGTACCAGCAGCTCTCAGGCAGTTGTCATGACAAATTGAGGGATGTCCTGAGGATCAACCAGTTTAAGACCTGGACTGAAGAGAGTGAAGAATTACCTGGCGAGTTGTCAACTTTCATTTCAAATCATTAATTCATTTATCTTCGACTGCTTATCCATTTCCAGGTTAGGGATGCTGGAGCCAATTCCAGCTCACATTGGCTGAGTGTGGGGCACACCCTGGAGAAGTTGCCAGTCTATCACAAGGCCAACACACAAAGACAGACAGAGACAAAGAACTCAGACCTGCAATTTAGAGTCACCAATTAACCTAATCATACATGTCTTTTCATGGTGAGGGGAAACCAGACCCACGCAAATACAGGGAGAACATTCGAACTCTGGCCCCAAGGAAACGAACCGAATCAATTTGTGATTGTGGCCGTAAGTTGCCACTGAGATCCTTCCCAGCAAAGATCACAACACGACAGAGTTTCAGCAAGACCTTAGGGGTATACTATGAAGGAAGCTCAACAGAGCTGGGCTTTCTTTGGGTGAGGTGGCTCGACAAAGTCGAAATCTCCAACCAGAGATAACGAGTATCACAACGGTGGTTTTCAACTTGATTTGTCGACTCAGGCTTGCCTCGTCAGGCTCTATGCATATGTCACATAAAAAGGGGTGTTTAGGCGTCATTTGACTCCATTTCTGCAGAAAAAAATGTACGATTATGTGCCGCATATTTCAGCCAAGAGGAGCAGATTATGATAAAGGAGAGCTATGAAGAGTTCAGACCGATAAGAACAGCTAAAAGCAACACTGTTCCTAAAAACAAGGCAAGAGAGGAAGCCTGACAAAAAATTTCAGATTGTGTAAGTTAATATAGTGCGTAAATGAATATAGCCGATATATCATTATATAAATTTAATTCCCTCCCTGACATTGTCTCACAATGAAGTTTACATGGAAATCACTTAGATTAGGGCAAAATCAAAGTGAAATTAATTTGATTTGTCTTATTTGTGATAAAAAAAATAACAAAAATATAATATAAAAAATATGGACCAAGCACAAAAATATAATCCAAACTGGTATGTATTTGCTGTGGATTTATCACTCTTTTAGTGGAATGTGGATGATACACTACGTAACATATTAAGTGTTAATATTATTTCAAGCAAACAAGAAGAAAAATTAGAGGAGAAAGACTGGAAGGGCCCGCTCCAGCAGATTACACGGCCTCAGAGGATCTGACCCTTGCAAACAGGGAAGGGTGGCTGATCATGGATGGGATACAAGGGGGTAGTCAATCAGACCCTGGTGCTGGCAGCTCCCAGCAGCAAGTTTTTGTCCAGGGTGGTAAAATACTAAATGTATATTTATTGTTTCTCAGATGAGAAAAGTCTATTTTACAGTTGAAGGAGACACATTAGTATTGCTCAAGCCGCCAGCACACACCTTTGCCAGCCCCCACATAGAGGTAACTGTCAAAGTTGTCATGTACTCTTACATGAACACCTCAGTGTTCACAGGTTGGAGCAGACAACGTGAGAGCCCTCTATAAAAGGAATCTAGATAATCTGGATAATCAGAAAAAATAAATCAATAAACTAAAAGTTGAGATTGAGAACTGGAGCAAGGGGAAAAGGGTACTGCAGTAAATGCAACTTTAAAATGTTTCATTAAGCATGATTGACATTGTATACTTAAGACTTTTTCTTTTCCCGAACTTTAATAAATAATAAAACACATCCTATGATTTTTATTTATTTATTTATTTATTTATTTTTTTTTTTTTTTTTTTGGGGGGGGGGCGGGGTCAGGGGACTGCTGCGTGATGGCTGCGTTACTGTAAGTAAATGCATGGCGTCGTGTGGTCACATGACTTACATATGGTCAACAAGATTAGATATCGACGCCTTCTTAAAATAATCGCTTAAGTAATTTTCCCCCAGATTTTTCAGGAAACAAAAAATGAACCAACAACCAACAGATCACTCCGGTCTGGAAAAACTCTCCCCCTCCGAAGAGTACATATAACAATTCTTGCACCTAAATCCACGGGATTTTCCAAAAGCGGTGAGGTTATGTTCAAGGAGGATGATCGGTGAAGGGGCAGCACTTTTTATAGCCGACTTTAAACCGAAAGTCGGAACAAAAACTGATCCGGTTCGCAGCATAAGTTGCCCCGTTGATATAGCCTTCTTAAAAGAAAGCCGCCTTCGTTACACGGGAAAGCTTAGCTTTAGGCTCAACATAGATCGTTAGGGCACTAATCTCGCTTCGTAGTACACTCCTCTGTTCTATTGGTCAACAAAAAGAATATTTTTTTTCGGGGAACAATCCTCTTTCGTGTTCTCCTGTCCAGCCACCACTACAGGCAGAAAGAGAAACTATTAAATACTATCAGCACAGCTGAGCTTCATCAGTTAACCTGGCACTGCTCCGGCCCAGCCAGCCCTGCCTACAGATGGAGCCCAAGCCACACCCACCTCCACCGTGATTATTTTGAATCATTGCTTCCACACAGACAACAAAAACAACTTTGTTGAGTGTTGCTTGTTTGTGTCTGTTAGTGTGGTAGACTAAATCACCAGATTTGACTGCCTGTCAGACTAAGTTTCACTATGTTGTGAAGAAAAACTCACAAATATCATTGGTAGGCTTATATGTTTTTCCATTAATTAAAAGGCTAAATCTGCTGATGATGAATTGAAGACTATTTTAAACTCTAAAAATGTTAAGCTATGCTTGTGTTTCCTTTGGGTACTGCAGTTTCCTCTCTATGTCCAAAGTAATGCATGTTTAAAACCCCCTTAAAACAGGTTGGGGCTCATATCTGAGCACCCAGTGGCCTGGCCAGGCCAAGTCTGAAAGAGTGAAGTGGTTCCGCCATCCCACACGCTCACTACCCACATTAGGGAACATAGGAGCACATGCATTGTGATTTGGGTAGCAGTCTTGGGCAGAGACCTGGGTGACTCAATCCATGGACAAGGAATCTGGGTCCTCATCAGTCTGGTGATCAAAGGTGTAATCAAGAGCCTGATGGTGCTGCCACACAATGAAATTTGAGAAAGAACTCAACAAAACATTGTACTCAACAAACAACAAACAACAAACAATGTTGCAACTGTCTGCAAGAACTTGTCCATGGGAGAGAAACCCTACTGGACAAAATTGTATGCAATTTAAACAAAATTTATTTTGTGTGTTGAAATCCTATTTGCAGAGATGGAAGTCATGCAGTCATGGAATCTTAGGTCAAGTCTGATTAAAATAACAATTTTTAGAGATTAAACTTTTAAATTTCCCCAAACCTGACCAAACACAACATAAGGGTTAAACCAAGTCCAATGTTTTATGATTAAGATTTATAATTAATAAATAATTAATGATCCGCTTTATATTACATTAACCATATGCAGTAGTTATTATAATTCCAGACCAAGGAGGCACCTTCATATGTTATTATATTGTTTTGGGACACATCATAGTAGGTCAGAAACACTTTATCCAAGCATTTGTATAGCATCACACAGTAGAGCCACATATTATGTATGTAACGTATGTATGAAATCACAATTTAAAGACAATTATTAAAATTCCAATTCAAGGGTGAGTGAAGTTGG
Organism: Echeneis naucrates; assembly: GCF_900963305.1. Taxonomy (NCBI): domain Eukaryota; kingdom Metazoa; phylum Chordata; class Actinopteri; order Carangiformes; family Echeneidae; genus Echeneis; species Echeneis naucrates. The sequence continues at coordinate 15,795,762 of NC_042533.1, forward strand.
GGAAAGGCTGAGACAAATGGAAGTAAAACATGGTATTTTCACACATAAAGGGTGTATGGTAGTTTAATTAATTAATTGAGTGCTGTCACGCAAAGATATATGCTCTGTTGGACCATTAAGTAGTACTACTCTGATCGCTATGTACTGTTATTTTTTTCTCCTTGGTGCAAAACTTTCAATACATACTTGATGAGGTATGATGAGGTTAGTTGCTGAATCTGCTAGCGAATCTGCTAGCGTAGCTTGTCCAGGTCAGTTGGCCTGGGTTGGTGTGTTGATTTTACTTGGTGTTGATTTTACTAGGATTATTAAGTTGAGGTTAGTTGCTGAATCTGCTAGCGTAGCTTGGACTGCCTCCACCTCCTGCACCCTCTATACTTTCATGCCCCCTACCCGAACCAGGGTCTGTATCCCATCCCTACTTTTATCTCCACCTCTTCTATTTCTCCCCCCTACCCGAACCAAGGTCTGTATCCCCACCCCGCTTTCACTGGTGCAATTGGTGAGAGGGTAGAGTAGTTGACAGTGGTGTTGCTTGAAATAGTTTTGTTTGTGCCTTTTCGACGCCATGCGGTTAGCCTAGGAGAATTGGCCTGTGTTGGAGTGTTGGCTTTGGCTGTTCAGGTGAATTTGGTTTCTGAATCTGCTGGTGTGCTAGCGTAGCTTGTAGTGCCTCCACTTCCTGCACACTCTATACTCTCATGCCCCCTACCCGAACCAGGGTCTGTATCCCATCCCTACTTTTCTCTCTCCTCTATTTCTCCCCCCTACCTGAACCAGGGTCTGTATCCCCACCCCGCTTTCACTGGTGCAGTTGGTGAGAGGTTAGAGTAGTTGACAGTGGTGTTTGAGATAGTTCCTTTTGTGTTCCTTTTGTGTTTGTTCCTCTTTGACACCATGTAGTTAGTACAGGTGAGCTGGCCTGTGTTGGAGTGTTGTTTGAGTATAGGACCATTTAGGTGAGTTTAGTTGCTGAATCTACTAATGCAGCTTGTATTGCCTCCACCTCCTGCACCCTCTATACTTTCATGCCCCCTACCCGAACCAGGGTCTGTATCCCATCCCTACTTTTATCTCCACCTCTTCTATTTCTCCCCCCTACCCGAACCAGGGTCTGTATCCCTACCCCGCTTTCACTGGTGCAGTTGGTGAGAGGTCAGAGTAGGTGATAGTAGTGCTGTTTGAGATAGTGTCTTTGTGTGAGGAGTGGTGATGGCTGGCATTAGGGGGGTGACTCTGGGACGCCAGTTTTAACGGTCTAGCCTTCTGGAGGTGTTGTGGGCCTAACTAGATGAAACACCGGTGAAAGGAGGTTCCCACCTGATGACCCCAAAGACATGATAGCTATCACCGCTCACTGGTCTAGTTGGATATTATCTGTAGGGAACATAGAGCAGTGTGAAATTTTGTTGCTAGGAAGGTGATCACTGAGTCTGGTCCATTTTTTGTCGCACAAGTTTCTTGTGTTTCTCTAAACTTCAGCCTGAGGTCTCTGAAGCTGAACTCAAGTGAGCATTTTCAACAGTCAGTACTTGTTGGAAAGAAAACAAGTCGGAAAAAGCGAGACAAATCATATAAAATAGGGATGCAAAAGGACAAAGTCCACACTGTCGTTTTCATTTAATCAAACTATGTTCTTACCCTTGATCTGAAGTTTAGGCCTGGAACCAGACACAAACCTTATTGTCCCACCTCACTCCCCACACACAGGCTTGAGATCGGGTTTTAGTCGCCTGAGCACCTCTGGGCATTTCCTAATGATGCTGCAGCTCATCCACCTGCTCTGTAAACACACACACTCACACTGCAGCCTCCAGTACTGTACCAAGAGAGCCTTAAACCATTTGCTCTGATCCAGCCCCTCCCCATCCCCAGCATCTCTAGTATGCGCCTCCTGCCTCCTCCTGCTCCTGATCATCTGCCCATTTGCAGATCACACTCCTTTCTGTATCCTACTCACCCACCCTCAAATATTCGCACACTCCTCCTGAAGAAAATTACTTTTTTCCTTTTTGTTCTTCTTGAAATTCTTTACACATTCAACTTCGACCGATTAGCGCTTTGTTAATGTTTTTCTTTGTTGTTCCTTCCCTGAGAGAGATGTCTCCGGCGGGAGCTCATTATCGCTGGGCATGAAGTTGACTGCCAGGGTCCCGACTGATTTGTCACATCCCGTTTCCCTTCTGCTGCTGAGCCCAGCAGATTGGGAATGTTGTTAAGTGGTATGTGTGCACGCATGTGCATCTCGGCAGCAGGAGGTGTCGAAGTGTAATTGGGGTGGTTGGTATGGAGGGGATTGCCTAAAACTCCTGCCCTGGGAGGTTTGCAAAGTGTTTTCCTATGGATCATGCTTGTTACTGTCTTGTGTCCTTTTGATAAATCCTGTCAGTGGCGAAGGATGGCAGTGAGTCATATTGTGCTGTGGAGAGCATTTCTATGTGGTATTCGTCATGTTTTGGATATTGTTTACAGTGATACTTGCAGTTTTGTTTTTGGCTTTGTATTGTACTGTGAAATGGAAATGCGGCCCTGGCTGAGTTTCATCTTCTTACAACATGCATGAGTGGGCTGGTAACTGTGCAAGGTGGAAAACAGCAACAAATGCAAAGATTTATGAGTCAAACAGACATTTTTCAGCATGTTGGCTTCCTCAGAGTATACACATCTATTCACCCAGAGGCCTGATAACAGTTCTACTGAAGTACTCTGTGTCAGCATTTTAAACTTATGGCAGGCTATTTAAAAAAAAAGGCTGGAAAAAGTTGTGTATTACACTGACATGATGATCTGGGGTGAGTTTTCTATGGTGCAAACCCAGAGGCTTCAATATCCATTTGAGTTGCTGAATTTGAGCAATTAAATAAAGCTGTAAAGCTGAATGAAAAGCTATCGCTGAACAAAAAAAAAACAAGATGACCTAACGCTTAAAAACAGTGGCCTCCAGAGTCACAATGAGTGAATAATTGTGTTCACACTAGCATATAACAACATGCTATGAATTTCACATCTACATGTAAGTGTACTGAGTTCAGGCTGCAATACATGTGAGTGAATTTTGTGAAATGCGTGAGACCAGCAGGTTGCCTGTTCCCATCTGCTCCCACTGGGGAAACTGTAATATAAGAACTGCTGATCATGCTGAGACATTAAAAAAGAAGTTTAGTGATACAAATTATTTATGCTCGAAACAAACTTTTAATAACCTCTAAGAGCTTACAAATGCATTGAAAGCTCAATCATTGTAAATTAAGCATTTCTCAGTCAAGCTTTGTTCAAACAGAAGATCTCTACTTTGGAACACAAGTCTAAACTGAATTAAGATATATATGAAAAGTGAAGCATGTATGCAGGAATAGTTTGGTGTAATGCTCTAGACATAAAAGTTTAAACACAATTTCTTGAATGTTTGAGCCTTCAAATCAACAAATGAAACAAATTTAGTAGAGTAAGGGAGGCTCACTGAGGTGAACCCTCCCTCTCTGCAAGTCACTGTTGGCTCTCTTGAAATCAGACTTAATTAGAGAGCAAAGATGACTGACGAGAGAGATGAGAGAAGAAGGAGAGGAGAGCAGTTGCAGGGGACTTGACTAGTCTGAGTAATCCAGTATACGATTCCTTCCCTCTGTTTGCCTGATATTACACCTACCCCAGCAGTCAGCATCTGATTTGCTCTCTCTCTCTCCACGTTTTTGGCGCTGTTTTGTTTCCTTTCATTTCACCTCTTCCCCAGTCATCCTTTTCCCTCACTTTCAGCTCTGCCTCTCTCCCTTTGCCTACCAATCCAGTGCTCTTTATCCCAAAAGCCTTTTCTGCCACAACACACAACACCACCTTCCCACTATGACGGCAGACTTTCTTTTATTAAAAACACAAAACATCAGGGAGACTGAGAACTGTCAGCTGTGTCTGTGTGTGGAATTGGCATGGGCCCTGGGTTGTGATTTTTCACTGTTTCAGCAAGGAAGCAGAAGCAGATTTTATAGTCTTGAAGATGGATGTATGTACAGTGATAAATGGGTGGACATGTTAAGTGAGAGAACGGTGGTAAAATGAGGGAAACAGCTGCTACTAAGGAATGGATGGGAAATGTAGTCTGTTCTGATTGAGATGTGGATTTTACATCTGGAGTTTTTGGATGTTTCTCCGAAGAGGATTAAACAATAATAGCTTATCTTGTTTTTTAATCGAATCAAATTGAAGTATCTACTGAGGAACATTTATGATAGCTAAAACTCTAACTTTAGTTTGAAGTTATAACCCTAACCCTAACCCAATTCAGCAAAATAATGAAACTACTCTAAGACAGTTTTAAACTTTAGCCTTAAATGTCCATCACAGGGCCAACACACAGAGACAGACGAAGACAAACAACCACTCACACTCACGCTCAGACCTATGGACAATTTAGAGTCATCAATTAACCTAAACCTTTAGATCATGGGAGGGAGCTGGAGTACATGACAGAAACCCATGCAGCACGCTCCGTGCAGGTTTGTTGAGGGTGGCAGCAGGGGTGGCCAGCTGGCCCCCTGTGGGATTGGCCCATGCTTCATCCTCTCCTCACCTCTGTCCTATCACACCCCACCTTATGTGACACTAGGTCTTGAGGGGCTGGGCCCCCCAATTTTAATCACAATGTTGCTGGCCTGTTGTGGCCTTGTCGCGGCCCGCCAAGTCTGGGCATGGGGTGTCGGCAGGCTTCGTCCAGTGCATGACGGTGCCCTTGCTGGGAGTCTGGACGGGTCTCTGCCACTGGGCTTAACCTGTGCTGTGTGAGGTGCGCCCAGTGGGTCCTTTGGTCCCTTTGTTTCTCTGTGGGCTGCCTCCAGGTGGGGGTGGCTGCTCTCGTATTTTTTCAATGTATCTTTGCATGGGTTGGACAGGTTGGTTTTGTACCCCCCCCATTTTCCTTATCCTGTCTCTGTTCTCTCTTTCTGTCTAATCCCAATAAAATTAAACATCAAATGGCGACAGAAGGAGTATGTCAGACGCTTCCTTCACAGAGTAAAGCTGTTTCAGCATAACAAGGCACCAGGAGCATTCATACTACTTGCCCCAGCTGATGAACAGGACAGGTAAAAAAAAAAAAAAACCCACACAAGGACATGCAAACTTCACACAGAAAGGAACCACCCCTAGGGACCAAACCCACTATCTTCTTGTTGTGGGGCAATACTGCCAACAACTATGCTGCTGTGCTGCCCAACTTCACTGTGCAGTGAAATTGTCTTTTGTGTCTGTGGTGGTTTAGTTAGTGTTTTACTGTTTTTTTTATTCCTAACTACTCAAATAGTTACTCTCTTCTTTTCCATATTAATATGGACAACAGTGAACAATAGTATGCTATTAGTGGTATGATAATGGTCTATTGTATATGAGTAAAATAATGAACTTCCAGTTTTGCTCCTTAATAATTAAACTGCTACATTTATGTCCAAAACTTTTAAAGAGACTAAACATTTTGCTCAGTTTTAATAAATTTAAATAATAGATAGTTTTCCTGCAATCTAATAATGAGTAACTGGTAACTGGTAACCTTAAAAAGTCTTTTAAGGTGTGTATGATCCTCAGCATCTACCAGTCTTATACACAACTACTGTACTACAAGATGCGCATGCACACACACACATACAGAGACTAGTATGTGTAATTGAGATTTATCGCATGACAAGGGCAATTTAGCGAACATGCAACGCACTCAGACTGTCTACATCTGTTTGTGTGTGTGTGTGTGTGTGTGACTGTGTGAAAGCCAAATGAACACAGCTGGGAGTTCACAAGTTAGAGCAGTAACAGGCTAGAGGACACACACACACTACAGATGTAAGCAAACCAGAGGCAGCTTGGTTATTCTGTGTGTGGGTGCGTGTGTGTGAGTGTGTCTGTCAAATGGACAGATGTCCCCAGTTCATGTCCCACAGATGGTCCCTGTGATGCTACAGTGCGTTTGTCCAGGATTCATAGGACACATACACACAAACTGAACCCAACTGGGCCCACTGGCTGAGGTTGCACGTGTATGTATGTGTGTGTGTGTGTGTGTGTGTGTGTGAGAGAGAGAGAGAGAGAGAGAGACAGTGTAGCAATGGAGAGATAACTGTGTCTAGTAAAACAGTGTGTTATCTTTCTGATAGTTTTTGCTGAGATTCTGCAATCACTGCTCACCTTCAATTACACTATTACACAGATTTTTTTCTCTCTCTCTCTCTCTCTCTCTGGCGTGCACACATACACATACACACACACACACACGATATATGATACGATATATGATATAAAACTGTAACACCCACTATATCTGAACACGATGCTGCAAAACCAGAGCTGATGCTGTGTGTGTGTGTGTATCCAGGGACCTGCTGTGAGTTACATCAGTCATGCTGAGGTGCAACATGTCTCCAATCTGCCTTTCTGCAGAGATGTGTGCAGGTGAAGACATAGTCAATACCACACACACACCAAGGCCAAAGGAAGGGCAGATTAAAGGAGCAGTCCACCTCAAATTCAACAAACCTCAAAGGAACTATAACATCACTGTTTGGTATAAAGACACACGACGACACACAGAGACACAGGCATGTAGAGTAGCACATTGAGATGCACAAAGACTTAAGAGAAACACACAGAGACATGCAGTTACACACACTGTTTAAGATGTCTATCTATCTTGCATCCTCTGTAAATGTGTCATGTTTTTTTTTTTTTTTTTTTTTTTTTTTGTGCCTAAATGATCTTGACCCCAGTCACACCTTAACCCTACAGTAGATCAACCTTAAGATATAATCCAGCTCCCAGTTGAAGACTTTTGTATGATACTGGGCATGATGTCCATGGTTAGTTCCATTTGATATTTTCATGTGTCTTATTCCAGCCCAAAAGCAGGTCAAAGGATCTGGGAACCACTACTACAATGTGAACATAGCTGATGATGATGTTGATGACAATTATACTCATTAAAATAAGCCAAATACAAGATGACCAAATAATACCATATGATCTATTTCATAGTTTGACTCATATCACATGATGTGTAAAGGAAATGAAGGCGCGGGGACAAAGACACACACATACACACACAGTGACAGTGAAAAGGGAGCTCCAGGCTAGGCTCTAAAACATCTCTAATCCCCCTTATTATCAGAGTCAAATGCACTCTTTTCTGTAGCTCACTCTCTTGTCTTCCTCACTCCATCCTTCTCTCTGTCACAGCTTCTCTCCAGCCCTCCTTAATTCCCACACCAGACCTTCACACCTCCCCCTGGAAATATATCCACCCATACATGGGCCGCATGCCTGGTGTTGTCTTGCCATGTATATGGCTGGTTACATGGCCAGAGTCCTGTCCAAATACAGTATTACTGTAAAGGGCTATTTCCACATCCTGACAAGTTCTGGCTATACAAAAGAAGTCCTCAGGTTGTCTGTCAATGCATGAGGAAAACAGCTGGACGATGTCCAGATGTCATATCAAGGTTGGAGCCAGACTTGGGCTGAGGATGGAGGCATGTTAGGCCGGAAAGTCACTTTTTAAGACAATAATTTCTCACTTACTCTCTCTCTGTCTCTCTGTCTCATTCACCAATCGAGATGCCTGTACTTATCATATACTGAATCAAAACTCAAAATCAGCATCTGCCCAAATATCAACAAGCTAACATGTCCTAGAGAAAAACACATGTCCTCATTTAACACAAATCTGATTCCCGGGGATAGACAGTCTTTCAAACAAAGGCTATGTAAAATAAATTGATGCAAAGTGTGTCCAGGTTATGTGTATATTGTGTGTATGTGTGTGTGTGTGTGTGTGAGTGTGGGGTGGGGTTGAAGCCAGGAGAGCATGGGCTGGGTGAAAAGCGACTTATCTGTGGGCAGGTGTCCGACCCACAGAGTGAGTACCAGCAAAGTCAAAACTGGCGCAGTTCCCTCTGCTCCAGGGTTCCACTTCTCTTAGGGGTCCTGGTTTCACACACTTCTCTTTCGTAGGTTAGAATTCACCTGGTTCACTTTAATTCCACTTTGTTCATTCATTTTCTGACCTTTCCTTCATGTTCTTGCTTCTCTTGTCTGGTGTCATCTTTCCAGTCTCTTTGTTTGAGTTTCCCTCCTCCACTCAATTCTCACAGGTGCCACATTCATATATTTTTTTATGCTGTCATACTCCCTTTAAATCTTCATACTATACAATAAAATTCAATGTAGATATTCACCTCAATAAATCAGCCATAAATACTATGTAGCTGTTTAGTGTTTTGTTGTAGTGAGTCCCTCAGGCTGTAATGGCAAATTGGAGCTCCCAGTCCTTCACCCAGAAGAACTGAGCTTCTCCTTTGCTGGTCCCTTCTCTCTCTCTGTTTCCCTGTACTGGGGCACTTCCCACGGGTGTGTACTGAGGAGCTTTTGACTTGCAGTAAATAATAAAAATGAACAAGGTTCTTTTTGTAAGATGTAAAAAAATCTCCTTTTCTCTGTGTTTATCTGGACCTTGCATTGAACTGACCAACTGAGTCAAACTCTCCCATGTTTGCTATGTACCACCATTGGGTATGTTAGCACTGAGGCCATTGTGTGCAATTTTCCTTTAGAAGCCGCATTGTGTTGGGCTTGAACTGTGAAATTTGTTGAAAAAAGCACCACTAATCTCATTTTGTGTGTGGTTTCCCGTGTGCGTGTGTTGTGGATGGTATTAGATAGACCATTAGCTCCAGAGCTTCTGCTTTTCAAATGCATTGCCTTCACTTTTTAACTTTGTGAAGACAACTAATTGATGTCTTTTTGTGTTCCGGTGTCAGATGGATGTTTTCAATTACACTACTTAGTGATGTTTCTGGTTCCGACTTTTCTGCTGTTCAGCTCAATCTTCAATTTAAGACCAAACATGAAATTCCTCCACTTGTAAGCCATTAAGTAACTCTGTGTATTTCTTAGTTTCTGACAGGCCCATCATGTCTCAATGAGAAGAACAGCCACTCAGGCAGAGGAACCAGTACAGACAAAAAGTAGGATGATGCAATGAGGAAGCTTTTAATATGTAACACCAGGCTTACTGGCAGACATGTGGGTGTACTGCCTAGCTAGTTGAAGAATCAGAAAAATAAACGGGGAACTGGGAAGTAGACTTAGGAATCCAGTGCACAGGAACAAAATGGAAGCCTTGTAGGCAGGAAAGAGGTGGAGAAGGAAAGATGGTATAGGGGCAGAAGGACGCAATGCCTGAGCCTCATGCAAACACACTTTAGCCAGTAACAGGAAAGTGTGGAGTCACCATGATGGAGCCTGGATGCTGGCATTCTGGAGAACAGGGGACGTAAGGCAGAAAGCCCAACAACTGTAGAGCTGTAGAGTCCATAGGTGGTGCAGGTGGGCAGGAAAGAAGATGAGACCTCTCTAGTGGCAAAGACAGACTTTTGGAGGCCGAGCATGAAGGCTGACGGTACAGGTGTATCCGATTTGAACGCCAAGCTGACAGCAAAACCAAGCCTCTTCAAAAGCAAAAACTCGGAGACAGGTTAAGAGTCCAATAAACTTTAATCAGTCTGAAAAACAAGTAGGGGTCAGAAACCAGGCAGTCAGACAATCTAAGGGACTAGTCAAAATCTCCAGACTGGGAAACAGGCAGGGTAACTGGTAGCAGGCAAGGCAAGGCAATATGGCAAGGAGCATGAAATTCTGGACCAGTATATGAGGAATGACTGAAGAGCATAATGGGATCCAAGTGAGGAAATTGTTGTGGCTCCCAACTGCCAAGCAGTGGGCCAGATGGGGTCCTGCAGTGGTCCCCACCATGGTCTTCCAATCCCCCAAATTTGATGCAGAGCTTGATGCAGAGTTCTCAGGAAAAAGGATCTGAGAGTCTGCAGGGTTTTTTGATCAGACCCCGGGGTCTGAAAGCACACTGAGTGATATCTCTCCAATCCCTTCCTTATATACCCCTTTGGTCCCTCCTTTCTTAGAATGGTGCTTTCCCCTTTCTTTTTAAAGGCCACTATCCTGAGTAGAGTCCCCACCATGGAAATCCCCTTTTTCTTGACCCACTGGCTTCATGTTCTTCATGACTCTGCCTTCACTCGTCTTAGGTCTCTCTTTTCTACTTGTGGCACATTCTCATCTGTATTTTCTTAAACAGTTCTTCTGCTTATTTATTCTGGCTCTTGACCCCCTGTTTCCCTTGTTCTGTTTTTCTCTAGGCCAACAATGTTTTTCTCTGGGCCCATGTCGCTTTTCTTCTAAGCTGACGTCGCTGACTAAGTTCCCTTTCCCAACCATTATCTCTTTTTAGTTCCCCCTCCATCTGCTCCTAGGGGCCCTCTGGCTGTGGTCTCCCTTGGCTCATACCTTTCTGCTGTACATCATAATGGCCCCTGCTTTCACACATTTCCTGTACAGTTCTGTTTTCCCCTCCGTATATCATACTTGTCATGTGTGGCTCCATTACTTCATCCCTACACCCTGTGACTGTATGTTTTTCTCTTCCCTCAGGCTTTTCATACTGCAACTCATTATTTATGCTCTTCAGTGTTCAACATAGTATTTCCTTCAACAAGATGGGTGGGGAAACTCAGGTGAGTGGAATGAGGTGATTGCAAGGGGATCAGGATGGCCGCGTGGAAGTCCCTGATGAGGGAGGTATCCAGGATGCTCCGGACTGTAACCCATGGGCACTCCTCAGGCCTGTAGCTCTCTCAATCCAGCAGATACTGAGAGGCCCTCATCTGCCAGTGGGACTTGATGAGGCACTGGAGCGCCACCAATAAGCTGAGCGGGTGGCAGGGACCTGGAGGAGGGCGGGAGAGGACTCTCTCTAACAGGTTTGAGGTGAGAAACATGGAACATGGCATGGATCCTCATAGAACAAGGCAGGCAGATGCTGACAGCTGCAGGGTAAATGGGGAAGGGGCCCATGAAACATGGGGGCAATTTCCTAGATTCCACTCTCAATGGTAAGTCTCGGGTGGAAAGCCAGACCTTCTCACAAGGGGTATAGTTAGGGGCACGGAGGCAACGCCGATTATTGTCCCTACGATATTGCTCAAGGTGCAGAGCAGAATGGAACAAGCTTGTAACCAGGTGCGGCGGCACCAACAAATGAAGGCCTGGACAGATGGGACTGGCACTGGAAGAGGGGGAGTCCGGGTTGCTGAGCTGGGAAGTGTTGCTGAGTTGTGGGTGTATTCAACCCACAACAGTTGTTTGCGGACAAGAAGCAATGCAGGGCCATCTCCATCTCCTGATTTATCCTCTTGGTTTGGCCATTGAACTGTGGATGGAAGCCGAAGGACAGGATGATGGAGGCACCAAGGAACCTGCAAAACTCCTGCCAAAAGCAAGAGGGGAATTGAGACCCCTGGTCAGAAACAATGTCTCTAGAGAGACTGTGGAGATGGACTACATGGTACAACATAAGCTCAGCAGTTTGTTAAGCAAACAGTAGCTTGGGTAATTAAATGAGCTGAGCACTCCTAGAGAAATGGTCAATGATTGTGAGTATGACTGTTTTACCACCTGGGAGAGGAAATCCCATAATGAAGTCCAAGGAGATGTGGGATGTGTGTAGCAGACCGGCAGGGTCCTGGAGAGGACTCTTATTCTGGTAGCAAACCTGACAGGCAGTGACAACATCTCAGTTATCCTTCTCCATAGAGGCCCACCAGAAACACTGCTTGAGGAGTGTTGGGGTCTGGCTGACCCCAGGGTGGCAGGCCAAGGGCTGAAGAACCTCGCAGCAAAGGTTGGCCGGGACAAAGAGACGGTTATCAGGGGAAGCACTAGGGGCAGGACACTGAGAATTTGCGTATATTACCTTGTCCTCCAAAGGCCAAGTGATCCTGCCGAACACACAAGTAGATGGGAGGATCTTCCCCAGCTTGGCCTGGGAGCTAATGACCTGGAACTGTCATGACAGGACGTCCACCTTGGTATTCCTGGACCCCAACCACAAATGGTAGCTCCGCCCCTTCCAGCCAGTGCCTCCACTCGTCTAAGGCTAGTTTGGCTGCCACAGCACTGCAGTTCCTTATGAACCACCACAGAAATTGGTAAAGCCCAATTACCACTGCAACTCTTTATGGGAGGAGGGAGGAGGCCAACCCAGGACAGCACTGACCTTGCTGGGATCCATCTGGATACTCCCCTCCCTGACGACGAAGCCCAGGAATGACACCTCGGAAATGTGAAACTCTCACTTCTCGGCCTTCATAAAAACTGATTCTCCTGAAGCCTCCAGAGAACACACCACGAATGCTTCACATGCTCCTGCATGGGCTTGGAAAAGCTGAGGATATCATCCAGATAAACAAAGTGACATGGACTGACCTGCGAACATCATTGACTAGGGCCTGGAAAACAACAGGGAAGTTTGAGTTTGAGTTTGAGTCCAAAAGGCATGACAAGATACTCATAGCGGCCCTGGCGAGTGTTGAAAGCAGTTCCCCACTCATCCCCCTCCCTAATGTACATATACAAGATGACACACACATCCAAGTCCTTTGGGGGATGAGCCACCAGCTCATCTTTAATGCCTTCAAAGGCATGATAAAGTAGATCAGAGTTCCAATTACTCTCTGTGGCTATGGTGTGAAACTCAATGGAAAAGTCCACCACGCCCCTTTCTCCCTGAGCCAGACTGAGCAGTCCTCGAGCTGTTTCTCTCCTGGGAGTGACATGATTGAAAACTTCTCTTAGTTCAGCAGAGAAAAGTTTAACAGAGGAGCACATCATGGATTGCCTCTCCCACTTGGTGGTTCCCCAATTTCTGGGTTTACCTGTGGGAAATATTGCTGGGAAACATTAAAAGCCAATCAGGACCTTTCTGTTGGAAAGGAAGTAGTATGGGTTTCTGCCACATACTACGAAGTCCAAGTCCAAACACATGCAGGTTTAGGTTAATTGGTGACTCATAACAAGGTTTCAGGTTCAGTTCCTGGACCTGGGGCCTTTCTGTGTGGAGTTTTCATATTTAGAAGAATTAGAACAGAAGAATCTTTATTGTCACTGTATACATGTCAATGCACACACAGTGAGATTACATTTACAATCTGAGATATGTTTGTATATAGAGCCCCCCAGACAACCACACACACACAGGCCAGCATATATTACAAACATGTGAAAAGATTTCACAGTGAAGGCGCCACCATTGCTCAGCACACTTGGAGCAATTTTTCAAGGGACGGTGCCTTGCTCAAGGGCACCTCGGCAGTGCCTGGAGGTGGACTGGCACCTCTCCACACTCAGCATTTTTTGTTGTTTGAATATGAAACAGTGACCCCCTGATTCCCAAGCCAAGTCCCAAGCCAAGTCCCAACCCTGGTGGAGAACAAATGCATAGCTCAAAGAGAACACTGGACCCAAACTCTTCAGCATTAAAAATAGGGAGGCATGTGTTCCTTTTTGTCCCAATTTAGAGCTTGTTACATTGCTCACAAGAATATTTTGATTGTGTTAACCAACCATTACTCCTTCAGACCTGTCTCCAAACTCTGCCTCTCACTCTCTTCCCTGCAGGACCTTTAGATCATTGCTGATATGGTTTTAAAATATTCCCTCTCAAACACAAAAGGCAGGCTCCCAGAGAGCGCACTACCTCTGCAACAGCAGGTAATTTCCTCACAAACAAGCGGATAGTGGGAGATAAATAGAGTACTACGTCAAGAAAAGATGAGGTGAGGGAGGAGGACAGGGAAAATGAGTTGCGAGGATGGAGAAAGATGAGAAAAAAAGAATGAGGAAAAAGTGGAAAGAGACACCTTGCAGCCATTCAGTGATCCAAATACTGAGTCCAATGATCAGTAGGCTTCCACACACACATACCCACAGATTGGTTCATGCAAGCTCAAAAACTCTTTGAAGGTTTCTCTTCAAACCTTAAATGCATTCTCAATTAAGTGTCAAGTTTGGCTTTTCCTCTCCTCATTAAGAGGATTGAGCCAGTAACTTTGAGTGAGTGTGAAATGAACACTGTTGTTTTTGTCCCAATGTGCAGCCTGCTGATGTGCCTGGGGATTGACAACTCTAACAAAAACATCTGTTTTCCCCTCTTTTAAAACCCCATCACAAATACAGGCTTGCTATTTGAACAGAATCTTTAATATGCTGTGCGTGTTTCTCCTTCTCTAAATCACTGGTGCCATTGTAATTCCCTATCTGATAAAAACATCATTATTCTGGAGCAAAGATATTATTCTTGGAATTACATTTAGTTAGTCTCAGGTTTGCTTAGCAAACATACGACTTGTTCTCTCACACAGAGAGACACCGGTCAATTCATGGAAGAAATAATGTCTTGTAGTAACTGTGATGGAGTTGACAAAGGGTTGATGCCACAAACTGAGAACCTGTTTGAAAGAAAAAGAAACCTTTTCTTACAGAATGATTGATAGCACCAAATTAAAACAAGATTGGATACTTTACGAAGGATACTGTTATTGACAAAATGATAAAATGGATCATCAGAGTTTTATGTAGGCTGCATGACAAAGTTGACATCATGATTTTCTCTCTAAAATCTACAGCCACAGAGAAAAAAAAATCTTTGAACTTTTTAATTTCAGGAAGTAAGTTTTAATAGGAACTCCAATGAGGTAATAAACAAAATGGTTTGTTTGTGAATGACTGAAAGACAATACAAATAATTTTGACTGTTTTAATGCATTAAACCAATTGGCAAACATTTTTAATGGCATGCCATTAGTCTTGAGATCACTTTAAAACCTCAGTGATTTCATTTCATTAAAGAACATTCTTAAAATTGTCTTTAAGCTAATCCACAAATTAACATTTATTATTGATTTAAGTTATTTATAATAATATTTGATGATAATGCGGTTAACTACTGTAAAAGGCCTCAGGAACTAATCAAAAGTTTCAAATACAACAGCTCCAGCAATGTTAAGTGTGGATGTCAGTATTTTCATTCTATTCACTTCCCGCTTTCTCAAACACAAGGGACCTTCTGTATAAATCTTATTGCATGACCTTAAGTGCATGGAGTAAGTTCATTTAGGACATGTCCATATTGGAAAAAACTATTAGACAATACACTCATGTCATTATAAGGTTTTAGAATAGCAGCTGCCTCTAATAATAAACCAGTAATAAACCATAATACACTTCAACCATTGCCTTCCATTGACTCAAGATAGCAATGCAAGAGACCACATTAAAGACCAGTATGCCTGTGGGCACTCAGAAGGTACAAGTGTATTTGGTATTTGAAATGACAATGCTTCCAGAAGTGATTGCATCAATTTCAAATTGATGCACACACAACAAGAACCTGCTAACAAGTGATGCATCAATCTGTCTGTCAATGTTGGTAGGAAGCAAGCCACCATTTTCTAGCCAAAAACCATGGTCTCAGAGTTGGACTTTGAAACTCCTTCCTCATCCCAACTGTTTCACACTTGGCCTCAAAACACCCCAGTACACAATTCAAGATCTTGAACTGATGAAGCCAGCAGAAACACATCATCTCCAAATATCAGATAAGAAATAACATGGCTCCCAGAAATAGGCACAAATGACTGTGTCTTGAAATCCTGCCCGTAAAAACGCTGGCTGAGGCTAACACATACCAGGAATGTGTCTGTTATTTTGATTGAGTTACCTGATTATTTATATATGTGATTTATATTTCAAATTCATGGACTGTGTTGTTCTAAAGGTATCTTCATGGTTTATGTTGGGTTACTAGTGGAATACTGTGCAGCCCAAAAAGCCACTCAAGGGTAAAACTTCATGACTGAAAACAGGCTGTGCTAAGGCTTGTGTCCTCTTCCTCCTGGTTGGTTGGACAAAACTTCCTTGAGGACAGCTGAAAGATTTTTTTCCACAGCCAGGCTTTAACGATTCTATCAGGTTTGCAATTGCATGTTCAATTCAAGCCACAGAACTATTAATCACAAATTAAAAATGAGAAATTATCCTAGTGATGATCTACAGGTGGAAATAAAAGTGTAACATTGACCAACAAGATCAATCAGAAATGCACTTGAATCGAAGCAAACAAACAGTTCATCCTCAACTGCTGAGAGCGCTAAGAGCTAACAGAGCAGAATGCAAGATAATGTTGAAATCGTGTAGAAAGCGAGATGGACAGCCAAGTTTCTCTCTTCTACATAAACATCATATAAAGATATTTTGAAAAAAGATAAAATGTGAACATTAGCTAACTGAAGCAAATCATCTCTTTCATGCAACCTTCAAGTCAAAGATGTCAGAGTGCCCTCAGAATGAACTGAAACCCATAACTGGAGGAAGAAATCAGTCTAAATGCTGAATTTGCTTTGGAAAATTAGTGTCAATAATGTTATATGTAAATTGATTGTAGTTGATAACATATGCAAAAGTAAAATATGGTTCTTTAAGTTAGCTCCAGCCTCACGGATCTTTATCTTTGCTTATATTTCTCCATGTTGGGGTCACTGTCAGGAAAGTCTTTACAATTTCTCTTCTGCTCTTTTTTTATCCTTCCATTCAAAGTGAGAGAGTGAATCAATCACAGTGCTGAGCTCATTTCAATTTAATTGAAATGTCCATGTTAAGATGAACATGAATATTTTTTGCACGTGTCCTATTAATATGCTAAGGCCAGTCTAAATGTTTTAATATTTGCTGTGTAAATTATTGAAATTGTGTTCTCTGGGTGCATCAGATCATTCGTCAAAAATGTTCAATCTCTGATCTGTTCAGGGAATGATGAATTCTAAAAGAATGCACTAGCGTTGAAATAAATAGTAATTTCCCCTGGTGCACTGCTATATGCACTGAACCACCAATCTTTTGACTTTCTTTATTCGAGAGAAAACAAAAAAGAAGTTGGGCTACAATGTGATAGATATTTTCTTCTATTTTCAGGCCTTTCGTTCCGTTCTCCCAGGCATGTCAAACACACACAGACACACACACACATACTGCGGAAATTATTCTAAAGAATCCTCATCTGATGTTCCACTGAGCACAGACGCATCAGGCAGCAGCCACGGCGATAAAGTTGGTGTTTCAAGTGACTGCACTCTGCAATTTAAAAAAAGCCACCTGCATGGCAACAGACATTGCACACACTCACACAGACACAACCAGTGTGGTGTGTTGGAGAGGAAGATGGATCGGAGTACAGATTGTAAGTGACATGTTAATTTCTTCTCCGTCACTCAACTCACGGCAGAGGCATCTGCTATCAAAGTAAAGGAACACGAGACCCAGTCATCGAGGCACAACCCTTCTCCTCCTCTTCTTTCTCTCCTTTCTTCATCCCTCCTTTTCCTCTGTTCCTGTGTAGTTGTTTAGAGACTGAAAGGAAAGAAGTTGACCGTTGCCGGTCCTTGGCAACAATGAAATAGGAGTAGGAGGTCAAACTGCATTTTTGATCTTTTCTTCATTAAAAACAGTAAAATATACATTTTTAGAGTCTGTTTACGTTTTAGTGTGTTTACGTCAACTACACTGTCACTGTAATGACTGGTATTATTTATGTAAAGGTCAAAGGCCAGGACAGACAGTGACATCTGAACAACTTTGACATTGACAAAATCAACCAAACTATCTGCTTCTTTTTGTGCATATCTCTTTGTGTTTCTGCAGGCAGCCCTGGTATTATGGTTGGGGTTTCAACCTACCACGGGGTCAGGCACTGCTGGACAAATGGAATCAGGTCCCTGACAACACAGACATCCTGGTCACACACTGCCCCCCATTGGGTGAGATAGAAATTACAAGATTACAAACATGCAAGCACACACACACACACACATGCATAAACTCAAATACAAATACAACATTATTTGTTTCATACAATACATGAATATTTAACTCCCCATACACATGTCATTTTTGGGGGTTTATTTAACAATTAAATTTACAAATTCACAAAACTGTGTCCTCTCTGAAAACATGTGACTGTTGCATGAAAATTATATTTGTGCTTAGTTCAGATTTTGATGGATCTGGATTTAATGGGTAGATGGAAGACGGCAGTGAAATGACTCTGTGACAAGTGTCTGAAACATTACTGTTGTGTTGACTGATTGAATAAAAGGTGAAAGTAATCAGAAACTCACAGTCCAGTCATCTTGTTCTGTCTGCCAGAGAACACACTTTACCTTAGTCATTGCTGTTTCTTCTTCAAACACACACACACACCTTTTTTACACACAAATGTCAAGACACAGATGCTGGATCACAAGCTGACTGACATTCTCTCTATTCACCTCTTACACACAAGCAGTTGGAAAGACCCACACACACACACACACACACACACACACACACACACACACACACACACACACACATACACATTTTCACACCTCATTTCCTGCTGCCACTGTGGTGCTCAGATGAGTGTGTGTGATTGATTTCTGTGTCTGCGTCTCAGCTGCGAACATGGCCATTTATTTTCCATTCAGCTTAGCCGAGTCTCTCCATCTATCTGCTCCTAAGCCACTGGCATATGGAGCAGCTACAGCAGGCTACTAATGCATAAGACACACATACACACACACACACAGAATGCGAGTCTGAAGTGGATGGTTTGATTGAGACAGAGGGAAGCAGAAAGGGGAAAAAGGAATGAAAAACAATCAAGAGCTTGGAGCCAAGAGACGTTTTTCTTTTTTTTATTAGTTTTTTCTTTAAGAAATTAACGATGAAGGTGAAAGAAGAAGAAGTGTTATCAAGATGTTTTGCACTGCAGCAAAAGTCTTTTAAGAGGTGTGATAAAGCAGGAAATTGGTGGCTAAAGAGTAAAAATATGGCCTCTTTATCTGGCTGTGAGGAAGAAGTTAACAACAGAGAGAGAAAGAGAGAAAGCGAGACAAAAGGAGGGAAACAGGCTCTGTGCCCAAACCAGCAGCTGCTTTTAAACAAGTGGCACTTTAGAGCAAACTACCCTGAGACACAAAAAGCCATCATAACTTCTCACTTCACTTCCATTCTCTCCCAAGGCTTGTAAAAGAAATGTACTCACAATTTTAAGGCATTATATGCCTAAACTCATACTTAAAATGTGTTTCTACAAGTACATACATTCAGAAGACAAAGAAGTTATATTTTACTGGTATGACTGATTCACTACTTAATGTCTGTGGTATGTATGAGAAGGTCCATTAATTCTGCCTCTTGGATTTTTAACTCTTAAAAAATCAAAACATAAAGAATTTTAAAGTTGTCCCTGGAGAGGTGTCTCTCTTTCCTTTTCTCTGTCTTTGCCTCATTGAAGACCAGCTGGAACTAAACTAATTATTAGACTTCCTATTCCTCACTGGCCACTATAGGTCTTAGTGCTGGAGTTTTACATAGCCTTTGAAGACTTTCATTTAAATAAATATCTGTTAGGTCATTCATCACTGAATGAGATTGTTCTCATGCCTTATTTCCAGAGGTAACAAGTAACAAGTACAAATACTTTGTTACTGTACCTAAGTAGATTTTTCAGGTATCTGTACTTTACTTGAGGATTTACTTTTTTTACAACTTTTTATTTTTACTCCCTACATTTATACACAAAAATATGTACTTTCTACTCATTACATTGTAAAAACCCTTTTTTTTTTTACCTTCAACGGATACAATACGATATAAAAGCATACATAAAAGGTGTGACAAACTAGAGAGGGAAAGGGGGGAGGGCAGGTAACTGCTGGAACAAGTCAAGAGATAGAGGGGATGGTAAAGAGAGAACCGAGAACTTGTACTGTAGCAGTAATGATCAAAGGATGTATTATTGTGTTTCTTTAACAGCAAAAAATATTTTTTACTTTTTACTTTTAATTTGAAAGTACACTTCAGAGCACGTACTTTATTACTTTTATTTGAGTAAAGGAGTTTAATTAAGTACTTCTACTTTTACCAGCATATATTTTTACACATGTATCTGTACTTCTACTAAAGTACAGAATATAAGTACTTTTACCATCTCTGCTTATTTGGACTTGGATCAGCAACACAAAGTGCTTCACAGATTAAAATAAAAAAAAAAAAGAAAAGAAAAAAAGAAAAATCAGAAAGAACACACTGAAAGTGAACAAACCAGGGAACCAGAGCAAAAATAAAAAGCTTGCAACATATACACTCACCGGCCACTTTATTAGGTACACCTGTCCAACTGCTTGTTAACACTTAATTTCTAATCAGCCAATCACATGGCGGCAACTCAGTGCATTTAGGCATGTAGATATGGTCAAGACAATCTCCTGCAGTTCAAACCGAGCATCAGTATGGGGAAGATAGGTGATTTAGTGACTTTGAACGTGGCATGGTTGTTGGTGCCAGAAGGGCTGGTCTGAGTATTTCAGAAACTGCTGATCTACTGGGATTTTCACGCACAACCATCTCTAGGGTTTACAGAGAATGGTCCGAAAAAGAAAAAATATCCAGTGAGCGGCAGTTCTGTGGGCGGAAATGCCTTGTTGATGCCAGAGGTCAGAGGAGAATGGCCAGACTGGTTCGAGCTGATAGAAAGGCAACAGTGACTCAAATAACCACCCGTTACAACCAAGGTAGGCAGAAGAGCATCTCTGAACGCACAGTACGTCGAACTTTGAGGCAGATGGGCTACAGCAGCAGAAGACCACAGCGGGTGCCACTCCTTTCAGCTAAGAACAGGAAACTGAGGCTACAATTTGCACAAACTCATGGAAATTGGACAAGAGAAGATTGGAAAAACGTTGCCTGGTCTGATGAGTCTCGATTTCTGCTGCGACATTCGGATGGTCAGAATTTGGCGTCAACAACATGAAAGCATGGATCCATCCTGCCTTGTATCAATGGTTCAGGCTGGTGGTGGTGGTGTAATGGTGTGGGGAATATTTTCTTGTCACTCTTTGGGCCCCTTGGTACCAATTGAGCATCGTTGCAACACCACAGCCTACCTGAGTATTGTTGCTGACCATGTCCATCCCTTTATGACCACAATGTACCCAACTTCTGATGGCTACTTTCAGGAGGATAATGCGCCACGTCATAAAGCTGGAATCATCTCAGACTGGTTTCTTGAACATGACAATGAGTTCACTGTACTCAAATGGCCTCCACAGTCACCAGATCTCAATCCAATAGAGCATCTTTGGGATGTGGTGGAACGGGAGATTCGCATCATGGATGTGCAGCCGACAACTGCAGCAACTGTGTGATGCCATCATGTCAATATGGACCAAACTCTCTGAGGAATGCTTCCAGCACCTTGTTGAATCTATGCCACGAAGAATTGAGGCAGTTCTGAAGGCAAAAGGGGGTCCAACCCGTTACTAGCGTGGTGTACCTAATAAAGTGGCCGGTGAGTGTACACTAGTGAAAATTACATTGAAGAACCACGTGATGAAACATTATCTTAGGGAGCCATCCACACCCGGAGGCGTACAAACCACAATTAGAGATAGTTCTGCCTACACCAAGGCAATAAAGCTGTGTTACAGGGCCCCCACTGAGTAGGTCGAGACCCCTGCAGGTGGACCGGATACAACTCCAATGGGGCTCCAATGAGGAAAACACTGGAGTTGAGAGGAACTAAATATGGAAATATTATTAAGAGATTATAAGAATTTAATGACTATAAAGAATATAATGAAGTTTTTTAAAAGAACAGCAGTTAAGAGGTGTAGGATGTGATAAAAACAGAAATTAAAGACAGAGAAAAGATTAGTTGAAAGTTTTTGTAGAAGGTGGGTCTTGAGCCTGCTTTTAAAAACTTTGTGTCAGTGGCTCAGAGGACAGTTTTTGCTCTTACCTTTGAAATAACTAAAATCCAGTACCAGATAATATCAGGGTCCGCGAGGGCTCATAGTGTAGGAATGGTTGATGAAAATATGAAGGCCCAAGACCGTTTAAGCATTTGTAGACTAAAAAAGAACCTTAAAATTGACCCTGAATATAGGGGAGCCAATGCAGCAATTCAAAATCAGGTGTAATGTGCGCCCACCCTCTGGTTTTTGTCAACAACCTTGTAGCTGAATTCTGGAGTAGCTGAAAGTGAGAATTGCTGTTTTTGGGCAGACCAGAGAGCAGGGCATTACAGTAATGTAAATTACTAAAAGTAAAAGCATGCATTAGCACCTCCTTGCTGACAAGAGATTGAAACGGGTGATTCAGATTCAAAAAGAATGCCCAAGTTTTTAACACATTGCAATGGTTTGAAATCTTAACATTTTTTCTGAAGTTTCTGTTCCTTGCCTTCAGGATCGATTATTAAAACCT
This sequence comes from Echeneis naucrates, assembly GCF_900963305.1. NCBI lineage: Eukaryota > Metazoa > Chordata > Actinopteri > Carangiformes > Echeneidae > Echeneis > Echeneis naucrates. Next base: position 15,817,947 of record NC_042533.1, read on the forward strand.
CAGTTTTGTCCTGGTTGAGCTCAAGGAAATTGTTTGCTATCCACAACTGTAGGTGCATCAATTGGACCTGTGTCATCAGGAGACACGGCAATGTAAAGCTGTGTGTCATTGCTTCATCTTTTTCATACACACTGTGAAGTTCACATCAATGTGTGGCTGTGGTTGTCATTTATTTTTTATGGCTGCTTTCTAAGAAGCTTCTAATTTGTGCTGCAATGTGCAGTTTGCCATGAGACAAGGACTCTGAAATGAAGGGTGAATGAACTTAAGGGAGCTGCAGTTTGAAATGTGAAGGGATGGAAAACATAACCTTCATTATAGCATATATCTGCTGGTCGCCACAGCAGGAACATTGCATTAAATGTATTATTGATATTATTGAAACAGGATCATTATTGTTTTCAGTAACAGTGAAAACACAGAAACAGGTCAATTTTTCTTCCTGGTTATTTTTCAACAACAGGTATTATCATACCATACATAGCACAGATGGTCAAATGGTTAGCGTGCACAAGTAATCACAGGTCCCTTGTTCGAATTCATCCTGTTTCTTGCTGGCCTCTCTGCCAATTACTATCTGAAATAAAGGCTTAAAAATCCATAAAAAAAATCCCATCAACAATTTCACCATTTGAACATCACTTTTTGCAGGTTTCTTGGACTGGGTCCCCAAGAAAATGCAACGTGTTGGGTGTATGGAGTTGCTCAACACAGTCCAGAGGAGAGTCCAGCCCAAATTGCACGTGTTTGGACACATTCATGAAGGTACATGTTCCCAACACACCTCAATGAGGCTCATGTAAGATTTCCCTGTCATTTTGTGTCTATTTAAAGAAAAATACGGATATCAAATCTAATTTGAAAATTCAAAAAACTAATTTAGAGTGTAGGACTGTTGTTCGCCATGTACAGAGCAAAGCATGGAGCTGTAAAGCTACAAAGCCAATTTTGTTACCATTATTATTATTATTATTATTATTATTACTATGCCTGGAGATGTAGTTCAGTGGTGGAGAACATGCAAGAAACCCTGGTTTCAAACCCCAGCCACAAGACCAACCAGTGGTAGGCTAAATTCAAGATTTTTTTTTTTTATTTAATTACATTATTTCTCATGTTTCACACACCTTTGTTTAGTGTGGTGTAGACAAATACTCTCACATTTCCCTAATTTTTTACTCATTCAGTTTTCAGCAGTTTACACACACTTTCACCTTTCAGGAGTCAAAACTGAGATACATGCAGAGGGCTGTGGGCTCAGAGCTGAAGTCAGGAGGAACCAAGAACAGGGGGGAGGGAATACTAGCTGAAGGACAAACAGGCTGGTGATCCTGAAGATAAGAAAACAGGCATCAGAGTAAACTGCAAGCAGATGGATCACTGAAGGTCCGAGCTGGACGTATGGTGTATTAAATTCAGCATTGAATGGTGATCGATACTGGATCGTTGAGAAGTCTCTGATGGGGAACAGGTGTCTTGGCTCCTGATGAAAGCCCAGTGTGTGGAGAGAGGGGGAGAAGAACAAAGAAGAAGCATACAGACCAAACTAAACCAAAGAGAACTACAGAGGAGTCCTCTAGGCAAAAAGACATCACAGCATATTATGACTCTACTATAAAATGATATAGTGGCTCTATACTAGAAACGCTCTTACCTGTAAGATTTTGGAGCCATGTGATCTCGTGAAGCTGTTAATTAGGCTTAATGATGACAAATATTAAAGTGTGTGTAAGAGAACAGCTTAGTATTTCACCCAGGCCAGGGGAGAGAGGCTGACTCCCTGGATTAGGGACTTCTTTTTCGAGGTTATCAGGTCTGTGCTGGGCCCCTGGAGCATCCCCCTGCCCTCCTGACACACACATGGTCTGCTCACTCTCCATCAAACATAACTAAATTAGAAACTAGATCATACTATAAGAAGAGCAATAGGTTGATAGCAGCTGCCTTCATCTATGCGAGAGAGCAAGAACTAAACCTGTACTTTTTGTATTAATGTATTCCTTATCTGAAAGGACTAACAAATATTCAGAGTTATCTTCCATAAGAGACAACTACACTTGGAAAAATCCCTGATGGTGTACAGTTTTACTGTGGCACTTTACATGAGATGGTCTTTAGGTTGTGTTAGGTAAAATTTAAACTCTGTCATTTGGAGAAACACTGATCAAAAGTGCTTTTTGTTGCATTCATTTAGAATGTATTGCTCCTCCACTGCTGCTGCTGAGGGTATATTGCTGTGGTGTAAACTTCTCAATCCACTATTTGACCCTGCAAACTGCTGCATTACAAATCTTACCTTACATATTATCTGAGTTTAAGTGTTTGCAGTTCTTGATTGTTTGATTTCAGAATAATTTAGCTTCAAAGACTGTAGGTATTTACTAAGGATTTGTGGTTTTTCTGGAACCGTGGTGTGACACGAAAGGTCTAGCTTTAAGTGGTAACACAACAAAGTTCTTTGAATGCAATTCTATCTGTGAGATGACAGTGTCTCTCACAGTCAGTTTGCCTGAGTAAATATCCTATGTGTTCCTCATTTTCTCCTCCTGAGTTTAATACAGAACAACAATGCACCAATGCCCAAGTCTGTAGGAAAATTACAAGATAAAGCTGTTCACTTTAGACTTTGTATTGTGCTTCTGACAAATCTTTGCATCTTCAGTAAATTTATTCTCCTTCTGTCACTGCTCCCCAGGTTATGGAATGATGACAGATGGCACCACCACATTCATTAATGCGTCGGCCTGCACTGTCAACTTCCTGCCCATGAACCCACCCATCGTGTTTGACCTTCCCAACCCTAGGACCACATGACTAAAGGAAGCTGGTGTCCCGATGCCTCCTACCAATCAGGAGAAAGGTGCCAGAGGAAGTAGGTGAGGTCAGCAGGTGGAACGGGAAGTCTGTAAATACAAGGCAGGTGTGTTTTATTGTGGCACACGGGCCTTGAGTCCATTAGTGGTGAGAAGTGAAGACAGGAGCCTTGTTGCATTTTTCATATTATTAAATGTGCCATCATTTCTTCATCAATGACTCAATCTAAAGCAGACAAATGAATGAGCATGTCTGTGTTCACTGGCACTCAGCGTGTACAGGAGCTCTCCAACTCAGCACTGAACATTTGCCAGGGGGATTTTCATTTGCTGTTGCTCCCATCCTTCTTTTAAAAATTAAAATCCCATCTCTCCCTCCATTTCTCCCCTCTCTCTCTCCTACTTCCCCACTCTTTCCCTTATCTTTCTCCTGTTCTTCAGGCATCAGCTTGCTGGAGTCTTGTCTTCTCTTTTTTTTTGCCAGGGTGTGTGTATACGTGAGATCAAAGCTAGTGTGTGAGGGCAGTGAGAGGTCTCTGCCACAGGTTGTGTGAGTCAGGGTGTCAAACATGTTGATATCACTCCCCTGGCCCTCATTACAGCTCTCAATAAGACTCTCAACTTGCCAAGCAGAGGCTACAGAGAAAAAGACAAGCAGCACTTCTAGATTCTTCTTTTTCTCCATTTAACTCCCCATTTTTTTCCCCTTCCTTGTTACTCCTATCTTCACCATCCTTCATGCTGTGATTGACCTGCTCAGCTTTTCAGTTGCAACTGGAAGGTCATAACACAATGTGAAGTTGCTACATGCTAAAGCTGCTCCTGCACAGTGGCAGGAGTTTCATGGCTGCGCCTCCTTGTTGCGAACATGGAAAGCTGCAAAGCTGCACCTGTATCGTTGATGTAAATGCTCTCGATCAATATATATGTATAAAAAAAAATTTTCTTTAAGATTTCCCAGTTGTTGTTGCTTAAAAAAACATGTGATGTGTCTGTGTCTTGAAATGTGGTTATTACATTTCTGTTAAATGTAAATTTTTTGTATGGTATTTTCTTCTGTGTGACGCTGCTCAGGCCCATGTGGTGATTATTAACTCTTTCATGTCCCAAAGCAGTTGTCTGTTTAACAAGAAGAGCTCCTTTTCTGTGATCTCTCTTCTGAATGTGGTTAGCCCAACACATCACAAGTTGATGTGACACTATCATAATGCATAAATGTTCTTGATGTCCTTAACTCTTATCTCCAGCGCATCAACCTCAGTGCCAACTGAAAGCTTAATGTTTCTGAGGACTTCAGATTCACTAAGAGTGGCATTCATTCATTCAAACTTCTACCGCTTATCAGTTTCCAGCTCACATAGGGTGAGGGCAGGGTACACCCTGGACTAACCCTAACCCTAACCCTCACACTCAGACCTACGGACAATTTCGTCAGCAATCACCAATCAACCTACACATGCATGTCTTTGGACAGTGGAGGAAACCGGAGTATCCGGAGGAAACCCACGCAGGCATGGGGAGAGCATGAAAACTCTACATAGAAAGGTCCTTTGAATTCATTATTGCGGAGCACTGTGCCACTGTGCTGCCTCCATGAGTCACACATCTAGGGTAATAGTCTGAGATGCTAGCATTTGTTTGAGCAAGCACATGGCCTATGTGATATAAATATTATTATTATTATTATTATTATTATTATTATTACCAAGATGACAGTTAAATGATAAAATTCTTATTGGGATGATGTTAAGAGTTAGGTCTGTACAGACAGAGCCTATGAACTACTATATGTTCACCAATTAGACACAGCCTAATATCCTGATATCAGCAGGTCTGAGAACATGGAAAATTTATTTGTCCCTCATCAACACCACGTGAGCCTGAGCAAATGAAGCAAATGAACCATCATTAATCATCAACCATTATCACTAAAGAGTTTTGCAACACCCCTGTTTGTGTTAATAACAAGCCATCATATGCTCCCTGTTTAGGTTTGAGTATGATCATTTTACAATTTTAGCAACTGAGGAACAAAACAAACTAACAAACAAATGGACAAAAAAAAAAAAAAAAAACAACAAAAAAAAAACATCCTTTACCCCCTACCCATACAATCTATGTTGTCAGGGGAGTGTGCTCACAAAGGTGAGATCACTGACTGAAAACTCAAGGAAAATAGCTGAAGGATATTTTGTGCTGAATTAGCCTGCTTGATCCACTGACAACAGCCAAACTTGAAATTAGCTACAAGTAGCATATGTTGTGCATTAAAATAGCCTTAGCTATTAGCCTCATCATTATTTAGTCCTGTGTATCATAATAACTGCACCAGCCAGTGACAGTACATGAGCTAGAGACTTCACCTTTTCATCACACTGTCATATTCCTTTGCCAAATTCGTGGTGAGTGGCAAAAAGCTGCACACTATAACCGGACTTGCTGTGCTGATGCTATGTATTCATATTTGGGAAAAGATCAATTTTATTTAAAACTTAATAGCTTAATAGTTTGTACAGTCTCATACTTTTTTTTTTTTAATTAAACTCATACTAACACCGGCTATGTTCAAAAACAGGGAGGGTTCAAACTCATCATTTAAAAGACAAATTTAATTAATGTCCATAAAGAAACATATTCCAGGGATGGAAGAAAGGGATGTTTCAAAAAACAAACAAACAAAAAACAAAAGGAAATTACTGAAAAGTCTTTTTGGTCTAACTCTCCACTTCCAGTTCTTGTTTAAATGTCTTTCACTTTGATGCTCTTCTGCTTCAGTAGATGTTTAATGCGTTTCTTGTATTTTTTTTTCCAAGGGCAAAATAAAGTTCTGTACAATTTATGATTTATTTTGTGAGGCATGCTTAAAAGAGTTAATGACTTCTGCTACTCAGACAATCTTTATATAGTAACTTGTCTCCCCAGTGACATTTTTACTGGCTCGAGCTTTTATATTTAAAAATCCTACGATGGTTATAAACATGAAGATCTTCTCTTCATCAGATGTATAGCATTTTGAAATGAAGGTGTTCATATGGTGTTGTATTTTGCCATCAATGTTGGGATACATTTCCTTTTTTAAAACTGCAAAACAAATCCAACAGCTGCAAAATTTTAGTGTGTTTCTTGTGGACACAACTCTAAAAGTGTAAAATAACTTTTTTTCTTCAAACCATAAAGATTATTCACTGATTGAATAAAACCTTATCTGTGACCCATGGATCGTGTTTCCTTGTTTCCACTCTGTCATTCTCCTTTTGTCTCATCTACCCATTATTTCTTGGTCTATATAAAAAAAAGAAATCAGAGGTGGAGAGGAAACTTTTCTTTTCCTGGTTATTCCCTGTTGATCCAACCAATGGCATCTGTGTCTCATAAGAATTAGTGAGCCCGGAGCAGCAAGTTAATTTTCAGTAGCTAAACCCTAACAGCTCTTTCTCTGTCCTCTGTTTCATTCTGCAGGTCTTCCACACCTCTGCACATTCTAATGAGAACCCTCATTCAAATAATTACATTAGTAATCCTGGGGGAGACTGGGTAATTTATTCACGGATGGCTTTTTACTTTGCCATTAATGCAACTCGCTTTCATATGCCCTCGTCTTCGTATTGCTTCCTCCTTCTGTCTTTTCTCGAACTCAGCCAGGCACTTTCTCTCAATTCTCATCTGTTTTCATCTGCTCTGCCCTCAGCATCCTCAGGTAATTATACCTAGCTTGCAATATTTTGTCTCCCTTCTAAATGCCACATAACATCTTGCTGCAGTAAAGTTTCTTTTGAATGAATGGCAGATGTCATCTATATCTCCTTTTCAACCATACCATATGACCCGTGTGAACAAAAGACCCTAATCCCCACTTCTTATTGCATTATTAAAAATGTATTTCACGTGATTGGCTTTGAAAACCAAATCAGTGTCATGCAGTTTGTCAATTCCTCCCAATTCGTCTTTATATTCTAGGGCTTTATGATCTATATGGCAGTTAATATTTCAATTCTTAATCCTGCTGGTGATGCCAGATTAATATTTGTTTATTTAAGAACAAGAAAAATAATATCAAAATATTCTTGTATCCTTGTGTTGTCTTCACTTCCTGTATACACCCTGTGTCCTGAGGGTCAAAAATGACCCGCCTTTACTAAACTCAATTTTAAGTCTCAAATGAATTTTGTGTAATTAAACAACCTGTCATTTGCCACAAACTGAATATCTGGGTTTTGCCTTTCATGCTGCAGAAAGACTGCCTTTAATCAGTGGACATCATTCGTTTTTATTACAACCCACTTGTCATAATAAGCACAGGTTAATCATTATTATTATTGCTAAAGGTACTGCATAGGTGTAAACATTTATTTTGCAGCAATGGATGGCACTTATATAGCCTAAGAAAGTCACAGAAATATGCAGAAAGTACTTTTGAATGCGTTTTATTGAAGGTGAACAATAGCAGTTGAACTTTTTCGGCAACACAGTGATATTAAAAAACTAAAAAATACTTTTCTTTTCTTTTCTTATTTCTTAACCACTCCGCCACCCGCTATATATATATATATATATATATTTTATTCTTATGTTTTTGTAATTTTTACAATACAATACAATACAATACAAATTTGGCAAAAAGGTCAATCTTATATTATCTTATATTATCTTATGTCTTATAATCAATTAGAAATGTTTGTTGGAAAATTTCACAATTTCCAGAAATGTTTGTTTTGCCTGAAATTGTTTTGTTGTGTCTGTGAACTTCAGTCGTGTTGGGTCATTGGAGGGGAGATGCGGCACATGCACAAAAAGGTTAGAGTTTTATAATCTCAATTTCTCATTGTGTGTGTGTGTGTGTGTGTTTGTGTTTTCTGTGGTGTGTAAATGATTGTATAACTGCCGGGTCAAAAATAACCCAGAGGATTATCTTTGTACCCTTTTTGCCCCTCTAGACCTGGCACAACTAAACAAGGAGGCAAAACTAACTGAGAGTGCACAGCAACCAAAAGTCTTACCCTGGCCCAAATCTGGGTAACACACACTAGATGCTCCACTAGGCACTCTGACTAGCATGCAGTAAGGCAGACTGCGCATACGCACGCACACATGCCACACGTGCCAATCACTGAGAGCCGTCACACTCATCCCCAACTGCAGTGTTAATTGTTTGTATCGATTAGCTGTCTTCAGGGACTTTACAGAAGGTAAATAGTAAGAACAATAAACCAGGAGCGACAGCTGCTATTCTCTTGGGCCAAAATGCCACTTTGGTCTCATCTCAACCTGCAGCTTAACTGTACAATTACAATTACTGATTGGCTTTCAAGTGAGCAAGTGCACTTGAGCTTCATGGGCTTCCATCATTTTTTTCAACATTTTGGATGAAAATTACATAACTGGGGTTCAAACTGACATCAGCTTGTCTACTGCAAGGAGGTATGTAGCAGCTGACCTTCAGCTTCCTGTAGTCCTGAGATGCTGCAGCAAGGACTTTGAGTTAACCCTGCAGTACTTACTCAGGGGGCATCAGCTCCTCTGAATGGGATCATAACATGTGGAAACTCATTAGAACACAAATGGAAGAAATAAACAATGAAGCAGAAGACAACAGATAAAGGTGAGAGCTCCCTCATTATGCATAACATTTAATTTTTTAACGCATTGAGGCGAAGTGTTTCTTGTTCTATGAGGTTTTCTTTATAAACTCTTGTACAGAGACACCAGTAAATCAGATAAGATGGAGGGGGTTTCTTAAATTTCACACAGATGGTGGCTTCAGTCCAGGCAGTGTAGATCTTTGTTGATTCAAAAGTTGGTTTCGAGGGTTGTTGCTCATGGGTTGGCAGATTAGGCCCTCACCCACACGTTCCAGCAAAGCTAGGGGCTCAGCTTAGTTGCTCAGCAGGGGTCCTGTTAGAATGTGCTCACCAATGTGTCATTGTAAAAAGTCTCTTACACAAGCACATACACACCCCACTTAAAATCACCATACCTGCCAAATGTGCTTGTCATGTGAGTCGATAGTTAAGAGCCTGAGGGGAGGAGGTCCCTGCTGAGTTTAGACAATCTGGCAACCTGCCGTCGGTCATCACCGCCCCCTCACATTCCACTACCATCCCCAAGCTATTGTCATGCAGTTCGAATTTGCAGCCAATAAAAGTACAATAGATCAAAACTGAGAGTTCGTTTGAAATGTGTTAATGTGCTGCTCAGCAGCAAAGTACTCACATTCAGGTCAGTATGATGACTCAATACACAGCTTCTGCAAGGACTTTATTAGATGCTGCTCCTGGTTTGCTTTGCAAATAACTTATCAATTATTTAGAGACACTTATAAAAGCAATCATTATTTTTTGCCAGGTTGTGAAAAAGGCCATTAGTTTAACAATGTCAATGTAGGTAATTCAATGAAAAGTTGAAAAATGGTTTCTTAATTTCTAATGAGGCAGCATGCTCATGTTTTTCTAAAGTCACAACTCAGTGTTCCCCAGCTTTAAAGACAATGCAACACAAGGTCTTATTAAACATGTACCTATTGTCACTTTATCAATGTCACTGCCACTTAAATTTTTTTTTCTACTTCTTCTACTCCTTGTTTCTCGTTTCTTGTTTCTACTCATATTTCTTCTATATCTGTGGTTGCTGCAGTAATGACGAATTTCCCATATGCGGGATAAATAAAGTACTATCTTATCTTATCTTCTATAATATGATGTGATATCTCAGGTATTTTTTGTATTTCCTGACTAAAACCAATATCTGAAGATGGAGTTTGCAATGCCCTGTTTGCCTAACATGCTTGACCTGTTTGTGATGCTGATGTTGAGAGACGGGGATCTGTGGAATTTTTAGCATGTAGATCAGCAAATAGTGTGAAGAAGATGTATCTTAATGAGTGTGATTTCCTGCTCACCCAAAGAAGGATGCAGTCCTAATGTGTCCATCTGTGTTTCTGGATTTCTTCCCAACCATCTCCACCTCCCTCTGCTGCCCAAGGGGCTTCCTGTGCCCCCAGCCCTACTGAGGCAGGATGGCTGGAGGTTCACTGGGGGGGTGAGGTGTCAGACTGGAAAAGGTAGGGTCACTGCACAAACATGCTTCAGTGCAAACATTTTATTTAAAGGTAGTTTGAACTTGAACTAGCAGATGAATCCAAGTGGGCGTTTGAAACAGATCAACATAAATGAGTAGAATAGCAAAGGGAAAAAACATCAATACTAAACACACAATGGAAATGAAAAGAAGCTAATTTAACTTGAAAAAAAAAACAAACTCATTCATAAACACGCATGTGCATCAAAATCACCTTCACAGCATGAGGAAAACAACCTGAATATAAAAATAGGAAGCTGTTATGCATATATGATTAATTACGTAACTGTAATTAAATGTTATGTAATTCAAGGTCAATGTCTACTAAATGAAACTCAGCGATCCCCTGTGTGGTTATACAACAGCACTGAAACATGACGACCTACCAACATCACACGCTCTAAACTGAGTATAGAAAAGCACCTGTATAGATCTGACCCCTTTGTGTCAGGGCCTGGGTTTTAGTTTGTGTTATGAGTTTTTTCTTTTCCATTTTCCCCTTCCTCCTTGTGCTGTGTTCAGCTTTTGTGCAGGAGGGGGCGTGGCTGACCTGGGTTAGGGTTAGACCCTGGTCATCTCTCTATCAATTTGCCAGATAATTCCAATCTGCTCGGTAGTGCTTCACCAGAACTTCTAGTGCTTGTTGTCCTAGAGTCAGTGTTGTTGCGATTGCCTGTTTACCAACTCGTCTCCGCTACTGTTGGTCCACCCCTACACCTGTCACTATGGGCTCAGGAGAAGGTGATGAGGTGATGAGGTGTTGAGGCCCCTACCATTTGCCAACATTTCTAATGTTTGGTAACATTGCTTTTTCTGTTCAGTCACAAACATCTGACTTTTAGTCCAGCTAAGGAGCAAAAGAAAGAAACACATAATTATTGATATCCTATGTAGAGTATGTAATTTGGCTTTAAGATGAATTCTGCCTGAAATAATCAGTAATTATCAACAAAGATACATTAGATTTTGATGAAAAAAAAAAAAAAAAAAGATCTAGCTCTGTGGTCTCATTTGCAAGCATGGATTGATGCCAGTGTGTGTTGTTGCAGCCTAAAAGAGAGAGCTGTTGGAGACATTCTCTTTGAATCCTGCAAGTCAAGAAGTAAAGCAACTTCTCTGGCTTTACCTGGTGGGGTAGTGGGGACAGTCAGAGATATCCGAATTGCTCTTTTGAGGTTATAGTGTTGTTGGATGGATTCCAAATGACATCTTTGTTGATTTTACATAAAAGATGTGACAAGACATGTCCCCTTTAAGAAACCAGCCCATAGATCATCTGTGAGTGGGTTATGATCATAAATGGTTTATAAAAGGTTTATAAAAGTGGAATTAGATACCAGGACTGCAATATGAAGCCTGAATCGTCAGAAGCCTGTATTCTAGCTGATGATCATCTTATAAAATGTAAATAAAAATGGCAGCAATTCTCAATCTTCAAAAGAACACAACATTCATTTAAAAAAATTTAGAGAAATATAGATCATAAGGGAGGGCATGCATTCGGAGGAAGGGCTACCCTGTGATGGATAGACTTTACCACGCATGAATCCCTGCCTGACAATCAGGGTATAGTGCAGAATAGGTCAGATTTACCACTCACTCCTCCTCAGGTCCTCCTTTGCCTTCAAAATGGAACCTCTCAAAGCGTCATGGTGGCTGCTTAATTATGACTCATTGTTTTGTTGCTAAGTGACATCTAGTGGTTGTAGTGATTATGACAGAAGCAAAGACTGATGTCTTTGTTTATAGAACAACAAAGTCCACATCAGGAGCAGGTTTGGGGTGGATGGATGAGTCATCCAAACAAAGGAATATGTCACAGGAGAGCGGTGTTCAATTCCCAGGTAAAAATTTGCAGTTACATACCACAGTCCGGAGACATGCGTGCTTAAGTTGATTCCTACAGGAACTTTAAAGTTCTTTAAGACCAGAGAAGAGTCAAACAAAGAACTTTAAAGTTCTTTAAATTTTAAAGTTCCTGTGGGAATGAATCTGAGTGAGTGGTTGTCTCTATATGTTGGACCTGCAATGGAACATCGTCCAGGGTGTTCCCTGCTCTCACCTATTGTGAGATGGAATTGGCAAACAGATAAGTGGTGGAAAATGAATGAATGACTGTTTGGATGGATATCCGCCTGATGTCTGGGTATAAAATACAAAGCTGGAGTGAAGGTGTTCATTAGCATTAAAACTATTAAGCATCAAGGCTTATGTTAACATCACTGCAAGGTTGCAGTGGGAGAGTAATCAACTTGTTGATATGTTCACAGATGTTTCATAGATGTTACTCATCTGTGGAAACCTATTAAGGGAGTGGTCAGTATTTACACCTATGGTCTGGTGTCTTTGAGGTTTAAGGAGCAAACTGAGAACAACTTCACCTTCAAAGGCATGAAAGAATGCCAAGTTTAAAAAAATTATCTTAAAGATTTATACATTACTAAACCATCCTCTCTTTCATTTTAGGTTCTATATTAAAATTTTGAGTTCAGTGTGATGAATCCAGAGAAATGTACACAGCCTGCATTCAGAAACATGGCCTTAAATCCAGGTGTCTGGTCTTAAGACCAGAGAAGAGTACCTTTATGTACCTTTAATATAACATATGAGCCTTTCCCGATTGTTCATTTTTGTTAAAACAGCAGATGGCTGGGTCACTGAAGCCGATCTGAGCATTTTACTGAGCGCATTTACCATTTTGCTGACCTCATCTCGAGTCTGGTCTTCAGGGCACCCAGGAACTGCTCAAAAAAATTGCTTTCCCAGGATCTTAACTCCTAATGAGAAGAATGTAATTCAACAAATAAGAATTTTAGTTCTATTTTGTAAATGATTTGTGTTCCACACTTGTGTGCCCTTCATGCCTTGCAAGCACACTAGGCATTTAACTGCCTGACCTAATTTGCAATTAATTCGAATGATTGTACTCCAGATCTTGGAAACTGTAAATTTATGTCGCACTCACATGACTATGCTGGTAGGGTTGAACAATTCTTCATCTTTTTTTTTTTTTTTTAGAGGAAACAAATTAAAGTGATGTCCAGCCGCTGTGTTTTCTATTTTCAAAGCACATAATTAGCCCCAACAAGCAGATATGAGTATGATTTGAGTTTGTGTGCCTCCTCAGTCTGCTAATGAGAAACAAAGTGGCTCTCTCTGTTTATAATGTAGGTTGATTTCTCCAACAGTTCATGTGCTAAGAATGGTATAATTTTATAGGAAGCAGGGAGCTTATGTTTGATCACTATGGGTGAAGTAGGACTTGAGCTACAAGACAAGACAAATGAATGAATATGAATATAAATATTGTTTTAGTAAATATTTTACTGAGAGAAAAGCCACATATAGACAAAAATACATAGTAAATAATACAAAATAGATATGTCAAGAACTGTAGATCTGTAGTTCTTGACTGTAGTTCTCTCTCTCTCTATCTCTGTCTCTCTCTCTCTCTCTCTCTCTCTCTCTCTCTCTCTCTATATATATATATATATATATATATATATATATATATGTGTGTGGTCTTAAGAGCCTGAGGTACATAACCCAAAGATAATGTCAAATTAATCAGATCTAGAATGAACGGCTCAATTAAATAAAAAATCTCTTTAAAGAGGCTAGTTGGTAGACAGGTTGACGGTCTGGATGATGAAACTATAGAAGCTAGCTCTGAGAGATTCAGAAGTAAGAATAACTCCAGATGTAAAAGAGGCATTTCAGTAGATTCAGGAGTTGCTGTATTCAGTAGAAGATTATTGTTTAATGTGGGTAAGAGCTAATGAATTCTTTCTCTGATTATGAGAATTTTATCAGTAATAATATCTGTAATTTTATCGCCGCTGCTTAGAGCTAAGAGGATCACTGGGTCAACTGAGCTATGGCTCTGTCAGCCTGGCTACAGTGCTGAAGAGAAACCTGGAGTTGTTCTTGCTTTCTTCTATTAGTGCTGAGTAACATGAACTTCTAGCACTGTGGAGAGCTCTTTTATATGTTTTTAAGCTATCTTTCCAGGCTCTGTAAGACTCTTCCGACTTAATGGAATGCCAGTTTCTTTCTAATTTCCTTGATGTCCACGTTAAGGCACAGACTTGGGAACTATACAACAGAGCCAGCCTCCTCTGATTACTTTCTTTTTGAGAGGGGAATTCAGAGCTTTTAATTTCTAATAAATTTAGATTTAGAAGCAGAGGAAGAAATCCAGGAAGGGGAAGTGTATTTAAGTGGAGGGTGTGGCCTGTTTGAGCCTCTTTGACACCATGCGGTTAGCCAGGTGAGTTGGCCTGAGTTGGTGTGTTTTGGGTATGTTTGAGTATGGGACTGTTCAGGTGAGTTTAGTTGGTGAATCTGCTAGTGTAGCTTGTATTGCCTCCACCTCCTGCACCCTCTATACTTTCATGCCCCCTACCTGAACCAGAGTCTGTATCCCATCCCTACTTTTATCTCCACCTCTTCTATTTCTCCCTCCTACCAAAACCAGGGTCTGTATCCCCACCCCGCTTTCACTGGTGCAATTGGTGAGAGGTTAGAGTAGTTGACAGTGGTGCTGCTTGAGAGAGTTGTCTTTGTGTGAGGAGTGGTGATGGCTGGCATTAGGGGGTGACTCTGGGACACCAGTGTTCACAGTCTAGCCTCCTGGAGGTGTTGTGGGCCTAACTAGACGAAACACAGATGAAAGGGGGTTCCCACCTGATGACCCCAATGACATGATAGTTATCACTGCTCACTGGCCTAGTTGGATATTATCTGTAGGGCACATAGAGCAGGGTGAACGTTTGTTGCTAGGAAGGTAACCACTGAGTCTGGTCCATTTTTTTTTTTTTTTTTGTCGCTCAAGTTTCTTGTTTTCTCTAAATAATTTAAAGTCTGTAAGAAAACCTGTAGTGCAGAATGTATTGGACTGGTGACAGCACCTGTTCAAAAGTTATGACTGCCACTCTCCAGTCCCGCCCTCACACCTCACCTGGAACCTGTTATTTCAAATAGGAGACCGTCATTGACAGTTTTATTGTTTGTCATGTTAAAATAATCAGTTAATGTCAGTGACGATAAAGTCATGCACTGTGCCCAAACTATGAGTGGACAGGCAATTGTCTTTTATTTTTATCTGGTGCATGCTTCTTTATTTAAAGAAGAAACTCCCCTTCTTCTATTCATGATCGCACTGCTTAGTATTTCCGTTACAGGACTAATGGTGGACTCAAACATCGACTGAGATAAAATCCAAGGCTGACGGTCTTTACTGCAAACAAAGGTTCAGTACACAGAAAGTAGAAAGGTAGCCAGAACCAATCGGCAAAACTCACTGGTCAAACCACACAATGCTCGCACACAAGGGATTACACTGGAAAGCTCACACAAAGAAAGCAACAATCTAGCTCTGAACAAAGGAAAGACGCTAGCTTCTGGACATGCGGAGGGTTAGGGTTAGGGTTAGGGTAGGGAGACAATGAGACACAGGTGAAATACATTAAAGCAGTTCAAACAAAAACACACTGTGAAAGACTCAAAACAAGTGAGTACCAGAACACAACAGTGCTCCAAAACAACATAATTCTGGTCTATCACAATATCTGGATTTATCTGGTTTAGTTCATGGATGCTGGAGGGATAACTATCACCAAGACAAATGTGAGATCCTTTGAAAACTGAAGGGATTTGTGTACCTGAATTGTCTTAGGAGCTATGTTTTCGGGGCGCTTAATGCTTAGTGTAGGGTCTCCAAAAGCAAAACAAGGCCCTATGTGACAGGTCAGACTAAAAGCAGTTCCAAGCCCCCTTTTGGAAATTAAACAACCTGGCTCCTGGGCCCTGTCCTGAAGTTATCTAATCCAATCAGATAAATCAAGTGAATGAGACAAGTACAGGGACAGGTTAAGTTGAGGGTGATAAAGCTTTATCAGAGGATTTCAGTTTTTTTTTTCTCCTTTTTTTTCTTCAGTCAGAAATGTCTCTTTATTCTACTTGAAATTGCAGGGTGAGTTTCTACTACCTGCTTTGACCATACAGAACATTGTTGAGGTGATACAAAATATACACAAGTTGGGTCAGACATATAGTTTGAATAAACCTACGACCCTGCAAAAAAATGACACCATTATTAGATGAGGATATCACCTGAGTTTGTGAGTCTGTCAGGGGATCTGATCTGTTCTCTGCATGCATGTCACACAGAGCCAATAAGGACAGCACACTCAAGAACTCAGACTTTCAACAAAGAGTTCAACTATGTGGAGCCGAAGAAAATGTATTTAGGAAGAGATTAGAACAGAACAGATAGGTTTTCCTACTATGTGCCTGTGAGAGAGACTTTGTCTATTATGAATGTCTGTTAGAGTCTGACCTGTGGCAGAAATCAGGTGAGTCTCCCTCAGATGTTCTAAGTGGCATTAGTGATGGTCAGATATTCAAATCCAATGTGTTTTTTGCTCAGAATCCATCATGTCTCAAGCTAGTACTGCACCAAGATACCTTTGAAGTTGATAACCCTTCAGGCTCTTCAAAGACAAGACATAAGGTATTAGCTGTCTATGCATCTGTTGCTAACCTGCCACTTAATTTACGGTCAAACACAGACCACATGTCACTTGTTCTACTGTGCAAAGAAAAATATTACAAAGCATTTGGGCATGTTTGGGCATTCTCTGAGGTACTAGCAGACTTGAAGGAGGTAGAGGGGAATGGGATTGTACTATCAGATGAAACAGTTAAAGGAACCTTGTGTTGCATTGGTGGAGATAATTTAATATTTAATTATCTGTACACACTGTTCTTCCATAAATTAGCCTGTCTCTATAACAAGTGTTAATATTTAAATATTATGCTACTGTCACCTTTCAGACATTGCATCCAAAGTTCTGTGACTGGTTATGGACTTAGAGGAAACAACTTAAAAGCTTTGTGTCAACCAGGAAAATGGTGAGTATCTAATCCATGTAAATGCCAAAACCAAGCTATTTTTGTTTTTAACTTTTAAAGATATTATTTCTGCTGTACTGGACAGTTGTAGTAGAAATAGACAAGAAACACAGAGGAGAGAGAGGGGATAATATGTAGCAGGGCCCAAGCCGCAATTGAACCTTGGCCACTGCGATATTAAAAATGTGTTACATGGTCTTTGGCTGGCCCAGCTGCTCAAGTTTTATGAGTCATTTGATTGTAATTTGCAACCTGTGTGTTGGAAAGCATGAAAGCGTTAATGATTTCATATTTCACTTGAGGGATACATATCCTCTCTTCTTGTATCTCCTTACACTTTCTTTCAGGTAGTCTACTAGTGGCTGGCCTACTAAGATACCCTTGTGATCAGATACCAGTCTTGTCAAGAATAAATATGATAAGCAATTGCACGGTTGACCATGCATTAATTTAACAATAGAAGGCTTTATGTTAATCTCTTTTTGTAAGCACTGATTGCCACCCAGAAGGAGACTGGCCACACACCAAAACAATGACAAAATGAGTAATACAGGCTGAGGGCTGAGTATCAGGAGAAAAACAGACCATCACACTATTCTAGTGGGTCATGAGTCATGGGTCAAGTCCATATGTTGTTTTTTTGAAAATTCTGCATACTCTACCTTTAAGCAAAGCAAAAATCTAGGCCTTTCATAATTGTGATTGTAATCATAATAGTGATTCTACCTCAATCTCTTAGATCTGCGAAATCTATTAACTGTTTTAAGCGCCCCCTGAAATCATATTTATGTTGGCCTTTTTATGAGATTTTTTTAAACCTACTCTTCATTCACCATTTTTTTTTTCTGTTCCAACTTCTTTAATTAATGTTTTGTTTTTGTTGTTGTTACGGGAAGCACTTTGCAACTTTGCACTTTGTAAGTGCTATATAATAACAATTATCATTATCATGAACCATTTTCTCTTTGTTGTCTTATTTTGTCCAGTTGCAGAGAGATTCATGCCAGTCCACAGTAAACACCTGACTGAGAACTGCTGGTGAATTTTCAAGGAGGAACGATGACAACACTTGCCCAAAGTTCCAGTTTCCTGAACATTGTACCATGTCTGTATGAGACTCTGTCCCACCTGTCTTCAGTCAAGTCTGGACCCAATGAGTCAAACACCAGTCTTGTCAAGGCTAATTAGAGGTAAGCAATGGCTTATGTCAGTGTAGTCAATGAGTAGATGCAAGCACAACTCAAACTTCACTCAAGCGATCTCCCTCAAGTGCACGGTGCCAACAGCTTCATACAAATTCCCACAGTCATGAAAAACCTTGAAAAGTCACAGCATTTTAAAATGTAATTTTCCAGGTCTTGAAAAGTTTTGAAATTAGGTAAAATCAAAATTTTTGGAAATTTCATTGAATGCAATGCTAGCTGCAATGCTTCTCCAATTTCACAATGATAAGCTATACATTAAAAAGTAAGTAAAAACTTGCATAAACGATAAACAATCTGCACTCCTGCTGTTGTGCTGCTCTTGGGTCCTGCCTAAATCTGTGACACATAACCCTTATAGTGCGGTTGATTGCACTGATTTCTTTCAAGAAACCATACCACCCTCTAATGTTGGCCTGTTTTCCCACATTTTAAGGACATCTGATGGATCAACTAGTTAGGACCTCAGGATAGAATTCAGCTATACCCAAAAGGGGCTGTCAAAGGAAAAAAATACAGTCCAAGCCAGGCCCAGTAGTAACCGGAGACCTTCTTTCCAACATTCAGTATTACAGATTAACAGTTTCACAGAGCATTCAACACTACAGAATCCAGACAACACTGACTTATTTCTTGAAAACTGCCATCTGTATTTACTGTATTTTCTAAACTGGACCTTAGCAATGCATACCACTATGAGTATCTGGTCATGCCAGCTGTCTTTCAGGCGCTGATAAATGATGTCCTCTGCAACATGCTACCTGGATGACATTTTTATCTTCTCCAAGTTGATACAGGAACCTGTGGAGCATTTACGCAGGGTTTTCTGAAGGCTTCTGGAGAATAATCTCTACGTCAAGGCAGAGAAGTGTGGCCACCTGTCAAGTCTGCTCCCAGAACAAGAATCTGGCCCCAGCCAGTTCCCCATCGACCCTGGTCCCACATATCCTTGGACTTCGTCACTGGACTTCCTCCCTCAGACGGTAACACTGTCTTACTCACGGTGGTGTACCGTTTCTCGAAGGCAGCTCACTTCATTCCATTGCAAAAACTACCATCTGCTAAACAGACAGCATAACTTGTCTTGCAAATAGATGAGATATTTATAACCATGTATTTAATATTGGCTGTGGAAAAGGAGAGTTGAAGATTTTGGTCTGCAGGATCTCAAGCATCCTCCATTATTGTTAATATTGTTGATTCGGACCATTTAATTGAGTAGTCAGAGATGGTTGAGAAATTTGAGATTCAGATTGATAGTTATATGCTTACTGTAATGATGTTTGAGGTTGTTGCAATAAAGTAAGATATCATCAGGACATTGACTGATTTTGTGTTAAGAAAACAACAGAGTGAATACCTTTTGATATTTGTGTTCTGCGTATTGCTTATGCCAATGATTTGATGAATATAGCCAACAATAGGGGAGAGAGGGCATCCTTGTCTGGTTCCCCTCTGCAGAATGAAACTTTGTCATGTGATCGCATTTATGGTGACTGTAGCCTTCACACACACACCCAAAACTATGTGAATGTGGAAAACCTCATCTGGAGAGCACGGTCTGATGTTACTTCCAAAAATGGGTTCCTCACCCAATCCAACTGTCTAGATTTTTTTCCTCTATGTCAGGAAAGTAGGAATGAAAATCCTTGATCAAGTTGGTCGAGTGTCCCCACTATGACCAACTTGAATAAGCCTCTGTTGACAACCTCGCAGGAGAAAAAAAAGAAAAATAAATAATAATCCTTGACCTGAGGAAAGCAGGTGAAATCCCCCTGTAAACAGAACCTCATCCACAGCTCTGCCTTCTTTAGGAAGCCACCCACCTTGTCATAAAGGTGTAGGATACTGTTGTCCTTGCCCTGCAGAGACATTCAGCTTGCTGAAAATTTTAATGCACGCTATGAGTCCTCTCGCGCTGACCGTCATTGATGCTGCTGCGTCTGTGCAGATGCTGCTCCAGGATTTCCAGCTCAGGCTGTTTTTACAGAAGAAGAATTGGCAACGTTAAAAATTTCCTCTCCTGTTTTCCCCTCCAGACTTTTTCAGAATAGTATGTGCTCATAAATGTCAGCAGTATCAATAATCTCAAAAGCAACAAGTTGTACATTTCCATTTTCCACAATGTGCTCAACAATGTCTGTTGCCATTTTATCTACTTTGTGCCAACAGAGTCATTTGACAAAGGCAGTCTTAAACTCCTCTGCTGCATGGTCTCAACCAGCACAACAGCAGCTGGGAGGAGGTCTTCAGCGATGGTAAATGGTTTCTTGGCTTAAGCTACGAGCAAAGAGACCGCATAAGAGGCCTTCAGGGCTTTGATGTAGTTGAGGTTTTCCGCATCATTTCTTTCAATGACCTGAATGCAGAAAGTTTCCTCTTAAGAAACGCAGGGGGCTGTCCAACATGACATGCATGTTTTGTCTTGAGATGCCGATGAAGATGCGCTGGCTTCATGCTGCTGTTGTCATGGTTTTGGTTTCACTGTCAGGGTTTGAGTTTCTGTTATGGTTTGAGTTTCGGTCTGGTTTTAGTTTGGTGGTGGGGCGGATACATAGATGATATTCTTCTACTATGGTCTGGGTCAGAGACAGAACTTCTAGAATTTCACTCATATTTATACAACACAAAGTAATCTGAAGCTTAGCTTAGAATTTTCTTCAACTGAAATCCATTTTTTTGATTTAAAGATGACAACGGAGATTTACATACTTCCAAATTGAGAAAACAAACTGACTGTAACACCATTCTTAGGGCAGAAATCTTCTTCTTTCATCTTCCTTGACTGTTTGCTAATATACCCTTCAGTCAGTTTCAAAGAATTAAATGTAACTGCGACTCAGAAGATTAAAAAAAAAAAAAAAAAAGCTCAAGACATGAGCCACAGATTTAAGAAAAAAGGATTTAAACAAAATTATAGATACAGCTTACAATAAAGTAAAGTCTTACTACAGAACAGTTACTGGTCCAAAAACAGAAGCCACAAGGGTGCTCAGATCAAGTGTATTGTAATCAACAGACCCAATAAGGGCCTTGTCAGCGCCGAAACACACAATACCACAAAGAGTGTATAGAAAAACAGGTCTTCATTTCATCACAAGTATAAAAATGTATGTATGGGAACAGGAGGAGAATGAGGACCCGCAACTATACAGGTGAGTAAAGTCTGTTAATTGTCAGAAAACCACTGCACTCTGTAGGATGCTACCTTTACGCACAGCACACTATCAAAAGGGCTCACGGTGGATGAATGGAAACACAGCTACACACACACACACACACACACGGAGGAATCCAGCCGCCTACCCTCCTAAGCTGGGACAGCACCCCTAAGTAGGTTTCTTCAATGTCGGCAGCACTGCAAGCTGCAAGTGCCACCTCCCACCAGCGAGCGTGCTCGCAAACCAAACAAGACAGCTCCCTCCAGCAACAACCCAAGTGACTGACAGACCCTCTCTTTTAACTCACCTCATCCAAGTCAAACTGCCAGGCTGCAATTAATCAGAGCACAGCTGCAATTCATCAGTCCATGATGGTGCTGCTTCCCTCCTGAACAACTCCTCCCACCACAGAATTAAACAAATAATTCAAAAGAACTGGGACATATTGAAAAGTGCCAGTTCTCTTCGAGATGCTCTTCCCGATGCCCCTACCATCAGTTTTAGAAGGGCAGAACCCTTAATGACAAACTTGTGAAGCGTTATCTCCCCCTGTATAACAGGAAACTTGGCTAAGCATCAGAGCAGGCAGCCACAGATGCGGAAATTGCAATCATTGTGGCAATATGACCCATACCAACCACTACTGATATAACATCAGGTCATCAGTATAACATTAAGTCATTTATAAATTGCAATACCTCATATGTGGTTTATAGACTCGAGTGTCCATTTGTCTGTTTTTATATTGAGAGAACAAAGCGCAAATTCAAATCAGATTTATTTATATAGCACCAAATCATAACAAAGTTACATCAAGGCACTTTACATATAGAGCAAGTCTAGAACAAACATAAACATGCTAGAACTGGTAACCCCCAATATCCCATGGCTTTACACTACAAAGAGGCTGATCATGGCTGCTGCAAATGTCACAATAACAGCTGAGTGCGGACCCAAATGCGAGACTGAGACACGAATCAGTTCAGGTTTTGAGCGAGGTGGATTTCTGATCACACGAAAAACACAGTGAGTCACAAAAATTGCACACTGGAAACCAGTTTAACATAGTCACTGGAAAAGTACAGACATGAATACCACATGAAAAACTGGACGATCAAGCAACCAGTGACTGGAGAGACCGGGCTTTTAACTGAGACTGATGACAATGGAAAACAGGTGCGACACCTACTAGCCCACTGGACCCGCCCCTAGGGGAGAAGAAGACAGACATGGGGGAGGGCAGACACTAGGAACACAGAGAGACAGCAACTCTCTCAAGATATCAGGCATAGACCATATAGCAAACTCAATAAGGGGCAGAGACAGATTAAAAAGGCTCTTACAAAGAGAATCATTTTGGATATAAATTGAAAGCTAATCAATATATCCTGGTTTGAATGGGGAACTTGATTTCTCTCCTTTTCTATAAATTGTCCTTGATTTAGGCATCTGGGTTCTTTAAATGTCATATTGGCAAAATCAAAAACTTTGCTCAGTGCTTCCCCCAGCAGTCTAGGGCCTAATCCCAATGTTCACCCTACTCACTACCACTATCCCTCACCCCTACCCCTAATCCTAAAAAAGAAGACACAAGGGGTAGGGCTTTGTAATCTTCCCTAGGAATTGGGACACCACTTGTTACATCACTGCACAGTTTATGTACGGGCACGCAAGCGACTGTGTAGTCCCAGCAGCCACATAGAGGCTACAGTTTGTGTAAATTTCAATCGGCATGATTTTATTTCGTTATGTAATGTCCTAATCCTGTTTGTACTCAGTCTGTCTGTAAATTTTGTCAATAAAAAAAACAAAACAAAACAACAACAACAAAAAAAAAAACAAAAACCCAGTGAGTTTACAGTCGTGATCGTTTTTTTTTTAGCATTCATCATGCTTTGGTTGATTAAAAAAAAAGAAAAAAAAAGAAAAAGGCACACAGAGAAGAATACACCATCGACGTCTGTTGTCTCTTGTGAATGTTTTTCTTCTTTATGGGTAGGGGGTGTATTGGGACTGGGCCTAAGCCTACGACAGCATAGCTAAGTAGTAAGTGAGCTTTGACTTTTTAACTATAAGCTCTGTCATATTGAAAGGTTTTAAGCCTGGTCTTGAAAATTGCAGCCTAACTGAAAGATCTCCCTCCCGATTTAAACCTCCATCTAGAGAGTGGAGTGGCCTACTAGCACAATATGGAACTATGAGCTCTTTGAGATATGATGGAGCTTGGTCACTAAGAGCTGTATACATTAATAGAAGGATTTTAAATCCTATCCATCCAGACTTTCATGTCTTGAAGATATTTCTGCAGTCTATCTGTTTAACTTCATTGGCTTCATTGATAAATACAGCTGAGTGTTGTCTGCATAACAGTGAAATTTGATGTTGTATTTCCTTCATTGGAGACTTTAACCAGTGCTGTTTCTGTGCTGTGGTGGGCTCTAGATCCTGACTGAAACTCTTCAAGCAAACCATTCCTATGCATGGTCATGTAATTGGTTCGCTACTGCTTTCTCACTGAGATGAATGGAAGGTGTGATATGGGTCTATAACGGGCTAAAACATCTGGATTAACATACATACCATGTAACAATTTAAAATCTCACTTTGTCTCATGATCTCACAGCATCTCACCTGTTGCTGACCCTTTTACGTCTTTTCAAAGACACGAGGAAATTATTTTTAAAAAAGAAGAATATTTTGGCCCTGCAATGGACTGGCGACCTGTTCAGGGTCTACCCTGCCCTCACCCAGTGTGAGCTGGGATTGTTTCCAGCACCCCTGTGAAAAAGATAAGCAGTAGAAGATGAATTAATGAAAAAAGACAGATGTTTCTCAATTTGCTGATTTCTATATCCCAAACTAGCAATTAAATCGATCAGTTAAATAAAACAATCAAATAGTAGCCAACATCAAGGGTGGAAGAGTTTGATTTTCTTTTTCCCCATGCTGTTTTTGGAAGGAGACTATGTGTGGACCCAACAATGAATTGTATGCTTGAAATATGTTTTAACCATTGTTATTGGCTTTGCAACCCTCCGTGGAAAAGCAATATATATAATATATATATAATATATAATATAATTATATATTATTAATTAATTATATATTATATATTATATACACTCCTGCTGCTGCAGCAGCATGGTGTCTTTGATGTGATGCTTTTGTTGGTCAAATGATGAGCTGATGAATGATGAATGGTGAACTGATAAAGAACAATGAATTTTTCTTCTTACCATCATTACCAGCCATTATTATATGACATTACATTAGCCCCACATTAAGGTCATAGTTTATAATATGTGCTGTATCTTACCGTACCCTCTGATATTTGTGATACTATGGTATTAATTCCGGTGTAAAATAAACACATTTTGGCATCACAACCATCTAATGTGTATGTTAGATTATGAATAACACAGGAGAACAGAATTATTCGTAGTTGTCTAAACTGTAGGAAGCCTCCCCAGAGACAGTCTTAAAACCAGAGTTGGCTTCGACCCTGCCTGAGTGGAAAAACCTCATTATTGTTTGGCAGTATATGTACGCTCTTGTTTGATCTCCCACCGCTGAATAGATTATTAAAACGTTGGATGAAGGGATTTTTTCCCCTCCTGTGCCATTAAAAGGAAGAGATTTTGGCAGTCAAATATGTGTGAGCCATATCTGGGAGAAGCTTCACGTGAACATATACACACGTCCACAAACTTGGAAGCTGACTGTTGTTTTGTGACTGGCAGCAGCAATACCCCTCCCCCCAAATACACAGACACAGATACGGTTGGCGCAATGAGGAAGCTAATGGCTAAGCTAACAATGAATGAATTAAAATTTTAACTTTTAAATAAATATGCATTTCGGAGATGCTCCTGCAAGAGGTGGAGGAGCGAAAAGATCAGCTGAACGCTCATCTCTCCACAGAGCTCAAGGCTGAGAGAGACAACAAGCAGCCTCCCCAAGACAACATCGTCTGACATCAGAGCAACAAGGACCAAGAGCAGCCCGAGGATGACCCTGCAAAGACTCAGAACCACCAGAATGAACCAGACAAGCAGGAGGAGCCCCTCCCCTCTGATCCCAAACCAGAGCCCAATGATCCTGAGGTGTCTGAAAAGATCCTGCACACCAAAGCCCTCCTGAAAAAGAATGCGCCGTTCTCTGGGGCTTAAGAAACCACAAAGCTGGAAGAAGCCTATGAAGTCCACATCCACCAGTGGCTTCAGAACTGCTTTCCCTCCCTTGCACTCTCACTCTGAAATTCTTTTTCTTATTTGTTCTTTCTTTCTTCTGGGGTGAATTGAACAATATGTCATTAAACATGTGCCTTAGTGATAAATCTTCATATTTTCCTGTATTTAGTACCTTATCATTTACAGTACCATTGTTGGATAACCCTGGTCTCTCTTAAAGAATAAGGTCAGATATGGAAACATCATTCAAATATTAAACACAATACAGAGTTGTCATGATAAATCCATTAAAAGAAAAGGAATCCAAAAGCAATTAATGTTTTTGTTTGAAACAAGTGGAACATGAATTGGCAAAATATCTGCTACAAATTAATATAAATAAGTTTGACTGACACATTTTACCTTTAAAGTAACAAGAGTCTGTTTAAAGAGCTTATCATGTAATGGTTATTAAATTTCTGTTAAGGAGCTGATAAAACTCTAGGGAACAGAAAGCAGAAGAATGCTTTGAGTCATGACAGTGCATGGTTGGAAACAAGGTATCATAGTTCATTACAGAGGTGAAAACTGATGATTAATTTAATGATGTGATTTGCTGATCAAGTGATCTGTGGCCTGCTGCTCTGCTCTTCCAGGTGGGAGGTGGATAATCTGTGTCTAAAATATCGCTGGTTCTTGATGTTGTTTGGAAGGATTTCCCTGGTTACTTTTTTCGTAAACCATAGTGGTTCCCAAACTTTTTCTGCCTGCTCCCCTTTGGTTGATGAGAAAACTTTCCACTGATGTGACAAGGAAGCTAACAGCTAAGCTAACAACAAATTAACTAAACATTTAACCTTTAAATAAATCTGTGTTTTGCGTTTTCCTTCCATTCGTGAAATATTTTTGTTCCTTTAGCTTAGGGAGCATGAATGTCATCTCCTCATCTGTCTTTTTTCGTCTGCTCCTATGCGATTGTTTGTATTTTCAGGTCACAATACCAGATCTGATTCCAGTTGAGCTAAGGTGTTTACATGCATTTGAAAGTCCAGGTTAAGTCAATATCAAGCTGCGTGTAACAGCCCTATAGCGGTGACGCACCCCCTGTCGCAATAGCCCCCTGCATCATCATTGTCAGACAAACATATGGCTAGTGACTGAATGGCTAACTAGTGGCCATATACAATCACCTAATCATGTTTATGGCAATCATAAAGCTGTTGATGATGATTGGCTTATCTGTAAAGCTGTCTGACATTTATATTTAAGACATACTGAACATGTGTCTTTGTCTGTTAGCAATCTGCTGAAATCCCTCCCCTGTGTACTGTCTGATGACATTCAATGTCAAGGCTGTCTGGGGACAGGGAAGAAGACTGAAAGCATTTCAGTGTGTCTTTTAGCAGACTAGTCTGAATTTTCTCCTGCTTCCCACCACATCCAGAAGATGGAGAATCTTATCAAGTTGTCTTAGAAATTCAAATTTTCTTTATCTGGTCAGAGGCTCTGAGAAAAAGGAGGTATGAAGGAAAGAAATTGCAGTGGGCTAGATGAGGTCTGGCAGTGGTGCCAAACATGGTCTTCCAAATTAGCTGAAAAGTTCTTCAGAGTCCTGCAACCACGCTAGCATTTAGCTGTTTGAGATAATAGCAGAGAGAGAGGACACCTACCAATACAAAATGAAGCCAGGCGGAACAATAGAGCATGGTGCACTCTGTCGCTGCTCTGCAGTGAAATACAAATGCTTTTAACAGAACGAGAGAGAGTCTATATGCGAGGGCAAACTTCCAGACCAGAAGTGACGCAACGGGACAAAACAAAGAGATGGTGAAGGACTGCGTATTCATACAAAGCTGAACCAATGGTCGGATACCAGCTGGGTTTTACGAGCAGTGACCTCTATGCTGCTATATCCATCTGCCACTTTACCCCTAACTTGTCTTTCATCTCTCTTTTCTACTTGTAGCACACTCTCATCGGCTAGCACTCTTTTAAACAGTTCTTCTGCATATCTGTTCTGGCCCTTGACCCCCTGTCTCCCTTTTCTGTTTTTCACTAGGCCAACACTGTTTTTTATCTCATCCCACGTCACTTTTGTCAAGGCCAACACTGCTTTCTTTCTCTCGGCCCACGTCATTTTCTTCTCCCCGTCTCATACCTTTCTGCTGTACATCATATGTGTGCCTCTTCTTTCCCCGTTGTATATTACACATGTCCAGTATGGCTTTGTTTTCCCCTCTGCACAGCATAGCTGTCATGTGTGGCTCCATTGCTTCACCTCTACATCCTGACTGTATATGTCTCTCTTCTTTTCTTACTGCAACCCATTATATGTGCTCTTCAGTGTTCAACATAGTATTGCAAATAATCACAACAAATATGAATCAAGGAAAAATCTTGTATTCATAACTAAATGAGTCTGGTAATAATTTGACATAAGCTGGCTTCTAGCAACTGTGTATTTTTCTTTTCACCTATTTATGCTTCCCTTAGTATCACTTTTCACTGTTATGCAGATGATACTCAGTTGTACTTATCAATGAAGATGAACTAATCAGCTAGTCAGACTTCAGGCATGACTTGCAGACATGGCTTGGATGACCTGAAACGTTTTACTGCTGAACTCAAACAAAACTGAAGTTATTGTGCTTGATTCTTAATACCTCAGAGAAGCATTATCTAATTATTTATCCATTCTGGACAGCATTACTTTGGCCCCCAGTTCCACTGTTAGGAATCTTTGAGTCATTTTTGACCAGGACATGCACTTTGTCCCTCAAATAAAACAAATACCTGTGACAGCCTTCTTTTACCTCAGCAATATTAAGATCAGAAGATTGCATCTCAAGAGAATGCAGAAAAACTTGTACATGCATGTGTTATGTTCAGACCAGAATACTTTATTCATTTCATTCATTAGGATGTGCCAACAATTCTCTGAAAAGCCCTCAGCTGATTCAGAATGCTGCTGTGCAAATATTAGGAGGGACTAGAAAAATAAATCACATTTCTCCTGTGCTACCTTCTCTGCATTGGGAAAGAAATTCAGAAGAGAATTCAAATATTGGTAAGTGCTAAGATGAAGAGGGACTTACAAAGTTGTGACACTTGAGGGTCATTCTAATGAAGGGGAGGTCAGAATTTCTGATATTGTAAAAATCATTCTTTTTTTTTTCTCTGTGTGTGTGAGCAATGGGAGTTAATGCTCACATGAATCAGGACAAAGACAAGATTTCAGGATTGCTGCAGTAATATTGGTTTCAGATCTTGGGTGATCTGGAGACAGAATTTGAAGTTTTTTGCTCACCATTTGTAGTCAAGGCATCTGATTTGCCCATTGGCATACATCTTGAAATAATTGATTTGCAGTGTAAATCAGATTTTAAGAACATCATTTCAGAAGGACTGAACACATTTTATCAGTGTCTTTTGCCAGGGTACCCCGAAATAACAGCCTTGGCTGTACTATCGGGTTAGAGTTACCAGTGCAGTTAAGTGATAAGTACGCAGGAAGGAACATATTTCTTTCTTTTTTTTTTTTAGCTAAGTTGATAAAAGTAAAGCTAGCTAACTGCTAACTGAGCTAACATAAGTGTACAAAAATGAGCCAGTTTCAAATTCCCCCGCCAGAGAAATTCTCATTCAAAGCTAAAGACTGGACAAAATGGATCAAACAGTTTGAAAGATTCCTGATTGCATCCGGATTAGAGAATCAACCAGAAGAAAACCAAGTAAATACACTGATCTACATGATGGGGGAAGCAGCAGAGGAAGTCCTAACTTCTCTGCAATTGACTGAAGAACAGGCGAGTGTCTATGCCTGAGTCAAAACCAAGTTTGACGGTCATTTCATGAGAGAAATGTCATGTTTGAGAGGACAAGGTTTAACCAAACGCTGAGGGGGAGGCGGAGACTGTTTCATCACAGCACTGCAACTGTCTGGCTGGACATTGTGGACATTGTGGATACAGAGCACTCCATGATGAAAAGGTGAGAGACAGATTTGTGGATGGACTAAGAGACACAAAGCTGTCTGAACAGCAACACTAAAAAGGGCTGTCACTCGAGTGAAACAGAGCGAGCAGGAAAAGAAACAAGACATGTTCAAGACAAATTCTTAGGAAGAAGTGACTAACACCCAGCTGGACAGTATGCAAGCCCAACAGCAGTGCAAAGCTAGATTCACACAAGACAAACCACTGTCAACCCAGGCAGGTAAGAGAACGGCCCAAAATGTGACTTTCAAACAGACACAGTGTAAATGGTGCGGTGGCATGAAGGGCCATAGCCTGCAGCAATGTCCAGCTAGGGAGGCACAGTGCAACCAC
Organism: Echeneis naucrates; assembly: GCF_900963305.1. Classification (NCBI taxonomy): domain Eukaryota; kingdom Metazoa; phylum Chordata; class Actinopteri; order Carangiformes; family Echeneidae; genus Echeneis; species Echeneis naucrates. The sequence goes on from NC_042533.1 coordinate 15,847,609, forward strand.
TATAAGAGACAGGGCCATTATGCCAGAGTGTCCAGAGCTAGGAGAGCAGGCGGTGCACACATAGCCACACTAACAAATAATGTGGTGGACTATAATAAAGAGGAATATGGGTGTGTGAGGAGCCTGGATTTCTGGGATCTATGCCTGCAGATTCAGATGAGGTCCCATGGATGACAGATGTAGGATCACTGCAAAATTGTGTGGAAGATCGACACAGCTGCGGACGTGACGGTGGTGCCAGAGACTTGGTGCAGTCAGGATCAGCTTGGCAGACTGGAAAGATCAACAAAACCCTTAAGTGGACCAGGAGGACAGCTGTTAAATGTGAAAGGGAAATTTGCAGCCACGCTACAGAAAGGTGAAAAGCACACAAGACAGGATGTCTACGTGGTAGAGGAACTAACCATGCCATTGCTGAGCCAAGCGGCTGCCACGGCTGCCACAGTTGGTGGCCAGGCTATTAGTCAACAGGCCTTGGACTCAAAGGAGGTAGTGAAACAAGAATTCTTGATGCTCTTCAGCGGTCTGGGGAAGATGCAGGGAGAGCACAGCATTGTGTTAAGGACAGTGGCCAAGCCTTTCTCCATCTCCACCTCTCGGAGAATCTCCCACCTCCTCTTACCAAAATTGAAAGAGGAACTGAAACACATGGAGCAACAGGGGCTCATTTCAAAAGTGGAACAACATGATGTAACCACAGACACAGAGCACATCACCTGGCGAACATGAGTGGATCAGAGACACTAACCAGCGGGGAACAGTGGTGTTCGGGGCAGGCACACCCAGGTCTTAACTGATTGAGACACTGTTAGGCACCCCAAGGAGAAACAGGCTGCATCTCTCCCCAACCCCAGTGGCTCCAGATGATACAAACAACCTACCTGACCCATCACCAGAGGGAGACCACACCACAGTGGGTCACGCACAGGTCACAGAGGTAGGAGACAACTGAGATCCACAGCAGCAGGCCTCAGTGACTGTGAACAGGAACCCACTTAGAGTGAGGAGGCCTCCAGAGTACCTTAAAGACTATGAGAGCAAGTGAAAAAAAGAGGGGAGAGATGGGTCTTCAGAATACAAGCACTGTTTAGATTGTTATTTGAAATTTAAATTTTAAATTTGGTTCAGAATGAACCAATGAAAACAAATTTCAATTTTTTTGATTAAAAAACAAAAAACAATTCAAGTTTTTTAATGACGCTCTTGAGCTATGAAAATTACATTAACATAAGTTTTTCTCCTTCTCTTGACTTTTTTGTCTAGTCAGTCTCTGTCTACAATCGTCCTGAGATGTAGCATTCTTTCCAGCTCCTCCCTGATTCCATGACACATCTCCCTCTGACCTCTGCAGCCAGCACAACTAATTTGCATCATCCACCATTCATCGATTTCAAATTCTATTTAGAAATAAGTTCTCTATTTGTGAAGTTAAAAATCATCATCATGCTTTTCAAGATACCTTCAAATCGCATTATTGGGAATTTATCTTTAATCTTTTATTTGTGGACAGTTATTTATATCGCCCACAGATGGCCAATCTGTTCATGCAAATATTATTGGAGCAATTCTATTTGTTTTAGTCATTTTATTTTTCTTTTTACAGCTTTTCTTCTTTTTTATTCATTGTCCTGGAAATAGCAATAAATAAATCAATATAAACTTGTCAACCCTTAGTAAGTTAGATAACTCTCTATGACATTGCTGATTGTTTTGTGAACTGCTGTTTTGAGACCTCTTCTTTGTAGTTTGTCCCCCAAACATCTTGGTTTTTGAAAACAGAAGATACTATATTTTCAGGAAAAGCTGAGGCAGAGGAGGAGTGAGGTGACGATCTGACCTGCTCTCTGCATTTGCCAGCAGGTAACCATTTCGGGTACAGCCTGTTCACTCAAGGTACTTCAGCAGTGGGTTAACTTTTTCAGCCATGGAATATACAGACACTTTTGTGGATATAGGCAGACTTCAAGCTGCATTTGGCAATGTGGGTGATCTAAGCTCGAAATCTATTTATGGGGCACACTGGAGTCATTTTAAAAGCCAGACTGTCAGACAAATGCCGATCGTCCAGAACCAGTTGGTGAGAAAATTTAGTTTAGGCTTAGAACTCATGAGTGCTTTCACAGGTGACCTATCATGTCAAAAAATCCATTGCACTAACAAGAGAAGAGATCGCACTTTATGCTTGGCTTTATCGGCTTAAACAGATAGTGTGTGTGTGTGTGTGTGTGTGTGTGGGTGGGGGGGGGGGGGGAGTGTAAGAATGTGTGCTGAACCAATTAAAGCCATTGAAAATGAACCTGTCACACACAATCCCTTAGAGCTGTGTCAAAAAGTTGAGCAGTATTTCTGGAGTGGATTTGACTGCAGGGCTCAAAGTTTTAAAAGTCAATTAGCTCAGATTGATTGTGACCACAGTTAGCTCTGATCTTGTCCTCGCTGACTGACAACATCCCACCGCTGGGAATACTGAAAATAGCAGGGCTGTGGTGGGTGTCGACTTTGTTCATATGTGTGTGTGTGTGTGTGTGTGTACATGCAGGATATTATTTTAAGCATGCATACTTTGTGAGTTAATTTCGTGAAAGGAAGACAGTATAATTGAAGATTCGAGGAACAGCCACATGGTGTCAATACCTTGATCAGTTTGTTGCTGGTTTAACTCCTAGCCCACTGCACTCTTTGATGCAAGTTCTTGACATATACGCACCATTTCCATTCCCTGAGCAATGAACTACCTTAAATTCATTCATTCATCTTCTACCGCTTATCCGGACAAGATGGTCAAGAGTCACCAATTAATCTAACATGCATGTCTTTGGATGGTGGGAGGAAACCCACGTAAGCATGGGGAGAACATGCAAACTCAGCACAGAAAGGCCCCATGCCCAGGAAGTGAATCCGCAACCATCTTGTTGTGAGGCAACCACTGTGCTGCCAGCTATCTTAATTTTTAAAACAAAAAATCTGAATATTGAGAAAGCCTTTAATGTTTTTTACATTCAAGGAGATATTTAAAAAATATTTGACTTACAGCTTATCCATCTTTTTGTTAACCTTTTACAAGCAAATTTACAATGCAAATTTGGTTACTCTTTCCGTGAGGCTTTTGCTGTATGTATCTAGGCTGTTGGTTAGCCACACACAGCCACACATCAACAGGAGTTGATGTTGATTTTAGTGTGATTACACATACTTTGGAGCTTTGTTTGGTTTCCGGCCTGTAGCCTTTCTGTGTAGAGTTTGCATGTTCTCCCCCGTGTCTGCATGGCTTTCCTCCAGGTACTCTGGCTTCCTCCCATTGTCCAAAGACATGCATGTCCAGATTAACTAGTGACTCTAAATTGACTGTAGGTCTTAATGCGAGCGTGAGTGGTTGTTTGTCTCTGTTTGTGTGTTGGAGCTGTGATGGACTGGCAACCTGTTAAGGGTGTACCCTGCCTTCGTCCAGAATGTTGGTCGGGATTGGCTCCAGCACACTCCACAACTAAGAAATGGAAAAGCGGGAAAAGATGAATGGATGGATGGATTTTTGGAGCTGTTTATAGCTGTGAAAGTAAGATTTATAAATATCCAGCATTAATAAATGTTGTGTTTCAAAGTGTAATTGGCTTTCAGGGATGTAATTGCAGCAGACTGATTAAACTATGTAAAAAGCAAAATAAATTGTTCAATTGAGACTCAGAATTATATACTTACATAAAGTTATATATCTCAAACCTGAAATTCAAATATGGTTGAATATAATCCTTTTGTGTTGACTGTGAAATTGCAAATATTGAGTTAGTTACTAAAAAAATATTTTTTATTTGCTTAAAATCTTTGCCCAGTGTTTTATTATGGTCATAATCAGTAGTCAAATCAAATCAGATTTATTTGTATAGCGCCAAATCATAACAAAGTTACATCAAGGCACTTTACATATAGAGCAGGTCTCGACCAAACTCTTTCTAAATTTATTTAAAGAGACCCAACAGATCCCCCGATGAACAAGCGCTTGGCAACAGGGGCAAGGAAAAACTTCCTTTAAGAGGCAGAAACCTCGAGCAGAACCAGGCTCAGGGGGGGCGGCCATCTGCCTCGACCGGTTGGGTTGAGAGTGGGAGAGAGTCGGGGGGAGAGAGAGAGAGAGACTCAGTCCTTCCCCCAGCAGCCTAGGCCTATAGCAGCATAGCTAAAGAGTAGAGGACTTTAACTTTTTAACTATAATCTCTGCCATACAGGAAAGTTTTAAGCCTGGTCTTGAAAATTACTAAAGAGTCCGCCCCCCGGGACCGATGCTGGAAGTTGGTTCCATAGAAGAGGAGCCTGATAACTGAACGATCTGCCTCCAGATTTACTCTTGGAGACTCTAGGAACCACAAGTAAACCTCTATCTAAAGAGCGGAGTGGCCTGCTAGGACAGTAAGGAACTATGAGCTCTCTGAGATATGGTGGAGCTTGGCCATTAAGAGCGTTATACGTTAAAAGAAGGATTTTGAATTCTACTCTATATTTTACTGGCAGCCAATGAAGAGCAGCTAACACGGGAGAGCTATGATCTCTTTTCCTAGTTCCTGTTAATATTCGTGCAGCAGCGTTCTGAATTACTTGAAGGCCTTTTAGAGATTTGTTTGGACATCCAGATAGTAATGAGTTACAGTAGTCCAGCCTAGAAGTTACAAATGCATGGACTAGTTTTTCTGCATCATCCTGAGAAAGGATGTTTCTGATTTTCCTAATGTTTCTCAGGTGGAAGAAAGCTGCCCGACTAACTTGTTTTATGTGAGGGACAAAGGACATGTCCTGGTTAAAAATTACTCCAAGGTTTCTTACAGTGGAGCTGGAAGCCAAAGTAATGCCGTCCAGACTGATGAGATGATTCGATTTTTCTGAGGTGCTTAGGACCGAGTATAATAACTTCTGTTTTGTCAGAGTTGAGAAGTAAAAAATTTCCAGTCATCCAGACTTTTATGTCTTCAAGACATGCCTGCAGTCTGACTATCTGAGTGACTTCATTGATAGGTACAGCTGAGTATCGTCTGCATAGCAGTGGAAGTTGATGCTGTGTTTCCTAATGTTGCCTAGAGGAAGTAGATAAAGTGTAAAGAGGATTGGTCCAAGTACCGAACCCTGCGGGACTCCATGACTGACTACAGTACATGAGGAGGAGCTGTTGTTTACATGAACAAACTGATGTCTGGGTTAGGGTTAGGGTTAAACTCTTCAAAAAAACTATTCCCATCCAGATGCTCGTGTAGTTGTTTTACTACAGCTTTCTCAATGATTTTAGAAATAAATGGAAGGTTCGATATGGGTCTATAATTTGCCAAGACATCTGGATCAAGATTAGGCTTTTTAAGTTTGGGTTTGATGACTGCAGTCTTAAGTGCCTGAGGTACATAACCCAGAAATAAAGTCAGATTAATCAAATCTAGAATGAACGGCTCAATTAAATAAAAGATCTCTTTAAAGAGGCTAGTTGGTACTGGGTCTAATAGACAGGTTGACGGTCTGGATGATGAAACTATAGAAGCTCGCGCTGAGAGATTCAGAGGTGAGAATGATTCCAGATGTAAAAGTGGCGTTGCAGCTGATTCAGGAGTTGCTGTATTCAGTAGGGGATTTTTATCTGACGTAGGCAAGAGCTGATAAATTCTTTCTCTGATCGTGAGAATTTTGTCTGTAAAAAAGTTAATAAAATCATCACTGCTTAGAGCTAAGGGGATCACTGGTTCAACTGAGCTATGGCTCTCTGTCAGCCTGGCTACAGTGCTGAAGAGAAACCTGGGGTTGTTCTTTTTTTCTTCTATGAGTGCTGAGTAATATGAACTTCTAGCACTGCGGAGAGCTTTTTTATATGTTTTTTAGGCTATCTTTCCAGGCTCTGTGAGACTCTTCTGAGTTACTGGAACGCCAGTTTCTTTCTAATTTCCTTGATGGCTGCTTCAAGGTACGGATTTGGTAACTATACCAGGGAGCCATCCTCCTCAGATTGAATACTTTCTTTTTGAGAGGGGCGGCATTGTCGAGATTCAAACGGAGTGTGGGCATAGTGCTAGTCACAAGGTCATCAACCTGCATATGGGAGAAATCCTCATTTGAATTTAGATATGGCATTGTTGGGAATGATGACCAAATGTTCTCTTTAAATTTAGCCACAGCTGCTTCAGATAAACATCTTCTATAGCTGAAGTTATTCCTCAATGCTGTGGAGCCCATTAAAGTAAACTCAAACGTAATGGTCAGACAGGAGAGAATTTTGGGGAAGAATTGTTAGCTTGTCAATCTCAATGCCATATGTTAGAACAAGATCAAGGATATGATTGTAGAAGTGAGTGGGTTCATTCACATGCTGGGAAAAGCCAATTGAGTCTTATAGGGAAAGAAATCCACAACTAAAGCTGCCACTTTCTACATCAACATGTATATTGAAATCTCCCAAAATAATGATTTTATCTGTACTGAGTACTAATTCTGATATAAAGTCAGAAAACTCTGATAGGAATTCTGAGTACAGACCAGGTGGAAAGTATACTGTAACTAACAGAACTGGTTTTTCACCTTTCCAGTCTGAGTGGGAAAGACTAAGGCTGAGTGAGGCTTTCAAAAGACCTGCAGCCAGATTTTGGTCTGGGTTGATTAATAGGCTTGACTGAAATATTGCAGCCACCCCACCTCCTCGACCTGTGGTACGAGGGATATGAAAGTTAACATGAGTTAACTGTAGCTGTGTAGCTTCATTAATGCTAACATACTCATCCTGCTGCAGCCATGTTTCAGTTATACAAAATAAATCAATATGGTGATCAGCTATGAGATTGTTAACTAGTAGAGATTTTGATGATAATGATCGAATGTTCAACAGCCCACATTTGATCGCAGTGGTATTTGAGACTGAATTTGTGGCTGTTTTAATTTCAGTTAGGTTTTTGTTTTTAGCTCTCTTCTGTTTAATTTGGGTTTATTAACTTTTCTAAATTTAGGTGGTCGGGGGACAGACACAGTTTCTATCGACCTAAACATAGACAGACTCTATTCCATCCTCGGCAGGCGACAGCTCTGATTGAGGCACAGAGGAGCGTGTTAAACTGCGGCTCTGCCTCCTGGTCTCGACCCGGGATTGTCAGCTTTCGATTTCTAATTAAAAAAAAAAAAAAAAGGCCATATTCCTAGAAATGAGAGCAGCCCCGTCCACGGTGGGATGGACACCATCTCTCCTAAGTAGTCAATCCTAACCCGCCAAATCAAAAATTTGGGACCAGCAGGCAATGCAGTAACATCTGCAGGATGAAGACAGGGAGAGGAACTGGAAGAGAGAGACCTCAGGAAAACATGGTTAGTAAATAGTTACACACAATTGGAACTTGGAGAAGCAGGGACTTCAGAGAAATATGGTTATTCAGATGTTGGGGCATGCAAGGTGGGGAGAGAGAGGTGCGCTCAGTGTTTTTCCCAGCAGCCTAGGCCTAAAGCAGCATAGCTAAAGAGTAGATGGACTTTAACTATAAGCTCTGTCATACAGAAAAGTTTTAAGCCTGGTCTTGAAAACTGCTAAGCAGTCTGCCCTCCGGACCGATGCTGGAAGTTGGTTCCATAGAAGAGGAGCCTGATAACTGAAAGATCTGCCTCCAGATGTACTCTTGGAAACTCTAGGAACCACAAGTAAACCTCCATCTAGAGAGTGGAGTGGCCTACTCTGAGTTCTGAGATATGATGGAGCTTGGCTATTGAGAGCTTTGTGTTTACAGAAGGATTTTAAATTCTATTCTGAAAGGCAATGAAGAAAAGCGATCTCTTCCTAGTTTAATATTTGTGCATCAGCATTCTGACTCAACTGAAAGCCTTTCAGACATTTGTTTGGACATCCAGATAATGAGTTACAGTATTCCAACCTAGAAGTAGCAAATGCATGGACTAGTTTTTCTGCATCATCTTGAGACAGGATGTTTCTGATTTTCCTACTGTTTCACAGGTGGAAGAGAGCTGCCCTACTGACTTGTTTTATGTGAGCAATAAAGGGCATGTCCTGGTCAAAAGTTACTCCAAAGTTTTTAACAGTGGAGGTGGAAGGCAAAGTAATGCCATCCAGACTGATTAGATAGTGTTTCTCTGACGTGCAATAACTTCAGTTTTGTCAGAGTCAAGGAGTATATTTAAAAAAAAAAAAAAAAAAAAAAAATCATCCAGACTTTTGTCTTCAAGACATGTCTCCACAGTCTGACTATCTGATTGATTTCATTTTGTGACGGATGTGTATGGAACCCAAATGCAGCACTCCAGAGCTCAGGAACAGTTGGTAGTGACTTATTTCCACAGCAGTTAAACAGGAGTCTTAGCAGATGAATTCGCTTAGCGTTCAGGTCACACTTCAGGCTGGGAGTCGTGGCCAGGCGGAAGAGTCGAAACCGGGAGAGCAGGCAGACGCTGGAGACGCCGAGGCTGAACCCGTGGTCAGAGACAGAAGGCAGGTCGGTACACTGGGAGGCAGACGAGAAGAGCAGGTCGGGGACAGGCAGGGTCGGCACCAGGAGGTCAGGCAAAGAAGGAACGCTGGAGAATCTCGCATAGTAGAACCATCTTGCGAGGAGTGAGAGTACTGCACGAGTTTATATGCCCGGCTGATGAGACAAGCTGCAGCTGAGCAACCAGGTGAGCGGAGTTCAGCCGATGAGGGGGCGTGGCTGAGAGGTGGAGTGAAGCAGAGGCAGAGAGAGTGGTAGAATACAGAGGGCAGAGGGGAACCAGGAGAAGAGAGCTGTGACACATTTGGCTTCGTTGATAAATACAGCTGAGTGTCATCTGCATAACAGCGAGAGGTGATGCTGTATTGCCTGATAATGTTGCCTAGAGGAAGCAGATAACGAGTGACGAGGATTGGTCAAAGTACCGAACCCCGTGGGACTCAACTGACTACATGCATGGTGCATGGTAAGGAGCTATTGTTAACATGAACAATCTGATAAATAGGATTGGAACCATCTTAGTGCAGTTCCTTTAATACCAATTTCATGTTCCAGTCTCTGTAGAAAAATTTTATGATCTATGGCAGAGGAGAGCTCTATGATAGGTTTGATCAAGAGAGGACCAGTTACCAAACAATTCATTAATTTATGGAGTTACACAATCTAAAGTAAACAAATATTAAACAATAACACAAAACTATGCCAGTTACGACTGTTGGTCAAACTGGTTGAGTGTGTTAACAAATGTATCTCTCAGGTTCATGCTCTCACACATTAAAAGCTTTATCTATTTTTCAACAAAACTTGTGCGAAACTCATGTTTACTGATTTTGTCATATAACTGTTCAAGTCCACAATTCCTAATTGGTTCCAGGCTGTGTCTCCTCCATTAGGCAAGATGAGAAAAATTATCACTTTCCTGCTCTTCTCCTTCTCCACTCCAGCATGAGCTGAAGAGACAACTCGCTGTGGGAACTATCTCTTGACTCATTGGTCAAACTTCAGTGAGATGTTCCATGATCAGTAAATCAAGGGGACTGATCCACACTGAAACTCAGACACTAAAACCATGAATGGAACACTTGGTGCAATTGTGTTCTTTTTGTGACTATTTGACACTGTTGCTGCTCTAAAATGTAACTAAAATTAATAAAGTTCTTTACAAATTATAAATAAAGATTTGTTCACTTAAACTACAGTTACCAAAATAAAAACAACAATAATAAAACATGATTAATACTAATTGTAAGAGAGAATGACTTTCCTCTGGCTGAAGTTATTATTAGTTATTATTATTCCAAGACAAATTTAATAATGTTACTGACATTGTTTATGCACAATTATGCACACTGACATTCTTGTAAATACTGATCTTCTGTCTGCCCTAAATTGCTAATTTTCCACCATAACTTTTTTTTTTATCTATTCTGTTCATCAACTGGGGTAGGCAGTATGAATGCTCCTGGTGACTTCTTGTGCTGAACAATTTTCCTCTGCAAAGAAGGAGTCTGACATATTCCTGTCGTCCTCTGCCTTTAACTTTATTGGCAATTGTACTGGTTTGATGGTAAAGCTACTGGGCTGAGGCTGTGGATAGTGGAGTGGATAGAAAGAGATAGCAAAAACAGGATAGGGAAGACAGGAGGGGGTAGGAAAACACAGAAGCTTCGACCCCATGCCTGTCAGGCACACCCCACACAGCACAGGCTAAGCCCAGGGGCACAGACCCCCACCCAGCCAAAGATCCAACCAGGCCCCCAGCAAGGGCTGAGGCCAACACCCACGGGCCGAGATGCAGCCCACCACAGCAACCAGGCTCCCAGACAGAGCTGCCCACCCACAAAAATTAAAAAACACCCCCATCTTCCTCCACCCAAATAGAGGCCAAGTTTTCCTAGAGGCGGATGGAGTCCAGGGTACCCCTGGCCCAATAAGACCACCAGCCGGCGAGGCCCATGACCAACCCCAGCCCAACCGGAGGCAGACGCCCGGGGGGGGTTTGCCTTCCTGCGAGTGGAGAATGCAAACTCCTCACAGAAAGACAGAAAGACCAGGAATCGAACCCACAATCTTCTTGCTGTGGGCAGCAGTGCTAAAAGTTGTTTTGATAATGACATAAAAAATAGACTATTATATGTGTACCATACTTGGAGTGTCCAATGCTTTCCATGCCCCAGTTTCCAGGTTAAAGCCACCCTGCAGCTCCTACTATTTACTGCACAGCTACATGTCCATAATTTCTGGGCCTACTTGGCTGTATGTATATAGGTATGATGTATGAAACTGATATATGAGTTTAACGAGTGGCAGTTCAATATAAGAGCTGCAGAAGACTGAAGCAGGAAGAAGCATGGGTAATTTGGAGCCGACTGACAATCTGGCAGGCAGGAAGATGAGGGTCTGAATCAGGTTAACATGTTAAAGCTCTGCTGCAGTTAGACAGTCAATCAGAGAGAGTGATCCAGGCCACACACCTTTCCAAAGCTTCCACCATGCAGCAGCTCACTCTGTTACTCTAGGGCAGTACACCAACCACACAGGAAAAGGAGCAGAGATAAATATAGCCCTGGTGGCTCTTGGGTAATCAGAGTTTTTTGTCACCCAGAGAAGTTTCTGTCTAATTGCACTCTGATTAGAAAAGCTGCCAAGTGAAAGACATGGAGGAAGTCTCCCTCATGTGCTGTTACACTGACATTGTTTCTATGGAGGACACAAAATAGACCAGATGGAGTAAAGTCAAGCAGAAGAATAAATGCTAATTTTGTTACACCATACTGGATGAGGTAGTGTCTTCATAATTCTAGATTTCTATATCTTTAGTTCTCTTTAAACTCAATCTTTTTTTTTTTCAACTCAAGCTTTTTTGTATGAAAGTAAAACATTGAAAATCTCCACTTTTTGTATCCTAATGACTTCAACTACTGTTCAGCCTTCCGTTCACGCATAACAATTAGCCCTGCGTTCACACCACCTTTCCTTCTGCCAGAACTGGGGAAGTGGGAGAAGGCGCTCCACATCAGTCCCTATGTTTAAAAAAAGATCAAATGAAAGTGAATTTATTAAAGACAGATATAAATATGATCACACTCTCCACACCCCCCATGTCTCCAAATTAGAGGATTCTGTGCTAATTAGAAATGTGTTAAAATCACAAAGGAGGGAGAGAGGAGATCATAGGGTATTAATGAACAGAGACAGAGGGATATCATCCAATCTCCATCTTTATCACCATCACCAGCTCATCTCTTCCTCTGCATACGTTTTCTCCTTCTCCTTTTATCTACCTTTGTTTCCTCTTCTTCAATTCCCTCAGAAATGTTGTTTCTCTTTTTTTCCACCTTGTCCTTTTTTCTTACAAAATCCTTACTTATTTCATTTTTAGTTGCTATATCTGCCTCTCCTTCTTTCTCCTTTTTCTTGTGCTCTCTCTGCTCTCCCATCTTATGGCAGAGCCAGTGCTCCATTAGGCAGCTGTGTTCTGGTTGGCGTAGTTGGAGGCCTGGCGCTATGCCATGCTTGAAGTGTCTCAGCAGCCCTCGTCCATCCGTCTGCCCGCCCAGCCCCACGATCCTTAATTAATGAAAGCTGTTGTTTTTGTTTACTTGCCTGTTATATGCTAATCCAGTGAGTCTTGTATGTTCATGCCTGTCTTTTCTCCATGTCTGTTTGTACTCTATCAGATAATGAGTATGACCAGTGACTGCCTAGACCTGAGGAGATGTCTGATAGCTCTCAAATTATTTTCTACTAATGATTCTTACACATTTAAATTAACAACATGCTGAAAGGGTCAGATAAAATGGCTGTGGTTTATTTGTCCAGAAATTAATGTTGAGACCACAGCAACACTCAAGAAATTCAATAGCAATTTAATGTTAATAAAAGAGTCTCTGGTCCTTCCCATTCTCATTACACTGATACATCAAGAAATCTTGGAGATGTTTGTTTAGATTTTGCATGAAGTTTTACTGGAATTGGTCAGAATTTGGTGGTCAAAGGTCAAAGGTCCATAGACACTCTACAAAAGCAGATGTTCTGTTCACTCTGGGTCTGTAAATTGAAGGTATTGCTGAAGTTACTTCCACCATTCTGTCCAAAGACAATGAGAAGCAACTCCACTGGCTGAAAAAAGAACTCAGATTTGACTGTAATCTATGTGAAAATGTTACAGTTCTCACTTGATTTATTACCTCATGAAACAGCTTCCTGATGACATTAAGGGCTCAGTTTACAGTTTCAAGTTTCTGTTTTTAAGCAGGCCACAAACATTTTAACTGGTTTTAATTCTTATGAGAGTGTAAATAAAACCAATGAATGTGTAAATGAAATTAAAATGTGTTATTTCTGTCACAAAACAATGGGAAGGTCTGTTGTTATCCCAGGTGAGACTAAGTAGGAGAGTGGCACTTAGTGTATCTTCATTTGGAACCATGTAAAATGCCTTGTGCTTTCCTGCATGTCTGTTCCCAAGCCTTCTGTGTTTATTCCACGTTTATTCCCTGAGTGTGTCTGTGTTGCGTAGTGTTATGTTTGTGCTTCTGGCTGGGTATGACTGACCCACATCCTCTCTCCCACTAACTCTCCTGCACACCTGATGGGAAATCTTACAGATTACAGCATCATCAGGCCTTGCCAATTTGTTTCTCCAACAGTAATGAAAATTATGACTCTGTGACTTCAGTTTATTCTTTATCCTGCATCTCCAGTGCTGCAGTACCTCCTGTTATTCACATCAAGCTTCCTGTTTGGTCCTGTTCCATCATATGCACTGCTTAGCCGTGTTATTATCAGCTGGTTTCCAGTCCACCACAGCCAGCTGTTCATTTGACAAACAGTGGATTACCCTCAAAGCCAAATCCAACTGTCCCCCCACCTCAGCTCACTTGTGCAATTAAACTGGTTAAACTGTCTCAGTGACTGTGACTGCATTGTGGGTCCAATGTTGTTAATTACACCCCCAGCTCTAACAGGTTCATCACCTGAAGCTTTACTGATCTCCATCACTGTAAATTGCTTTGCATAAAATCATCTGTCAGAGCAGTGAATTTTATGTAAAACGATGTAGGAAATGTTTAGGCAATGCTGACTGAATAAATGAATGGAATGTTCACAGAAAAATAACAGCATCAATGAAGCATAGATTATGATGAGATTTAATATGACATGCCTGCAGCCTCACCTCCAAGGTTGTACAGTGGGTGAAATAAGTATTGAAGACATCACAATTTTTCTCAGGATATATATTTCTAATGGTGCTACTGATATGAAATTTTCACTAGATGTCGGTAACAACCCATGCAACCCACACATGCAAAGAACTCAAACCTTAGATGATCATAAATTATGTGTGAGAAAATAGAATGACACAGGGAAAAAGTATTCAACACATGAAGAAATGGAGGTGCCAAAAGGCACCAAGACCCAAGGACCACTTATGGACCACTTGTGAAACTTCCATGTCAGTAGCACCTTAAGAAATATATTTACTGAGAAAATTGGTGACATGTTCAGTACGTATTTTACCAGCTGTATATAGTTACAGAATATACTATACATGTACTATACAATAATTTGTACAGAAGGCAAAATTGGTTGTTATTTTTATTTAGACAGCACATTATTTGATTAGACTGAATGAAACAAAATGATGAAACAATCACTTTTGGGTACAAAATCAGCAAATAAAATTCTAATGACAGAAGACAGGATAGTTGTGTTAAACATTAGACACAAACCTTTACATGTCAATTTATATTCTATATGTCAAAGACAAAGCTGCAACCGTGTGTATTCAGCTGTGCTGTCTTGCAAACAATCTGTAATGATAAGGCTCAACTCCCATCTCCCTGTCACAGAGTTCTAACCTTTCCTGTCAATAGGAATTATGGGAGGGAGTAGAGTAGAGGGATGGAATGGTTCTCTCTGAAGGCAGATGAAAGAGTGAGTCAGGGTGAAATGGAGAGTTAGAGGAGACTGAAGAGAAACAGATTACAACCAGTAGCAGAAGAACAAAAACAACTAAATGATGAAGGGAGTGTGAAGAGGTGAAGGGGGGGAGCAAGTCAGATTGAACATCACAGAAATGTACATTCTTTTGTTGTATAGCATTGCAAAGGCACAATATAACATTAACAATAAGAGGGTATAGTCCCTACAGTACTCTTGCTGCGTCTCCTGAAATAAATGCAGCTCAGACTACACACCCCCATTTGGCAAAAAATACTCCTGTGGGACTTTTGCTGTTGAGCTGCTTTGTTCAGGCACAGCTCCAAAACTATAAGGAGAGAAGTTCACCACAGATGCCACACTGACATAGTTTTTTGTGGTCAAGAGGGCCTGACCAAGATGCTTTTTCTACCTTTTTTCAGACACCAGGTCTGAGAGATCACTGTTCTTACTAACTTATTATTATTACATCATATATGATAATGTAATATATATATGTATGTATGTATATATGATTTAATAATTTCATTCATCCCACTTTACCTCTCTTCATTTTTTAAATAGGTTTCAAATAAAATCAGATCAGTGGAACAATACAATTTTGGTGAAATATTTATGTATGCAATAAATTAAAATATAAATCATGTTTTTATATGTATTAATTACATTTTATGTATAAGTCAATATTTTTCTAATCTCACTGTACCTAGGTAATCATAGAAATGTGTTTGCTAAAAGATCTATTCGTGACAAAAGCCAGGAATAGTGAGGAAGAGGCAGATGGCGAATAATTATCATTAAGCCAAAAAGTGCTCTGAAAGTTATTTGGCCTTGGTTTAATTTAGGTCAGATATGGGTCAGCAACTTTAAAAAAAAAATGTTTAATGGAACAATAGAAACCAAAAGAATGGTAATTTTAATCTAAAATGATCACCTGTTCAGTTGCTACTCCCTCCACTTCTGCATTACCATCACCTTCAATGACAAGATAAGTAGCATTTAGGGTAGCCTGTAATGACAAACATGATCCAAATCCAGAAATGCAGCAAATACACGTAAAACCTGCCACATTTGAAGCACTCCAGGCCACCAGGGGGAGTGCTGGATCTACCGGAATCAATCCCAACCCAACCCACAATCAGGTTTTAAAACCATTTAAATTTCAAATACAGTTACTTGCTAACACTAACCCAGTTAACCCTGGGTTAGTGTTAGCATCATTTGGAATTCATTCATATGTTTTCAAAGATGTGACCCATCCGGTAAACATCTCAGTCCAGACAGGAAGACCTTATAAAGTTCCAAGTAATATAAATGTATATTTCCATGTGTTGTGAGAACTGTGGAAGCATGTGTGCTCAGTCCCGTAGCTGGCTGTAAGATGTTGGTGTCACCTGAGCAAAAAAGTTACAAGCAACATTTCAGTTCTTCAGTATCAGTGATGTTTCTGTTTGTAGTGTAGTGTAGGGTACTAGTTTAAACTGAATATTGAGAACCGAGGCTAGCACACAGAAGAAACAGCTGTGACTGGTACTTCATCATATGTGTGTGTGTGTGTGTGTGTGCATAACTCATTATCAGACCCAGGTGCTCCCCCTCAGAGATTAATCATCAGACAGTGACTTCACACACACAAACATGCACTTATTACTGTAATTGACAAATAATTTTAACAGAGATCAAAGCCACCACACTGAGACCCAACAGCTCAATAATTTGTTCAGTAAACAGAGGTTTGAATATTAGATTTAGTCTAATATTAGTCTTCACAACTTCCCCACACACAGAACCCTCGTTTTTGATCCTCACATGGGTCATTACATGGATAGTCCAACATCTTCATTCCCAATGCCATGACAACACAATCTATCACCTTAGTAACAAAAGTCACAGTGTGTTTGTGAAGATTGGATTAGACACTACTGGCATTTATTTGATTTGAAGGGGAGTGTTAAAGGAAAAGGCTCTACATTTGCCTCAGATTCTCCCAGCAACCAACATTTGGTCCTGGTTAGTTGACTGGTAATCCTGACTGTCCATAAATACCATATCTTGATGTAAGGCAGATAAAGCAGTCAAATAACAAGGAAAAGTACTTTGGTAATGTTAATAGTCACCTATTCTAATGTTTTCTGAAGGGAAGAGCCAATGAGGTTGATTCTAAATAGATGATTCCATTTGTGACACACTAAAGGCCACAGAGGTCCTGCTCCAAATGTGTATCCAAAGCTTCTATTTCTATTTATTCTATTTCACACAATAAGGCTACAGTTTATTGGTTGGTTAATAATTGATTAATTCAACTACAACCCAGGGAACTGTGAACCTTTTTTTCTGATTCTGCCTTAATTTCTTGTTAAGTCATCTTCCCTAAACTGTTTCTACAATTTTTTTGTTTGAATCAAGTGGCCACCTACAAAATCTCCCATTGGTTTATAAACTGCCATTTATTGATTTGGTCATCAGTAATACTAGAAAAAGCTAACCCTAACCTCATTGGTGGGAGAAGGTCCCCCGCTTCTATTATCCTCTAAATGGGACGATTGTTTAAAAAATGAAAATCATGCTGTTTTGAACACTTGAAACGAAAGACTGACATCATAAATTAATTTGCAACTGAGATACTAACTGAAGTGAGAAGTAGAGGCATTTTCACATCCACTTCAACACTTCTGACTTCTTTTAATATCCAGTGGAGTTGTCCCCTTATAGTCATTAGATAGTTCCACGTCTCTAGCATTGACTTTGCTTTACATACCAGAACCTACGTCCACATTTGTAGACAGCCTGTAAATCCAACTAATGCAACAGAATCAAATTCTGCAGATTCCCTTTTCCAGACTTTGTTTGTAAATCAGCAGCTGATCTGAAGGTAAGGTTAATTTGTTTCTTCCTTCTTAGTGTGGATTACTGACAGCTTGGTTGACTGCATCATTGCATTACTATAATATTATGTTATTATGTTATTATTATTATTATATTATAATCAGATGTGTTTGGCTGGTATATCAAGTAGCAAAGAACAACATAAACACAAAACAAATGATGTAGACAGACAAGGACATGGATATTGACTGCACTATATGGATTATGCAAAATGTTTTCTCTGAATACAGCCCCAGAGAAATGTACAGTTTAACACGCACAGACATGCATATGTTGTGAGGATAAAGATGGCCCCCTGCCCTCATTCATGCACTGACTGGATTTGGTCAATTTCTTACATCAACAGCCTGCAATAAACTGTGGAACACAAGCAGCACAAATCTAGAGCTCTATAGTCAGATCTGTCAAGGCTCCTAGAGCTGCACAAACATATCACACACACAGATAGCAAGAAAGAGAGAGAGAGAATACTCTCTGAGTCATAATAAGAAGATTTGTTTTTCAAAGCTCAGTGTATGAAACTCTGGCTTTGCAGTATTGATGGATGCAAGAAACCAGAACTAACCGTTACAGCAACTGGGCAGTTTCCCAAGAGCCCAAGACCCTTAGAAGGCCCAGGGCAACCAATCTGATCTTAAATCTGTTTATTCACCAGCCACTGGAACAGCTAGCAGCGATGTGGATCCTGAACTGTGGTGACTCCACAAAACCAGAAGATGTTAAACATGTTGTCTCATTATTTACGAGGAAAAGTGGGGTTTTTTTTGTTGTTGTTGTTGTTTACGTTGTTTTGTTTAATTTTTTCAGATTGTATGAGCATGAAGTCTTGTCCCTGAATGTTCTCTATGCTGCTCTGTAGAAAGGCTTTAGTGCTGGAGAGAAATGGACTGAAGAAGACATTCTGTCATTTTCTTCTGTGTTCTGTGTTGTACAGTCAGATAGTTTTTTAGTTAAATAAATGACCAATAAATAAAATGTCAAATTTCTTTAATATGTTGGCGCAACTGATTGTGACTTTAAGTGTTTTTTTTAGTTATATGTACACGTTACATTTGTACAATTTGTGACCTAGTTATAGGAAATCTCCCCATTTTTCAATATTCACAAGCCTCATCTGAAATAAACTGGTTGTGTGGTATTCACTGAAGGCACCTGGATCAATAAGATGTAAAATCAACCAAAAATCAATCAGTTGAAGACACATTAATGTGATCCATGTTGTTCATGTTATATCTGGTCTGCGCTGCATCATGATTTCATCTGACTTTCACAAATTTTAACTGAATTGTCACTAAACTCTCTTATCACTTTTTTTGGTCCCATTGTAAATGCACATCAAGGGCCCAGATCAGACATAGGGCTCACATTATCTCTGGCATCCGTTTCACAAAGCAGGTTCAACAAACTCTGAGTCTAACCCTGAACTATGAGTTGATCTACTCTGAGTTTTGAAACTCAGAGTTTTCAGTTCCAGAACAGCAGATTTCAGTTAGTTTGATCAACTCAGAGTAGTTTCACCTGGAGTTAAGCGCGTGCACCGCAACTATAAAAAGACCGCATCAATGGAGCCACGATTCTACAAGTCACCATGGCAGAGGAGGGCCCCACTAGAATTGAATATCTTAATGTGCTCATACGGTGAGTTTGAACATGTTTTTAGAAAGAAGTGAAACACTGCTGCAGCTGCAAAACAGAAGGAGACGGCGTGGGAAGACATTGCCGGGTTGATGCATAAGTTTAAAAGTAGTCCTTTGCAATCACAATAATATTACAGGGGAAAACTCCTTGAATGGTAACCTATTAATTTATTTCATTTAGATACAGTCCCGTGGGGGAGAGGTGCACTTGGCAGCAGTTCAAGATGAAATATAAAAACTTTGGTCAAACAGGTAAGACCTCGGCATAATCTCATGGTGTACCTCATTTTGATCATGTTTCTATCTGTCTGATGGAGGCCCCTCACACCACAACAGACCTAGTAACTGTAAGTAGGCAATACTCCAAAGATTTTCCCAAATGGTAGTTTAAGTATACTGAAACATATCACGCATCTAGGATGAAGAGCGCAAGGAAACTGCTGCCTTTACAGAGGGGGATCCAGAAAGCCCTATAGAGGAAACATCTTGATATGTTACTGATAGTTCTCTTCCCACTCACATTTCTTAACATTGTGTGGCATTTAGCCTACGCTGAAGTATTAACACATTCTCATCCTTTTTAACAGGGCATGGCCTGGCAGCAGCAGGAGGGTCCCTCAGCTTCCATTGCACAGATTGATACAGATAGATGTTCAGTAAACATCAGAGGTTCATTCTGTGGAAATCATGTGCAACTGTATCATTCAATGTCCTCCTTATGTATTCCCAGTTACCAGTAAAAGAGATTTACAAAATTCACCTACTGAAAAAAATCCCAAAAAACTGACAAAGAAAGGAAGTACTTGGACGGCCAGATTAGGAGGGCAGATCTAGAAATTGAAATACTGGGGCACAAGTTAGAGGTGGTTGCAGGTCACAGGTGAATTATGTTAAATATGTTAACTATTGGAACAGTAACTAAACTAGCTCTTGTATTTTTAGGAAATAAAGAAGACCAAATGTTTTATGTCTTTATTTGACTTCTGTGGTGGTGGTGATGAAAGTGACTTAATCTCTAATCTCTAAAGTGATTATGGCATACAGTCACCTTACTCAGGTGCTATGCATTTCCGACATTGTACAAAAAACTCCCATTTGCAAAGAAACACTGCACAACAGACAATTTCTGCTTTGAGAGCATGACTACGGTTGGTAATCTTGCAAATGTAAGGATGGAGTGGGTTGTGTATGTAGACGATGGACTGTGCCGTGAAACAGTACCGCTCAAAAAGATAATTGTCTGGAAATGATAGAACATCTATGCACGGCCTGATAACCATCTCCCAATGAATATTTAATTCTCTGCACAGTAATGCTGCACCTTCATCCAAGGGATCATTACCAAAGGACATGCCATGTTAGTGAAACCAGTCAAACTTACCACCTACTGACCATCTTTTTAAATATCAGACGGCAGAATTATGCTACTCCAAAACTCGCCTAGTGACTGAACGAATGAGCAAAATTAAATACCATGTGTGGCTGAAAGAGGCCGGAGTCAGAGAGAAATTCAAGGTTTATTGAGTAAAATCTGATCCCAACCAGGTTAGTTTCACAGAATACTATTACTATTACTATTACTATTACTATTGTAACTGACTGAGAGGTTGAGTTATCTCTCTCTGGGAAACAGGCTTGAGTTACTGCCCTTTCTCTGGTTTGAGTTACCTCCCTTTGTGAAATGGAAAACTCAGTTTCCCTCATTTCAATGTTAACAAACTCAGAATTTCCACTAAACCTGCTTTGTGAAACGGACCTCAGGTGTGTGGTTTACAATGCAGGTGCTGCTTGAAGAGTTAACACGGACAAGCTGCCAAACAAGCTACTTCTGCTCTTGTCTTGTGTACATAGGAGGTGTCACAAGGTGTACCAACTGACCGCTTAAGTAACCTTGTTTCAGGTTGTCTACATCCACATAACGCCTGAATTAATATTTATATATAAATATATATATAAAAAAATATTGGTGTTAATGTTTTCAATGAGATGCTAAATTAAGTGGAGATTATTAATTTAACTATAGCACCTAAAAGAGAGAAATTTGGGTATGTTGCAAATTTGCAACAACAGGCCATAATTGTCATTAGTAATGAAAAAGTAATAAAACAGATTTTCCCGTCCCAGGAGATGGAGATGGTTTTATTGTTGCCAACACCAACAATTAAAACTATTTTAGAATCTAATTTCAAACAGAGCTCAAACTTGAATGAATCATTAAATTGACAGGAGTCTACAGAGTACTTATTAAATATGCACACACTGAAGTTGGGGGAACAGATACGCTATCTCGGCTGTTTCCAATAATGGAAATCGTTATAAATTTACAACTGTAATGTGTTAACGCGAAAATGGATGTGTGCAAGTGCTCACAGAGTCAGTTTTGTCTTGTGGAGCTGTAGTTTTACGGGTCATCAAATAGTTTTGCAGGCAAAACATTTAAAATCTTTCAAATTTTCATTCAAATGTGTATATTACGGAAGTGCAAATAAATCTGATTCTGTTGGACTGATGGACTGGTAACCTGTCCAGGATGTACCCAGCCCTTAACATTTCAATAAGGGTTTACTGTGTAAAGTTAATATGTTGATTTAAAATTTTGATTTAGAGTTAACATTAAGACTAAAACTTTAGATTTAGATTTAGATTTAGCATTTCAAATTCAATTTAAAATTGATCATTTAAGATTTGGATTTGCAAATTAGATTTCATGTTTAGATTACAATTTAACATTCAGATTTAATAGTTTGACTTAATCCAACATTTACTTCAATAATTTGACAACACTACATTTAACATGTATTTTTAAAATAACTTATTATTTAATGCTTGGAGCTTAATTAATTCCAATAAGCACAGTTTCAAAATCAATGTTCCATCCACTTATATACATATACTGACAGTAGTGGTTGAGTAAAAGTAAACAGTGCAATGTTTTCACATAAAATCATTTTAAAAAAGGAAATTATTGCTGTTTAATTATCACTGTAGCAATGGCCAATTACTGTGCTCAGTTTAACTCGCATTGTATTCTTAATAGCATTAATCTCCCAGATCCATGTACTGCAAGCAGCATCAGTTTGTTTTATATCCCTCAAAATGTTTTTGATTTCTACTATCCTATTTCACCAAACTTAGCAATGATAAGGGACCTTTCTGTTTGGAACATTGTCATGACATGACCACTAAGCACAACTTCAGATGTGACAGGGAAAGAATGAGGTACAGCTACTGAACCTTCATGAGAGACACTTAATTTTGAGAGACACAGTAATTTTGTATTTGAATGTTGTTTCAGGGCTGCAGCTCACTCTTTCATTCCTGAGCTCAGGGGAAACACATTGGTCTTAACTAATATGTAAATGGCATTTCCTGAGATTTCTTAACTGCTTTCCTCTTCCTTCATCTACTAAGTTCATAGCAATGTTTGCCTATATTTTTGCCTCAGTGCTTTGCTGCCACCACTTGAAGTTCAGTGGAATGGCAGGAATTTGTATCCGTCACCTGCATGCACTTGGGTATAATTGGCTACATGTCTGGATAAAATCCACAGAATTTAAGGTCCTTTAACTGGACATAGAATGCAATCTCAGCAAAGCGTTTCTTTGTTTAGCAGAATTCTGATGTACTGCATGCTGCTACCAAAAAACACAAAGACGTGTAAAGAAATGGCACAACACACAAATTAATACAACACAACTGTGACCCAGATGATGAAAGGGGGATGAAGGTGGCAAACATCACTCCAATCATGCTGCTTTGAAGCTTACTCTAAACTTCTCAAACACAGCAGCTGCAGAAATGTCTCTGATAATGGCACATAATGGCAACTCCATGGAGATGGGCTAAAACCACCAGGTTCTTAGGAACAAGAGACACCAGGGGACCATGGTAGCAAGCTTGTGTTCTGACCTTGTAATAAAAGATGTACACACACGCTTGGCCCATGCCCAAACACAGGAAATCAGAGGAGTAGTTTCCACAAAACACACACAAATACGCACAAGCATTCGATCAAGCAGACAAAAACTTGGCACACATACACTTACATACAGATACCTATTTTGGTGGCTTATAATCAAAGCAGAGTCCCTGTTGCAGTGCCCTACATCCTTCAGTGGTGTAATCCAGACCAGAAATCCCCAGCAGACTGCTTGTGACATTGAGTCTTATTATACACATCATCCAATTATCACCTCTATCAGCAGTCTACCTCTGTGTGTGTGTGCTTGCGTGTGTCAGTGCGTGTTTGTATGAGGCAGTCCAAGCTCCATATACCTGAACTGTTTCACATGCATGCTTGTGAGGAGGAGTTGTGATATCAGACAGTGAGGATAGCTGACATAAAACACAATATATCTGTACAGAGGAATTGTTTACTTGGTTCATCTTTCTGCAGAATACAATTGTATTCAGAATTACTCTGTTATTCTGAATTACATGAGATCTTCAGTTAAAAGCTATCGACTATCATAAAATCTACAGTAGGTCTGTGAGTAATACATGTCATAGGAACAAATAAAGTTGCTCAATTGTTTAAAACCACCAAAATGTCACTATTGTGAGAGTGAATGACAATATGTTAATAAATGTTCCCAGTCCTCTTTGATTCAGTGCTAAAAATGCTTGTTTGCACCAGGGCACCAACATTTAAATTACTGTAATGAAGTAATACATTACAGTACACAGGAAATCCAGAGACAGGATATTGAAATTTTCTCCTAAATATTGAGAAACAGCATTTTTAAAGAGCCACCACTGAAGAATCCAGAGACTGGGAACAGAATAGGTCATCACCCCTTTATTAAATGGAAGTTCTATATTTCTCTCAAGAGCTGTGGCGGACTTGCTAAAGGAGTCAACCGCCCACAGGAAAGGGTGAAAGAATTGTATTTTTTGAAACAGAGCAGGGCAGGGACTCCTGGGGCTACTTGGCTGTGGAAAACACAGGGGCCGAGGCAGGGAGTGTGGGTATGGCAGTGAGCAGGTTGAGCGGGAGTCCAGAGCAGGTGTTCATGCATCACTGGGAAACTGGGACTGGAGGCAGAGCGGGACGACTGCAGAGGAGGGAAGAGGGATAGAGCAGGTAAACATTCATGCTTCAAATCTTTACAAAATATTCTTCGCTGAAAAGGCTGGATGTATTTCATTGAGTGCACAGAGGCTACTGACAGCACTGAGCTCTTGTAGCAGTCTTGACTATGGCTTGTGTTGCAGCTGGTGATGGTTCTGCTCTGCTCCTATGCACCAGTCTCCACTCAGGCAGTCAGTCCTGCTCCCTCCCTGGAGAAGGTATACAACTGGATACCCTGGGAGCTTCTGTGGGGGATGCTGCAGGTGTATGGGGTGAGGGGGCACTTTTAAGGGGTATCCAATCTCTGTATGCCCAAAGCAAGAACTGTGTGCCGGTATTCTGCAGTAAGTTGGACTTGTTCTAAGTGAGGGTTGGCCTCCGCCAGGGCTGTGCCATGTCACTGATCCTGTTCGTGATTTTCATGGGCAGGAGTTCTAGGTGCAGTCAAGGAGGAGAGGGGTTGCAGGTCACATTGCTGCTTTTTGTGGACAATGTGGTGCAATTTTCATTCTGGCCTGGGAACGTCTCAGGATACCGAGTCAGAGCTGGTCAATGTGGCCAGGGAAAGGAAAGTCTGGGGCTCCCTGCTGAAGTTGCTACCTCCACAACCCGACCTCAAATAAGCAGACAAAGATGAATGGATGGATGAATTTGCTTAAACATGCATGTCTTTGGAGGGTGGGAGGAAACCAGAGTACCCAGAGGAAACCCACACAGGAGCGGGGAGAAAATGCAAGTGAGAGACGCAAGAAACTGTGGGATCATGAGACCAAGTGAGATTTTGAATCCTTACATGGCGACATTGCACTGCTAGATTAGATTGACAACAAGTCATTTCTTTGATTTATATCTTCAAATCCCCCAGATCACATAGAAGTTATCACACAGAATTTAAAATGAAAAAATATCGCCATGGTGGAGGACCAAGAAAGCTTCATTGGCACTTACTATCAGCAGTGCACTGTGGAGCTTCCTACAGACAACCCAGCCAAGAGGAATAAAGCCAATTCCTCCACAGACACACAGGATCTGATAACCACATTGGACTGTGTGCTCACATCTGTTGAAAAAAAAAACAAAACTGGATCTGCTTACTGCACAAGACTCCACTCATCCTGCACACACTCTCTTTAACCTCCTTCCATCTGGCAAGTGCTACAGATCTCTGTGCACCAAGACATCCTGAACTGTGATGTTACATAAGCTATGGGATGTCTGATCAGACTGTATACCCATCATTCCTGCATACATCATGTTCCCTTTACTATGTCACTACACTGCACTATTACTTGCACCTTACAGCTATCATCCACCACTGGCCTTAATACTAATGTCTTAATATTTATGTCTTTAATGTAGGTCTTATTTGTCCATAGTATTATTTGTATATTATGTTGATCTGTGCCTTTATGTATTTTGGATCCTTTATTGCACAGTACGTCATTATTATATGTCTACTAATTGTCCAGTATGTGTATATTATATGTGTACTATTTGTACATAATACTATTACATGTCTATTGTTGTATAGAGAGATAACACCTACCAAAGTCAAATTCCTTGTATATGTAAATATACTTGGCCAAAGGATTACTTTAAAAATGTATACATAGGACTGCAAGAAATTATAAAACCCTTACCCCATTTTTTTTTTGTGGGCCTAGAGGTGGAGGCCGCAGGCAGAGGGGAGGGTTGTGCAATGTTCCTGTGACATTAATGAGCAAGAAACTTAAAAAAAGATTAATTAACATTTTTAAATTAAATTCTTATTTTATTAGGATATCTACCCCAAAGGTATCACTGAATACACTGAAAGTGTCTCCTCATCATTAATCTCCTCCTGTGGAATAGTTTAAGAGAAATGAATAAAGTGGATTCAACAAAGATAGCAAACAAAGATAAGAGTAAATGGCAATTTTGACAGTTACCTCTGTGCGGGGGCCAGCAAGGGTGTGTGCTGGCGGCTTGAGCAACGCTAGTGTCTCCCTCAACTGTAAATTTGATTACGACTTTTCTCATCTGAGAAACAATAAATATGCATTTGATATTTTACCACCAAAACACTTATACATACCCTGGACAAAAACTTGCTGCTGGGAGCTGCCAGCACCAAGGTCTGATTGAATACCCGCTCCATGATCAGCCACCCTTTGTGGTTTGCAAGGGCCAGCTCCTCTGAGCAGCGGGGCCTCTTCCAGTCTTTCTGCTCTCATTTTTCTCCTTGTTTGCTTAAAATAATATTAACACTGAATATGTTACACAGTGTATCATCCACATTACACCAAAAGAGTGATGAATGCACAACAAATACATACCACTTTGCACTTCTGGCACTACAACTAATAGAACACCAATTAGAAAATTGCTTAGACTTTATCACAAATAAGACAGATCAAATGATTTCCACTTTGATTTTACCCTAATCTAAGTGATTTGTATGTATTATATTATATAGGCTATATTAACTTGCGCATTTACACGATCTGCAATTTTTGCCAGGCTTCATCTCTTGCCTTGTTTGCAGCAAGAGTGCTGCTTTTAGCTATTATTATTGGTTTGAACGCTTCATAGTTCTTAATTATCATCATCTGTTCCCCTTGTCTGAAATATGCGGCAGGTAATCTGTCCATTTATCTACGGAAATGGTGTCAAATGACACCTAAACACCCCTTTTTTTGTGAACTCACCCAGAGTCTAATGAGGCAAGCCAGGGCCGACAAATCAAGCTGATAACGACCGTTGTGATACGCGTTATCTGTGGTTGGAGCTTTCGGTTTTGTTGGGCCAGTGTAGGTATGTAAAATGTGAAAAACAACTTAAAAATTGGTAAACATACTGCCTCGACATTGGAAAACTGTTCAGTCAGGCAATGAGGTTTAAAAGTTCTCAAAGACCGAGTTTGAACCTGATTTGTGCGTTCGTTCATGTTATGTAGCCAGCTAGCATTTGCAGCTATCGTTTTTACTGCTGATAGTGTGAAGGGCAGCTATTATGTTTAGAGGCACTGAAACATGATTTTTGAAGTTATGGTGCTGTAGTTGTTGTAGTAGAAACCGCCACATAAGTCTTAATTAGCCAGTTGAATGTGAATTTATATGTTTGACATGTTACATAGGAGGCAGAATAAAAAAGGCGTTTGAGACTGCCGCATGATACTGAAACCATGTTGTTTTTTACTGTTCCACAGTTCTTCAATGCTGTGTTGCAAAATAGCTACCGGCCCAAGTACCCGTAGGCTTGAGGCTGGTAACACCAGTTCACTCAAAGAAAGCCCGGTTGTTGGCTCTGTTGAGTCAACAGTTGAGTCAACAGTCTGTTGAGTCTGTCTGTCCTTCATAGTATACCCCTGAGCTCGGAGAACAAGATAAACTTGAAAACAGAGGTCACTGTCAATAGCACTGTCAGAAGAAGCAGCAGAATCTTATATTTCGACTGAGCTGAGGAGCGGTGAACTGGCTCAGCAAGAAATAGGCATCCATTGCACTTTCCAGAAGGTGACTGTAAATGAAATATTTTTGTTGTTGTTTAAAGATTTATTTCTTGACATTTTGGAAAGGAAAGCAAACTCTAATATTATTTTCATGATCTAATGCCATTGTAAAAGTGGGAGTGTTGTGCTCCAGTAATTTTACCAATTGACGTTGCTGTTGCTCTTTGCTACCTCTACCTGTCAATCAAGAAGCAGTAATTTTAAGTTTTTTGGAGGGTTGTAACATTGTTGATGCTGTACACACTGAATAAAGCTCGTGTTAAACTTGCAATAGACTTGAACTCTTGAACATCTTTTTGGATGAACGACCAATTCCCTTGAGAGCTCAACAGGAAGCGGAAAGGGACGAGACAGGCTGACAACTGACAATGTTTTATTTTACTTGCAAAAACCTCAAAGATTATTACAGAAGCATATAACTGCATCTCAAATTTTTTGACTGCATGATTGACTGGTCCAAATCAACAACCCAGCCAGCACACTCATGTGGGGCTCAGCTAATTTTGTCCTCAGTTTCCATGGAGGCCCCACATTTGTTAGCCTTGATGGGTTGATGATGGGCCTTGTTGGGCTTCATACATATTGTGGTAAACCTGTGCTGGGAGGAGGCATCCAGGTGCGGGGCGCTCGTGCACTGACTGATTTCAGTGAGTGGTGTGGGGGCACAACTGGCTTGAGTACTGAATGTTTGTCTGCAGCTGTTCCTTTTCAGCAGGCAACATTAAATTTAAGTATACATTTAAGTATAAATATCTCACTTATATTATCAGAGGTAGTCCACTTAAACTTTGATCCATTTCTGGAGAAAATCTGTGATGATAAATCTTCCCAACTCTCTTATGGGGTATACAGCTCACATCACCACACATCAACCATTTATTCTCCATGATCCAATTCAAACCTTCAGCTTCTGTCAGAGGTGGTGGCAGTGGCCCTCCACCTGTTTTTCAGGCCTCTGCCTTCTTTCTGTTGGCTAAACAGAACTCAAATGTTAATCTCTTTTTTTTTTAATTAGTAGATTTGATTAAATGAGATGATGTTAAAAAAAACAAAACATTTTGTTATGGGTTTAAATTACTACTGGAATTAATATTTACTTTGTTAAACAGCCTGAGTCAACTTACAATAAAATTTAAATCCAGTGAGGTACAATTATAGTCCAGCAAATTATGCCTTACCTTTTTGAATGATGTTTTTATATTTCATTTTTATCTGCTTCCAAGTCTGCTTCTCCCCTCATGGATTGCACCTAAATGAAAATCTGATTTCATTCCTATTTATATTTATAACTTTAAGCTGCGATTTCTTATGGTTGAATGTAAAATCAATGGAATAGCACATTCAAACTTTTGCGTTGACTAGGGTAGCAATTTTTTCTCATGCTATTTCTTTCTCCTTTGCCGCTGCATCAGTGTTACACTTCCAACGAAACACATGCTTGAATTCTCCGTAGGCCTGCATTAGGACCTCCAACTCAATTGGAGTGAAATAAGTGGATCACTTTTGCTCGGTTGTCATGGTGACTCGTGGTATCGGGGCTCTATTGATGATTTTTTATAGTGGTTGTGCACACGTGCAACTCAAGGTGAACATATTCAGAGTTGATTGAACCAACTCAGATCAGCTGTTCTGGAACCGGATACCAGAGTTTCCCATCTCAGAGTAAGTCAACTCAGAGTTCAGGGATAGACTTTGTTGAGTTTGTAGAACATCCTACCTGGAATACCCCCCTGAAAGCATACACACATTTCGTTTAATCAATAAGACAGAGCGTTGGGTTGAGATATTGAGTTACGCGCATGCGGGAGGGGCCCAAAGTGCTGATATTATAGGAGGAACTCTTTGAGGGAAAGACTGGCAGTCAAAACTATCAGGCGTGAGCACTGAGAGGGAACAAAGAGGAATAGTGGAGATGACAGAGACAATGTGGACAGAAAAAGATGAAGGGAAGAGGGAACACATAAACACACAGACACAAGTACACGAACACACCGATCAGTGGCACGTAGCCTCACATACCCCACAAGGGTTTAATTTATTCGTTCATTTATTAAAAAACATTGTTAAACATTTGTAGTCTGCTGAGGAACATGAGGAATAGAAAAGAGCAGAGAATCACTCCAGTTGGCTGGAATCAGAGGAAAAATCAATGCCAGCCAATGCAACAGAAGTGCACACAAATCATGTCTTCTAGAACAGCTACCAGATTCACTTCTTCTCTAACCAGTCTTCATAGCTCCATTTGTCAACAACACCTACCTGGGGTCTGTTTCACAAAGCAGGTTTAGTGGAAACTCTGAGTTTGTTAACCCTGAAATGAGGGAAACTGAGTTTTCCGTTTCACAAAGGGAGGTAACTCAAACCAGAGAAAGAGGGGTAACTCAAGGTTGTTTCACAAAGAGAGGTAACTCTTGGTCAGTTACCGTAGTAACATACTCTGTGAAACTAACTTGGTCAGGACCAGAGGGGTGTACCACGAAGCGAGATTAGTTCCTTAGCAAGGTATGGTGAGTCTAAAGCCAGGCTGTTCTGTGTCACAAAGGTGGCTCTCTTTTAAGCTGGCTATATCACCATGGTAATTTATGCTCTGAACATAACCTGGTCGGGACCAGTTTTTGTTCTGATTTACGGCTAAAGTCGGCTATAAAAATCTCTGCCTTTTCATCGTCATCGTCCACCAGACGACCGGAAGCATCACAAAGCTGGGTGGTCAGACGAAGATCTGGGAAAGGGTCTTTTGGATTACAATCCAGCTTCTCTCCAGCTTTGAACCTCCTCCTCCACAGCTGGAGGACTTTATGTACTGTCCTGGTGGATCAGACCCCCAACAGCAACCCCAACGCCCCGGCATCCATCAGTGCCGCTCCAGCTGCATCAACCACCTGCTTCAATTGGAAGGTCCTTGGCAACGATAAAACCCCCTTTGAAATCCAGTGTTTGTTGTCCCAAAAAAAATCTACTAATTTTGCCTGAATTTGGTCTAGCAGTTCTGGTGGCGGCTCCAGGCAGGCTAGCCGGTGCCACAGCATTGAGGCTGCAAGATTGTTGCAAGACCAACAGGACACGACCTCTGTAAGCCATTTAGGGGCGGAGCCATCTCAATTTTTTTAGCTTACCCTCTGTCTTAGCTGGGATGTCCTCCCAGGTTTTTTTTTTTACTTTTTCTTCGTCTCCCATGAAGACTCCTAGATATTTAATTCCCCCCTTTTCCCAGCACAGGTTCTGGGGTAGGACTGGGAGACTGCCACACCACTGACCGACAGCGAGGGCTTCACTTTTTTCCAGTTTACCTTCACGGCAGACAGAACATTAAAAGAGTCAGTTAAATTAGATAAAATGTCAATGTCTTTTTGATTTTTTTATCATTACAATAATGTTGTCAGCGTAGGCAGATAAAACAATGTTCTTATTAGAACCAGGTAAAACCAAACGAGCAATGCTTGAGCGTAGCTTGCAGAGGAGGGGTTCAAGGGAGAGTGCATAGGGCATCCCGGACAGAGTGCAGCCCTGTCGGACGCCTCTACACACCCTGAAGGGAGCACACAGACTGTCGTTCAACTTCAGTACAGACTCAATGCCTACAACACCTGGATCTTGGCAATAAAACTCATGCGGAACCCAAACCTCTCCATAGTTTTCCACAGGAAGCGGTGTTCAACACAGTCAAATGCCTTTTCTTGGTCCAGTGAAATCAGCACAGTGTTAAGCCCCAAAAGGCTGGAGATATCCAAAACATCTCGAATTAGGTGGACATTGTCCGCCATGGACCTGCCGGGTACACAGTAGGTCTGATTATGGTGGATGGCCCCCTCCATAGCCTCCCTTATCCTGGTAGCTAACACTTTGGATAGTATTTAGACACGGGGCGCCAGTTCCTTATTTCTTGTAAATTGCCTTTTTTCAGCAGAAGGGCTACAACGG